>NC_139582.1:8445116-8570116 GCF_946808225.1 Silurus aristotelis
TTCCGAAACGTATACAAACAATACACCCCTCGAAACACTGTGATGTAAACAAAGGAATAACCATCTAAATTACAACACTATTGTTTCGTTGGACCAAAAATGCTTTAAGGCATATTGTTCAGTGGACCCTTATCTTTCCTAAACCGGGATTTGCAGCAGTGGATTTGTTTGTGACTCGTTATTACAATCATAGTGTAAGTACTGCATTTTTTCATGTTGTTGAATTCAGCAAATACATTTGTTATATGTTTTCCATTGAAAAACAATGATCTAAAATTGATCCTTAAGGCTTAGACCTTTAGAATGATATATAGTTTGTCATAGTCACTCTTGTCCCTTTTCATTTAATCTATTGTTAAACATTACCGCATCCAAACAATTGGATAACGGTCACGCTGGTGCGACGCTGAAGGCTAACAGATTTAAAAAACCACCACAAGTGCTATCATATGATAATGCAATTTAGTAACCATAAAGAATCTACAGGTAGCTTAAAAATAGTCACTAATGCTGTCTTTTGTTGGTGATGATCCGATCAGAATATAGGCTGGCTAGGATATAATACTCCAAAAGAATGTTCTTGTGCTATAGGTGGGTCCTGTTGAAATTTCAAGCTCTACCCTGTAGACCTTCTCCCAGCCTCACCCCTAACGCCCTGCTCAAGCACACTCTTATAAACACATAAACACTTGAATGCACTTGAATTGAGGTCAGGGACAGCTACCTGATATCTGCTTACAGCATCGTCTGAAGCCAAGTGGGAAAGCACCATGATCAGGCCAGGATATGACCATCTGCCCCTGGAGATGTGGAGGAAAAACAGGGGTGGGGGGAACAGATAAAATGGGGGCCACACTAACAATGCATAGGCTCGCAATGAGAAAGTAGCAAACACACCAAGAAAACCAAAACAACGCGATCAGGGGCCATGGTGAAAACTCAAGGACCACTTAAAGGAAGGTAACTGTGGCCATGGAGAAAACCAAGGCTACAATAAGCAGGTGAGGGCCACACCAAGGGAAACGATATAACTTGTTAGAACTTGGAGGGTTGGAGGGTTCTGCCAGATGCCCGTGCATAAAGCCATAGCTGTCAAGCCGAGGTTTGCCAAATTTGATAAGGAAGAACTTGAGTGTGCACACTTTGAACACTTTTGGGATAAACTGGATCGCTGAATTCAGCCCAGACCTCCTCACCCTACATCAGTATCTGACCTCACTAATGCTGTTGTGGTTGAAACATCAGACATCAAAAATCTAGCAGAAAGCCTTCCTAGATAATAATATAGGTAATTATAATAAAAAAGCAGTGACTACATTTATATTGGGATATAAAACATAGACAAGTGTTACTGACCAGGTGCTTACAAAATTTGACCATACACCGATTAGGTGTAATGTTATGACATTATAGCATTAATGACCATTGAAGTGAATAACACTGATTATCTCTTCATCGTGGCACCTGTTATTGGGTGGGATATACAGTGAGGGAAATAAGTATTTGAACACCCTGCTATTTTGCAAGTTCTCCCACTTAGAAATCATGGAGAGGTCTGAAATTGTGATCGTAGGTGCATGTCCACTGTGAGAGACATAATCTAAAAAAAAAAAAATCCAGAAATCACAATGTATGATTTTTTAACTATTTATTTGTATGATACAGCTGCAAATAAGTATTTGAACACCTGTCTATCAGCTAGAATTCTGACCCTCATAGACCTGTTAGTATGCCTTTAAAATGTCCACCTCCACTACATTTATTATCCTAAATTAGATGCACCTGTTTGAGGTCGTTAGCTGCATAAAGACACCTGTCCACCCCATACAATCAGTAAGAATCCAACTACTAACAAGGCCAAGACCAAAAAACTGTCCAAAGACACTAGAGCCAAAATTGTACACCTTCACAAGGCTGAAAAGGGCTACGGGGAAATTGACAAGCAGCTTGGTGAAAAAAGGTCCACTGTTGGAGCAATCATTAGAAAATGGAAGAAGCTAAACATGACTGTCAATCTCCCTCAGACTGGGGCTCCATGCAAGATCTCACCTTGTGGGGTCTCAATGATCCTAAGGAAGGTGAGAAATCAGCCGAGAACTACACGGGAGGAGCTGGTCAATGACCTGAAAAGAGCTGGGACCACCGTTTCCAAGGTTACTGTTGGTAATACACTCAGACGTCATGGTTTGAAATCATGCATGGCACGGAAGGTTCCCCTGCTTAAACCAGCACATGTCCAGGCACGTCTTAAGTTTGCCAATGACCATTTGGATGATCCAGAGGAGTCATGGGAGAAAGTCATGTGGTCGGATGAGACCAAAATAAAACTTTTGGGTCATAATTCCACTAAACGTGTTTGGAGGAAGAAGAATGATGAGTACCATCCCAAGAACACCATCCCTACTGTGAAGCATGGGGGTGGTAGCATCATGCTTTGATGTGTTTTTCTGCACATGGGACAGGGCGACTGCACTGTATTAAGGAGAGGATGACCGGGGCCATGTATTGCGAGAATTTGGGGAACAACCGCCTTCCCTTAGTTAGAGCATTGAAGATGGGTCAAGGCTGGGTCCTCCAACATGACAATGACCCGAAGCACACAGCCAGGATAACCAAGGAGTGGCTCTGTAAGAAGCATATCAAGGTTCTGGCGTGGCCTAGTCTCCAGACCTAAACCCAATAGAGAATCTTTGGAGGGTGCTCAAACTCCGTGTTTCTCAGCGACAGGCCAGAAACCTGACTGATTTAGAGAAGATCTGTGTGGAGGAGTGGGCCAAAATCCCTCCTGCAGTGTGTGCAAACCTGGTGAAAAACTACATTTTCAGACATTTGACCTCTGTAATTGCAAACAAAGGCTACTGTACCAAATATTAACATTGACTTTCTCAGGTGTTCAAATACTTATTTGCAGCTGTATCATACAAATAAATAGTTAAAAAATCATACATTGTGATTTATGGATTTTTTTTTTAGATTATGTCTCTCACAGTGGACATGCACCTACGATGTCAATTTCAGAACCCTCCATGATTTCTAAGTGGGAGAACTTGCAAAATAGCAGGGTGTTCAAATACTTATTTTCCTCACTGTATTAGGCAACACGTGAACATTTTGTCCTCAAAGTTGATGTGTTAGAAGCAGGAACAATGGGCAACTATAAGGATTCGAGCGAGTTTGACAATTGACAAATTGTGATGGTTAGGAGACTGGGTCAGCATTTTCAAAACTGCAGCTCTTGCGGGATGTTCCCAGTCTGCATGCTCGATGGGTTCAGAACTTTTTGGCAGCAAAAAGGGGACCAACACAATATTAGGCAGGTCATAATGTTATGCCTTATCAGTGTTTATTGTAGTTACTTATCCTGAACATTTTTATGGTATTTAAGTCACTATGTCAATCTGTGTCAGTGATGATTTGCACTAATATCACATTTTCTCTGCTCTATGTCTTAGCTAATCCCACACAGTACCTGTGAACATTTGGCAGTAGAAAAGCGGACAAAGTTTAATGTGCTGAACTGAAGCGTGCTACAGTTTATGGTGAAAAAGTTACAATAGGTAATATGAGGCCACATTAAGCAAATAAGGACCATAGTGAGCAATTAGCCACACCAACGGAAGTGTAGAGTTGCAAGCCAAAACCTTTAGCATTCAATAGTGAGTTGAATTTATTTCACCTCAACACACAGACAAAAAAAGGACAGTAGAGACTGCCTGAGCAACTCAAACTCGAAATTTGAGGATGGACTGTAATTTATATCAACAGTCTACTACAATGGCTCAGGTCTACAGGTTTACATAAACAGTTTTACATTTAAGTGCCTATAATTGCACACCTCAACAATGATGAACTGTAATGAATGGGCATTCCGTGCCCCCCAGATATGGATGGGTTTCCCTTTTGAATCTGGTTCCTCTCAAAGTTTTTCCTCATGACATCTCAGGGAGTTTTTCCTTGCCACTGTCACCGCTCATTAGGGATAAACTTACAATAATAAAGAACAAACTTATATGCACTAAACTTATACACTCTGTTATACAGTATAACTTTATCTCTGTAAAGCTGCTTTGAGACAATGCCCATTGTTAAATACATATGAATTGAAATGAATTGATGGCCAGCAAAGTGTACAGTTAGCAGATGGTCCTTGGTTGTCAGAAGACATTAAGAACAGAGCCACAACGAGAGCAGAAAGTTCAAACTGAGAAAATAATTAAAATCAAATTGTGGAATTTCCCTCTGGGATGAGCTAAGTGCCCTGTCTAACCAGCATGTAGGTGATCCAGGCTGCTGCACAGCTGCAAGATGCTCATATAACTTGAAGTATGCATACAGTATGTGTATATGAGTTTGTCATATGTATTATGACTGAAATGTCATACCTATAGGTTGACTCACGATTTACACAGAAACCACCCTGAAGGTGGGGAGAAAAGAGAAGCCATGCTGATGAAGTCATCAAGTGCTGCCCTTAAGTGACAAGTAAACTCACCATTAGTTTCATTTTTACGTAAGGTTTCAGTTAGAGGTCGACCGATAGTGGATTTTAACCAATACCGATAGCTTGGTTGGATAGTATTTGTCCATTAATTAACCAATTTTAAATGGATACTGGATAAAAACATACTTTAACAAACATAACAAACACACTCTATGTAAAGTATTGAACTTTATTACAAAAAAAAAAACCAAAAACAAAAAGACAGTACTAAATCAGTTAAATGTGCTTAATGTAATAAATATGAACATGTTATTTATTAAAAATAAATTCTATAATTAATAAATTGTAAATAATCAATACTATATAACACTCTCTGTGCAGCACGCAGTCCCACATGTAAATACAAACAGCACGTGGCATCAACGAATCACCTTCAGAGGCCAATGTTGAAATGGCAGCGGACCTTGAAGCCGGAAACACTATCCGAATGGATTTTTGCCGATAGTTATAATGAACTATCTTGTTGAGTAAGCTTCTGTACAAATCTATTTTATTTTGTCACATGTGATAGTGGGTGTGGCTTCATGTCAAACAACAGCAATACTGTTACTTGCCTCCATTTTCACATCATCTCTTAACAGTACAGTAAGTATGACTTGGAGGAGAGGTGATTCCAGGGGAACGTGTTGAGGTGTCCCTGCGTGGAGCGGTTGTTCGTTAGCGTGATCCGGTTAAATAAGGAGTCCTAAGCGGCTTTGCTGTTCCTAAGCTAATAACGACAGGAAATCGCTGCAGCTCACTGCACCACGCATAGGCCGCTCTGAGATATCACACAGCTAAGGGTTGTTGTGCCTGGTGGGGTAAATGCAGGACATTGTTCCCTCTCTGGATCTAGTCTGCACCTGTGTTTGTGTGTGTGTGTGTGTGTGTGTGTGTGTGTGTGTGTGTGTGTGTGTGTGTGTGTGTGTGTGCACGTGCCTGCATGTGACGTCACTCAGGGATGCTCATTAGTGAATAAAGCAGAATAAACACTAGCAAATGGAAACACCCAGCACACACACATAATATCTACACCACATCTACCCACCAGAAATGTGTTAGTTTAAGAATAATTCATTATTTTAGGGACGGTGCTGTGAGGATTGGGCAGCAGTCGAAGGCGGGGGCCTGCTTAGACTGCTGCCCCCGCGACCCGGATTACGGATAAGCGAGAGAAAATGAATGATGAATGAATCATTATTATTTTGTATTAAACTACAACTATTTGGACACAAATAAACACATGCACACACACTAACACTAGATGTTCAGGCTATGAAGTGCAAACTTCCTCTCAAGGTCAATTCCTGAACTACACTACAATACTTACACAACATCCTGGTTTCTGCGAGCGATAGTGATGTGTAAGCGCACGCGCGCGTGTGTGTTTGTGCGCGCACACTTTTGTTTTGCGGGGACAGGTGTAACCTAAGTCAGGGCTCCCGTTGTGAAGCAGCGCTGTCTCATTAACAGCAGGCTTTTCTCTTTGCATTGAAACAGTCCAAATGTCTTTTCGCGATCACTTTCAATGTACAAAATCTGTAGCCTACACATAAAAAATTTTGCTAAAAGAAGAAAAAAAGGGAAAAACACAGGAGAAGAAATGCGTCATCTCTGAGCAGGCAGTAGCTTGGCAAAAAGGTTTTTATTCCGCTCCTGTTTCTAAGAACTGCTGGCAGAGTGCCTTTACTTTTAAACACATAGTCATTGGCGCAGATACACACACACACACACACACACACACACACACACACACACACACACACACACACACACACACACACACACACACCTCTGCAGGCCTGTCCACACAAAAGCTCCCAACTACAGCCTCTGTGTGTGTATAAGCAACATACTAAGCTAGAGCGATATAAACAGTGAGAAACTCAGTGTACCTCAATTAAAGATCAATCGTTTCTTGCTTTGGATTGAAATTATATTTAAATAAAAAAAATAAGTACATTTTATTTGCCCTTTGTGATAAAATCCACTAAACACCAGTGAAAGCTCAGAATCTCTGGGTCTAAACAGCAACCTATTTCCCTGACCTGAGGGCAGTTACATCACTGACAAGCGGCGGACGTCTGCTGTGCTGCCCGGCGGCGGTCTAAGCCAACACGAACGTATGTTTGCCTTCTAAATAAAGCTCTCTGATTAAGGCGTCCCACACTGTGATAACGTTACAGGATCAACAAAGCTCAGCTGGCATAGAGAGCCAGCGCTTTAGGTCTAGCCGCTCTGAACCTGTCTGTCACAGATAAGTGTACTTTTTTTGCAGATCTAAGGATTGCGCGTTGTAGGGTTTTCGTGATGCACCGTAAAGCAGTTACTGTATCAATACTAAATACTTCTGCACTTTACTGAAGAATTTTAATTTGGGAAGACTTCACTTCACTACATTTCAAATTCAAATCTCTTACTTTTTACTCAACTACATTTTGCAAAATCGGTTGTTTCTTTTTATTTATGAAAACTTAACTGGTCAAAGACACAGCAAGACACACCAATCAGGGTCGAGCTCATGCTCTGTTTTAAACTTGTTTTGATTGGCGCTTGGTGGCATCTACTTATCACCAACATACAGTTCAGCATCAGTTCAACAGCAAGCAGAACATTATAAGTGGAATAAATGATGGAAGAATCTAATAACTCTGACTTTTTCTATAGTTAAAAGGAAGGTTTTGGGCTCATGATAATTTTCATAGATATTAATCAGTGACTCATTAATATCATTATATTATTGAGTCCGTCCACATAAACTGAGTTGATTAAACAAAGAGTCTTGTGTAAAAATAATAATAGAGAATTACAGGCATAATAAATCATAGTACTCTGGATACTTAAGTACATTTGAAGGCAAATGCTTTTGTGTTTTTACTCAAGTGAAAGTGTAAAGAGAGCACTTCTACTGTTACTGGAGCCAAAGACAGCCAAATATTAGGATATCCTATAACAGCAAACATGGCAGTTGTGGCCAAAGTACAACAACATCATTATAAACATATTCTTCTTTAAAGTGACAGCTATTCTGGCTTTATAATTCTGACTGCAAGCATGCATCAGATTATTCCAAAAACATCAACACTTATCAGGAGTTAAATCATACAGTGACTTCAGTATTCACGGCCATTGACCACATCATGTAGTGTTAAAACTGAAAAAATATAATGGGGAAAATAAATGATTATTTTTTTAGAAGAAGATATAATATAAATGATATTTCAGGAAAGCCTATTGTGGCCTATTCTTCATTTACTACAACATCAGTATTGTATTATCAGATGATGATGCTACACTAAACATCCCATAATAATAAAGTGGGAAGAGCAATTAATACAGTTTGTAAAATGTACTAAAAAATTAGAAAATAACTGTGCTGGAACAAATATACCCAGATTTCAGTTGTATGCATCTACAGTAAGGTGACAAAATAAAATTAAACCTGTTCTTGACAGATGTGTAGATGAATCAGGTTTCAATATTAAAACAAATTAATGGACCATGTCCACAATGTATGTGTGTGTGTGTGTGTGTGTGTGTGTTCACATCAAACATCAGAAAGGAAGACACAATGTGATCTCACTGACTTTGACTTTGTTACTGTTCTGAGCTTTTTTTTTTTAACTGTTATCTCCTGGGATTTTCACAAGTTCAACTCTTCAGAGGTTACACAGAATTATGCAGAAAGCATATAGTGCATAGTAGCTTTGTGGTTGGAAACGTCTTATTGACTGACAAGAACAGGAATCTGAGTCTATATTGAACACAGGAGCAACATTAAAACTGCACAATTGCAAAATGGAAAAATTGCCATTTGAAAATTGGTTTTATTTTATTTATTAAAATTGGTTTTTAATCCCATATCTGCAGGATTCTATGCATTGTGCTGTTTTTACGTTGAATAATTTCGTGCATGTTCAGGGGTTCAGGTGTTCTTATTAAAGTGACCAATAAATTCACAATTACATACATAAAATAGATACATTTTTTTAACCAATGAAATGGTTTTAATCTTAATCCTATCCTAAACATAAACCGTTTTACTGGATTTACTTAATAAAAGCATAAATAAGTGGACTACAATAATACTTAGGTCTCGTCATCTGCAGAACATTATGACAACTGAAAAATGTTTCCACACTCGTCGCTTGCTCGACACTTGACTCGTGAATGCTTCAGTCTTCAGTAAAATGGATGCAAGAAGAGTCTCATGTGAGTTTTCTTTTGTGTTGGCTGTTCATTTTAAGCCCAAATCATTGGTTCTAAGGTGGTTAATAATGCTACCACATATTGGTTCATTAATCGTCCATTTCAGAGATACAAAACAAATTATCAACAAGTACCGAGGTATTACTGTACTTATAAAGTTTATAGAGAATGAAGAGTTTATCACTCACTCACTCACACACTCACACACACACACACACACACACACACACACACACTTGCACACAGTCATCACTATGGGAAAATCCCTTATATATGTCTACTCTTAAATTATGTACACTTCCGTGTGAGTCAAAAAAAAAAAAAAGTGTAAAAGCAGAGACCACTCACACACTCTCACACTACTCTTAAGCAATCTCTGTTCCCTTCACCATGCGGCGGTTACGCATATGTAATTACACAACAATTCAGAAGGTACATTTTGTAAGATTTGGGGCAGTTAGAAAGGGAAGGAAATGAAGTGGCGACCCAGAGGTGAGTGTGGGATCAACAGTGATTAACCCAGAGTCTGCCGTATTAACGATGATCAAGGCAGCGAGTGGGGATTTAGGGCGCTATGCATTTTTGCCAGCTCTAATATGTGCATATGTGAGATGAAATGTTCTAAAAACAGCAGAGTTGAATAAGGTCCTTATTCAGGAATATAATTTCCTTATTTAAGTACAAAAATTCTGCACCATCAATATATTATCATATATTATAAATATAATATTAATATACAAACATGTAAAAGCTGAACTATAAACCCATTCGCAATGTTCTGTAGTTTCTTCCATTTCCTTCTTCTTTTCGTTTTCATAAACAAATTCACGTCTGATACATTATTTTAAGTATTTCCATTTTGGTACCGCTTTCAGGTCAAACACATGGTTCTGAAATGAACAGCTGTGTCTCTGCTGAATGTGCGCAATATGTTCCCTACGATAGGAGCAGGACTTTTCTATTTTACCTCACCGCTCTGCAGGGGAGAAACGTGCATAACTTACACAACTAGCAATTAAACTATAATTAAGGCTATAAATGAGTTTTAACCAATTCAACATGGTGAGCTAATCACTGAATCATTTAACTGTGCAGGTGGGGAATTTTAGGCGGGGGATTTTTTGTTGTTTTGGGGTCGTACTCTATGTGAGCCATTTATGCAAACATTTTACTGGACTTTATGTCTTCATGTCTGAGAGAATCATATTAATGTAAATGGGGCAACACAACTTTTCCCCCGAAATGAATTGTTTTTTGGTGAGAAAATGACAAGTTTGAGGAGGAGGGAGATTTATACATGACGTTATTTTTAGTTTTTCTTAATAGGTAATAAATCATCATAAAAACATCATTTGAAGCTAAGTGAATATCAGACCCTTATCCGAGCACGGCGTTGAATAGCACTGCTGAGAATTTGATTTACAGGAAAGGAAATTCTTTCCCAGAACAGAAAATAGCAAAATTGAAGAGTAAAATTTAACAAAAAATGTAAGATTGTTAAAGAGCTTGTGTAAAGAACAAAAAAATTTATATTAAATTCTGCATTTTAAATAAATCCTTGGCAAATAAAGTGCACCTATTTAGCAAAATCTCCATCTGATTTTCTTTCATACAATATAATCAATGATGCTGGTGATATCATACTCAAGAATGAAACTTTGATGGTTAAGCAATGCATTATATCATAAAGTTTCATGATCAAAGTTGTAAAAAAAATGATGTGGGAGAAACATCACATATACACACTCAAAGACAGATAAGCAGCTGCATTCAAGATTTCTATCTTTTGAATCCTTTAATGCTCTAATGGGTTCATGCTATGTTTTTCTCAGAAAACCAAACTTGGTAAAAAGAAAGCCGTAACCCTTTTATTAAGCTGTAATGTTACAGCGAGCGCTAAATTACATCATAAGTAACATTAAAAATACAATTCTGGTGTCGGTCTGTGTCAATCAATACCTGCCACTGAATCTACAGTTTGGCTAGAAAGAAATCAGGCCCGGCATTGTTTTTCCATACAGTTCTATGGATTACGTTTTGGTGCTCAGAAGCTTCGTTAAATGAAAGAATTATCCCAAATAATCCACCTTTAATTAGGATAAAGAAATGAAATGGAATTTGAATAAAATTCTGTTCTCCTATTTATATCCGATTAGTCCGAAATATCAGATCAGATCGATGAGTTTCTTTTTTAGTATAAACAACACATTTACCACACACTCTTACTGTACAACTAAGCAAGAGTGGTTCTTGTGCCTCTGCTCACATGCTCATGCGCTCCCGCTCGCCCAGTTTTAAATGCGAGAGTTCAATGCCGGTAACGGAACTGAACGCAAGCTGATGCAGAGCCGCCTGCACTGGCTTTGGTTACACTAAATTTAAACTAGACAAATGCCACACATATCTGCTCGTGCCTCGCCCCGGGAAACAAATGACTCGTGCTCACACTTGCTGTGTTTGAGCTTTCGGGTGCGCAAATTCTCATTGCATCTACACACACCGTCCCCGTAGGTACGGAGCAAACTTAGAAACAGAAAGCTGTGTGAAAGGATAACGCCGACAAGGCGTAGTTGTAATAACACAATCATAAAGAGTTAATATTTATTAATGGAGTTTGTGGTTCATTTTTCCGCATTTACTTGTACAAAAACAAACACAGACATACAGGTATGAATATGCGTGTGCACACACACACACACACACACGACAAACTGTAAGGTTCATCGAGTTTCTGGGACTGAGCAGTCCATCGTGTTCCCTCCATATATTCTCCATGTGTATCAAGATGCTGGTTCACACATTTAGGTTTAATATTAACCGAGTCGACTCAGGGTCTTTAGTGAATTAGCCTGTTTCTGTTTATCGCTGCCTAAGCAATGCCTGAGTCACTAACAGCTGAGGTTCGGCTTCATGATCCGTGAGGCGTCATGATTATGACATACACACGTTATATATGAAACACAAAGAAATCTCTGAGTGAGCTTGTTGAGTTGAAATATGGAAGGATTTTTGTCCACCATCTCCATGTAAAGCTGAAATGACCTGCCTCTCACTTTACATCCAGACACACACAAACACATTCACACATTTGCAAACTCACCTGGGGACGTGGCACACAGCATTCTCGTTTAGCTAGGCGGGCACAGCGAGCTCACGGGGGACTCCTGCTTCAGAGCAGCTAAAGGAGTCGAGTGCGTGCCCTCTGTCGCTTTCAGCCGTGGCTGAAAATAACCGGCCTTGAGAGCGATGTAATTTCAGTCTTTCCCACGACTGAGACAGCAGGCCAGACACGAGCGCTCCAAACAGTCTCAGTGTTCACCGGCTCTCCCTCCCATTTACTTCTCACACGACTTCTATACTCGGCTCTCTCCCTGCACGTCTCGGCGGCCCGCCTGCTGTTAAACTCTGACTCGTTACAACCCGAGACATGTGTGTAAACCTACTAGTAGCCACGTTTCGAGCTAATGAGTGACTTATAAGCTTTGATAAGTAAGAGCGTGAAAAAAAGAAAAAAAAAAGAATCTTTCTAACGGCGACTCATTCGTTATGGCAATCGTTGAGCTTTATTATGCGTGCAGCACAATGTAATGCGTAACTCGTCGGCAGTTTGACTTGCTAAATCGAATTCTCACATCCTAAGAGGATAAGGGGATAAAACACGGAGCACCGATGTAATGACACAAACCGAATTGCCAGACAAGGGCTGTGGGAGCTGAGGAGAGCAAAAGAAAGAGAGAGAGAAAGAGAGAGTCTGAGAGAATGAAAGAATCTGGAGATGGAGGAAATTAGTGAAAGATAGACTACCTTTCTTCCTTTCCTGTTCCTGTCTCAGTGGGAAAGAAACGGTGGTTCATCTGTCCCGCCCCTTAAATTCCACTGCCATCTGAGGACCACATGGCATGCCTAGGCACACAGCCAGACACACACACACACTATATCTAAAAGTTCCCAGTGCCTCTACTAACACCACCTCCACACATGAAAGACAACTCAAGGCCATGCTATTGCTGTAACTTTTTTTCCCCTAAGTTCATTATTTCTTACTGTACGTTGGAAAACATGTCATCTTTCAGATCGCATATCAACTACTGTATATCATTGATCGCTCGTGCAGTCACAGAGCCGAAATCGATTTCTGTACCAACAGTTACTTTCTAACATTTAAAGTTTTAAAAGACATTATTATTAACATGTCTTATTTACTGTATATTAAAACACATCACCTTCCAATTTTAGGCCTAAAAAAAGTCTGAGTCGACTGAAACCGAGAGCCGAGAGAAACAGAGAGAAAACAGAGTTTTAAGGAGTAAAATTGTTGAGTTAGAGAAATAAAAGTAGCTGTATCCCACACTATTTATTATTATAATTTTTTTTTAAAACAAGGTTATATTAGATAAGAGTGAGTAATTTGACCCCTTTGCTCATGTGTGCTTTTTAATCCTCTGATGTGGGTTAAGTTAGCATGCGAACACTATCATGGCAGACGAAGGTGGAAAACAAAATATTCAGATTAGCTAACAAAATAAACAGTACACACAAATCAAGTTAAATTAAATAGACATACAAGACATTGCGGTTTTGTTCTCTCCATTAGATTTTGTCAAACTAGATAGAGTTAGTGCATATCAGCGCACTCTTATCTGTGCACATTTTTCTTTCCAGAGCTTATGGCAGTATTCGTGATGCCTTTTTAGTGCCAACTTGCAAGCTGTAATAATGCAGTTTCACTCTTTGGGATGTTCATTTAACATTTTTTTTGAAGTGTAGAGAAACCTTTCAAACATTCATGCAACATTATGGACTGCAAATACAGCACAGGAACAACAACACACAACACCAAGTTGCTTGGCAACAGGCTAGCCAGCTAACGCAAGTGAAACCTCTATTGATGATTAATACCTGTATGATAACCTGCATGATCAGGAAGCGGTAGTTCAGTGGTTATGACGCTGGACTTTAAGAGCTCAAATCCAAGCCCCATCATGCTGCCACTCCTGGGTCCTTAAGCAAAGGCCCCTAACCCTCAAATGCTCACTTGTATAAATAAGATGACTATTATTTGCTCTGGATAAGGTCTGCCAAATGCCATAAATGCACATGAAATATGATCAAATACTGAAAATGATCAAAGAAACAATAGATTTAAGTTTTGTCTTTGTATATTAACTGATCTAAAGCCGGTTCTGTTAGCATACTCGTTTCAGAGTAGCTGTTAAGCTAGCTATTCCATTTACAGCGGTTTGCTAAGAAAAACAAATTCTTTCTCAAAACACTCCTGTAACAGTGTGCGCTTGTGAGCCACAAATACTTTACCACACTTAACAATACAACTCAATTAGTGTCGTTATATTTTTTAGACATGCTACTTACGGTACATTGTACGGTGTTTTGGAACACAGTGTTCAAATCTGTCTAAATTTACACTCACAAAAGTAAAATTCAACAATATCCTGTAACTATTATTTAAAAGCATTGTGAAAATATATTTAATTACAAATTGTATTGACACATGTAAAGGCTTTGATCGACACATTTACTCGCCATTCTCAAGCAACTACACACAAACCACTGACACAGTGGCTAGCCGATCCTTTATACCAGTCTGTATACAGTATCTTTCACAGCGAACAGATCTTTCGCTTTTACGTTTGTTTTGTCTGTCGTACGTTGACGTTGACCTTTCAACACCTCCACAATGGCTGACAGGCCCGAAGTGCTTAATCTCCTTTGTAATAAATAAATTCCAACCCTAACCACGGGTGGTACAAAAGCAGCAGTGTGTAATTATCCACCATACGAGGCGAAATGCCACAAATATCTTAGCCACTTCACACGTGTGACGTAAACATGACATGTTTTCACAGTGTGGGGAGAAATATAGGCAAAAGCCAGAGCTGAAACAGCTTCGACAAGGATGCGACACACTTCCAATTGCCCGAGTGCTGTCGTGTCACTCGACGCTCACTGACACACGTGTGGGTTCATTTGTACAGATTCTCCACAGGCGTCAGACACGCAACAGAGGGAGAAACGTGAACAGCAGATGCTTCAGCTTTAAACCAGGAAGCCCGAATCTATTTCATCAATAATCTCTATAATAATAGTAATAATAATAATAATAATAGTAATAATAATAGTCTCTTTTTATTGTTATTAATTACATTTATATTTATTTTATTACTTTTTTATTTGTGAAAGTGGCAATTCAATCTATTTAGCTTTTCCAGAGTTTAAGTTAAACACATTTGCTCAAAACTAGGACAAACATTTTTTTTAATTAATTAACTAATTAAGAAAAATTTAATAAGGGATTAATGTAAAATGTGTCCCTTTAGTAGTCTTTGAATAAGTCATTTCTTACTTTACAATGAAGCAGAAAATGATTTTGCAATTGTTTGTCCATAAAATAAAAAATTCTTCATTAATGTAAAACTCTACTTTTTTTTTTGCATCATTCACACTATAAGGGAGTAAAGCGATGACTCCAGCGGTAACAGCAACATTTTCAAGTTGATCTCTACCTAATCTGGAAATCTAAATGGCTTCACCTAGTGCTGAGTGTCAAACCTTTTTGCAATTACACACAAACAAAGACCAATCATCAGCTAATATCCGACCTCATGCTGCAGCACACGGCTGCTGTATAAAAGCTGGTTTGCATACAAGATTGGGCGTTTGCACTCAGACTTTGCTTGTACAATAAAAATCCAAAACACATTCAAACATGTCCACCCACACACACACACACACACACACACACACACACACACACACACACACGCACACACACACACACACACACACACACACGCACACACGCACATACACGCATACACGCGCACACACACACACACACACACACACACACACACACACACACACACACACACACACACACACACACACACACACACACCCTAAGCATGGCGGGCTGACTTTCTGTTTCCTTGTCGACACACTCGAGAACACTGGCATATCAGATTTACAGCACATTTGTTTTGAGTCCTCACAATTGAAAAAACACACATATTTGCCTCAAACTGGTCAGTTTACAAATGTTACAGCCCAGGTACACTCTCTCACACACACACTCACATATCCACTTCCACATACAGACACATACACATTCAAGATTCAAAATAAAACCCGTTTCTCTGCCATGAATTATTTTTACAACTGTTATCATGACTCAATTGAGAGTAAGATATTGGCCAGCCTCGAGGTGCACTGTGATCCTATATAACACTTCACCTTGTTCATTTCATCCGATTTGCATATCGAATGCGTATAATAAATCGATTTAATATCACATTCACTGAACGCTGACCGGAAGCCATGCAGAACTTCTTTTACGATGTGCATCTTTTCAGTGCCGAGCTGAACCTTATAATCTCGTGCGAAATGAATAAATAAATATTCAAACAACTTTTTTTTAGTGTTAACTTTTTGCATTATCACAAATGAAACCACAATTTAATTGGAAAACTATTATGCAAACTGTTTCACTGTTTATAACTGAGGGAATCATCAATCATTTCCAGTTTATATTTTTTTTATATAATTTTTTGCACAATTTTTCATTCCTTTTTCCTTCTGTTATATTTCGAATGTAAATATAATGAATCGAGGGATTGCGGTGCTGTAGGGATTTTTCCCGCCAAACATCGTCAGTGAAATAAATTATAAAAGAAACTAATTTGTAAGTGATACAAAAATAAATATATTTTGCAAAATGTAAAATAACAATAATTTTTGGATGGTTAAAAGAAGCAACGCCACCGAAGTGACAGTGGGTCCTAGCTTCTACAACTTAAACAATAACTTCTCAGAAGTTCTACAACATTACCTCTACCTGTATATATATATATGTTTATGTATACACACATGCGTCATCACAGAATCACAAAGTGCTGGGGTGTAAAAGGAATAAACCACCTCTGCACAGGCTAAAATTCTGTTTCAATCAAACGCTACATTTGATTGATTATTAGGGATGCAAAATTAAAATAAAAAAGGTACCGTTTAAACAAACAAACAAACTGAGCTGGAAGGGATTCCTAAATTCTTCCCACACTACTAATCAGAATACTACAGAACATTATAGCTTGCATTATTTTTAAATCGATGTGTATAATAAACAAACAAACAAACAAAACAGTGGCATGCAGAATCACAGTCAAATAATCAATGAAATATTTGAGCAGGAATCATTGAGTGTGTATTTGTGTATATATATATATATATATATATGTGTGTGTGTGTGTGTGTGTGTGTGTGTGTGTGTGTGTGTGTGTGTGTGTGTGTGTGTGTGTGTTTCATGTGCCAGCTAAAGCAACATCTGTCACTGAAATTGTGGCTTGTATTTGCAGTTTGATGGCTTGCAGAAGTTTTGAGAACATCAGCCCAAGCATGGTCCAAATTGTAATACTATGTCATACCATACCATCTACACTAGCCAGGTAACACACACACACACACACACACACACACACACACACACACACACACACACACACATACACGCACACACACGGCTATTAACTTGCAAACCCTTCGCTCGTGCAGACACAAAAACCCGGCAGAGCTGAATTGAGTGGATTGTGCGGCTTTCAGAGGTGAGAGCTGCGAGTTTGGGGATAAAAAGAAGAACCGTGTGCATGAAATGAAAAGAAAGAGAAGGAGATGAGCGGAGGTGTAAAAGTTGCAGAGAAAGTGCAGCACTAACCTGCGGGGCCTGGCGGCGGCTGCTGGCCGTCCTCACCGAAGATCAGCCTGAAGTCCAGCTCCTCATTCCCGCTGCAGTCTGCACTACTCATCGGCTTTGACAGCTCGGTTTCTGTCCCGTCTCTCCGCGCCGACTCTCCCGCCTCTCCTCCAGCGCTCACAACATTGACAACAGGCAGGAGGAAAAGAGCTTAACTTCAGCACGGAGTTTCACACCTAACCGGGTTTAAGTCTTTTACTAAAGCGCGCGCGCTCCTTCTTCTTCTCCTCCTTCTTTTTCTCTTTCTCTCTCTCTCACTAGGTCTGTGTTAATGCAGAGTTCCGCTGCTCCTCTAAACAACTTTGCAACGGAGCCGAATATTTTCATCCGCGTGTTTATCAACACTGATCTCTCTCTCTCTCTCTCTCTCTCTCTCTCTCTCTCTCTCTCTCTCTCTCTCCCCCTCTTTCTCTTTTTCTCTATCCCTCTATCTCTCTCTGTCTCGCGCGCGCGCGCTCCGTGTCTCACTCTATCCCAACTTTTACTTAACAGCGCGTGACAGGGCAGTTCCAGCCGTGACGTCAGCAGAGCTCGGCGCCGCGCGCGCACTCGCGCTCGGTGCTCATGGGTACTGCAGTTCTCCCGTTATGGTGATTATGGGGAAATAAAAAAATAAAAAAAAAACATAAGTAATATTAAAAAGAAAGTAAATTATGTGTGTATAAAAAGAGCAGAAATCATTAACATTTACAATAATGTTTTGCACCATTGGCAATTTATGGTGTTTTTATATATATATATATATATATATATATATATATATATATATATATATATATATATATATATATATATATATATATATATATATATATATATATATATCAATCATAAAAATGTGACATCATAATAAAGAATAAGTGGGTTCTTCATTTGTCGATGCATAGAAAAAAATGTGACTGAAACAAGTGCTATTTTTGGTGGAAATGGTAATTTATACATTTTTTTATTAAAATATCCTGAAGATCGCAGAAGTCAATACAACTGAAATAAATACACTATACATTGTTTTTTTATTTTTTAAATTGTATTGTTTCTGTACAGCCAAATAATCCACATCCCCTGTGTCAATATATAGTAATCCCCCGTTTATCGCGGTGGTTACGTTCCAAAACAGCGACAAAAAACACGATAAACGGAAGCCACTCCAAAATAATTAAATAATTCATAATTATATTTTTATTAATACATTTCATTATTTCAACATGAAACGCCATGTCTATCGTACTATGGTCTATCGTATTATCCGCGAGAGACCGGGAAAATCAACCAAACTAATTAGCTATGTGGCAAAAACAATTGCGATTAACCTAGGGCTCGAGATTCGAACCGCAGGAAAGCAGGGGATTACTGTAGAATGTTTTTCTATGGTCTTAACCAGAAATCATTGATCAGAACATTAGCAAGAATTAAACAAACACATTCCTGAGACTTCCTGGCAGAAAATGTCAGGTTAGATTTAGAGTGGTTAAGCGTATTGTTTTTGTAGAGTGCTGAATCACTTCTGGACTTGATGGTGATGTTTCAGAGAGGTGTCTTTGAAAATCTGGTGAGGAATACAATTGTGACTGCCTCTCTATCACAGGGAGGGATACAGGAAAGTATTGCAGTAAGGTTTGCTTTCCACAGACGTTTTACTAAAAGAATGATCAGGTGGTATTTTCCAACAAGACGATGCTCCACCAAGTCCATTAAGATCATGTTTTGGCCTGGTCAGGGTTCTGATTTAACGCTTTTTAGAATATTAGGTCTCACATTAAACAAGAGTAACTGGGAAACAGGTTTCAACTGCTCATCAATTGTTTGAAGTCAACACTGACTGTAGTAACATTGTAAATTACATTTTTTTTTGTTCTTTTTGTCTTTTTTTTTTTTTTTTCATTTCCTGTCCAAATGATTTGTTCATATTATCTGAACATTTATTTGACCAAAATCTGAAAACTTCATTGTGTTTTCTGTTTTGTCCTGAAATATATATTTTGTCATTGCTCTTACAAACCATTTTGTCCTGGTCAAGGTGCAGGTGAATCTGCAGCTTGTTCTCGGAACACCAAGTGCATAACAAATTAGCTTAGTCTGTCCTAAACCTAATGCATGGTTTTGAGAGGTTGGAGGAAACCAAAAAACCCTAAAGAAAACCAAAAGGACATAAGGAGGACATTCAGTAACCTGAAGCTCATGATCGAACTGGTGAGCCTTGTCAGCAATGCTAAGTACATGTTTCTATAAAATACACTGTCAATAGAATTAAAACACCCTTTTGTGTTCAAACGCAGTTTTCCGCAGGCTAATGCAACATTCTTTCTTTCTTTTTTTTTTTTTTTTGGAGAACAATAATTCTGGGAAGGCAACATGTACTATGCTCTCTGCTGATAAAGATGCTTAATAACCTAATAAACTTTATTGATAGCGTCACTGGTAGAGGAGAGCGAGAGAGTTAAAAGAGTGGCGAGATTAAAATATTTAAATATAGAATATAACCTAATTTTTATAGCTAAACAGTAACGGAGTAATCTGTGTATTGTACTCTCAGAAGCAAAGCTATGGTCTTTGATGTGATACCATTAAATTAGTATTTTTACTGTGTTCAGTTCTGCTGTAAAATAACGATACACTATATAGCAAATGTTTAGGGACACCTAAAAAATGTGAATTTTGAACTCATTTCATTCCACATTTTGTCCCATTTGCTGTTTTAATAATCTCCACTTTATTGGGAAGATGTTTCCTAGATTTTGAAGCGATGTGGAGATCAGGTATTGATGTAGGTGAGGAGGCCTGAGGTGAAGTCAGCATTCCAGTTTAGTGCTCCATAGCAGGTCATTCAAGAGCTTCCACTACAACCCATGTAAACTATATATTCCTGGAACTGGCTTTGTATACAGGGGCATTGCCAAGCTGGAGCAGGTTTGGGTCTTCTAGTTTATTTAAAGGGAAAAGTTAATGCTACTGAATCCATTACTCTATTCATACCACTTTTTGAAGGTATATCACAAGCACATTAGTTAAAATGGTCCAAGTTTAGTGATACAGAAAAGTGGATTTTAGTTGCTTGATTTCTGACATTGTGTTTTGGAATAATGTTTTATTACCATGAGTTGTTCTGCCATGCTTGCCAAGTTTAAAAATGTATTATTTGACTAACGTATGCTGATCAAATGCTCCTGCCTGATATATTTTGGGAGCAGAACAAATTCTTCTGTTGTTCCTTTGTAACAATAAGGGAAGAACTAATTTGTTCTTTATACTGTTTTTTATTCATTTTCATGATATTCAATAAATATGGTCATACCAACATGGGTTAACAAGGTTAGTCCCATTTACTACTAGAAACTAAAAATCCTAAATCCAATACACTTATCCAACTGCAAGTCTTACATAAACACTGCGCTTTGTAGACCCGGAGAACAAAATCTTACACCCACCTGAACCTGGAGGAGGGTTGATAAGACCAGCGCAGAGCGCTATATTTCTGTTGCAGTTTTACAAACCTTGCTTGGGTTACACACTGTGCAAAAAAGCCACCCACACACTTGCACACCTATACGAATTAAATGATATCAGCCGGATACCTCATTTATTGATAAGGCTCTCTGCGTGATGGAAGAAACCTGAAGCATGAATTTATAATGCAGTAACTGATAAGGATATTAGCTAGAACACTGTTTTTCTCTTTAGTCTGTCAGGCTGCAGGAAATATTTGTAAATGGATTTTAAGATTTATCCAATAATAACGTTTAGTTCAAAGAAAATACAAGTAGAAATTATAACAGAAATAATTTGTTAAATATGTGTAATCTGATCATTATAAATAATTATAAATTATTTGTTCATTATTAATCCTAATCTAAATAAGATCATTTTTTATAATTATATACCACAGCATTGTTGTGTTTATTAATTCAATTTCTATAACAGCAATTCAATAACAATATATAACAATAACAATAATGCAGGCTGTCATTTAAATGTCAGGTTAACACACACACACACACACACACACACACACACACACACACACACACACACACACACACACACACTATCATTTTCATAGTAACAGCTCATTCACATAGTGATATATGAATGACACTTGACAATTTATGTTTATTATTAAAAAATTAAATTAAAATAAAACAATACAGTGTGTTATTTAACAATATATAAAATCAGTGATAGGTATTCATTCGTTTAACAACAAGAATGTGTATGACAGATGCTACACCACATTATACATAACTATAAAAAGATACAAACACTGATGTGGAGTTTATTTATAAATACTATATATATATATATATATATATATATATATATATATATATATATATATATATATATATATATATATATATATTATTTGTGGCTTATAAGGAAAAATGTGGTGCTGATATTTTTTTATAACAGCACACAACATTCTATTTTAGTCTTTAAACAGTGTATATGTCAGGTAGTATTTATGTATTGGTTAATATATTAATAGTTAATAGTTAATAGTTAAATGTGGTTTAAGTAAAAAAAAAAAAAAAAATCATGTGACTATTTTTAAAAGTTATATATTTAGCACATTGGATTAAAAAAATCTAATGTGCTAAATATATAACAAATACACTAGAAAGCATTTAAAAATAAAACGTATGCATTTATTTTAATTTGTTTAGATTTTTAAATAAAAATCGTTTGAAAGTAAGCGTTAATGCTAACTTTGATATACAAAGGGGGAAACAGACTGATTTTTTCATAAATACAAGAAATCCCTGTATATTTGTATATATAATTGTACATTTCATCAAACAAAGGAACAATTTACAAAAATTGGCTTTCGTTGATGATGATGGTGGTGGTAATGGTGGTGGTTGTAGTGGTGGTATCAGTTGGACTTGTCCATATTACATGCTCAGCACTTTATGGTGTTCATGGCGTCTGTGATCAGGTCACAATGAATTTTTAGTTCTTAAATATATACTGGGTCATTCAAGGACAACACCACGGTGTTACGGCATAGTTGTTCAGGGAAGTTAAAGTCACACTTGCATGTACACCATGCAAATTTAGAACTGATGATGATGACATCCAAGACTAATTAGTTACAGCTACTGTAGTAAATATGACCGTGGAAATATTATCAGTATGGGGAACAAAAACACAATGCAAGGTGTATCAGCACTTTCTTTACTTTTAAAACCAGACTAAAACGTGCAGAGCTGGCGCTTTCTTATCAGAGCTCCGCAACAGGGAATTTACAGACACGGGGAATGTTTTTGTTTGACGCATGTGGGCGTAAAAACGCAAAAGTTCACATATGCATGCGAAAACATCAATATCACATTTCCTGTGGTATTAATTTCCTCTGAGACGTGCTCACAACCCAACACATTGAACATCAAACCTCATTGAGCACCTTTAATAGCACTATGTGGGTTGCTAGAAAGTGGCACGAGTCAGATGGACATTGCTCTTTGCTGCAATAAAGTGGACTTTTAAATGTATATTTAACAACAGAACAATTAGTTGCCTCATTTCGTTGTGCAGCATCCTGTCTGGAATGTCCTCTGAATAACTAAAATAGTGAATATCGTTTATATTTTGTTAACAGCTTTGTAATATCCTTTGAGTCGTTCGATCGTTCTTAGTGCAGCTTTTGTACTAATTTTGTCATAGTCTTTAGTTTAAAGTAATGTAGTATGTCATCACATCTTATTTCATCATACCATATCTTGTTGGAAAGTTGCCCACTCACTTATGAAGACACAAGCGCTTGCTCACACACACACACACACACACACACACACACACACACACACACACACACACACACAAAAGCACACCGCCTACACAAGTTTGCAAAGATCGAGGTGTTTGCTTTGTGCACTTAATTTACAATTCACAATGCATATTTAAGAATTGCAAGATATGCTACAACCCTAGACACTATTCAGCTTCAGGTTTTTTTTTTTTAAATAATAAAAGAATAGTCATCTTTTTAGCTTTTCAGAGTGAGATCTGCATTCAGTGTGCACTGCAATGAGGGAATCCTGTATGAGAAATTTCTGTTTACTCTAATCTCGTTTGTAAATTATTGATCTTAAACATTTACTGCTCAGAATACCGTGTCTTATCGCGTCTGATGACCTTTGAGGGAGCAGGATAAAGAACATGGTATCCGCAAGTTTGCGTGGGAGGTGTGATTTGGTTTGTGATATTTTGTTCTTGTAAAGAAAGTCAACAACAAAAAAAGCACTTTCTCCTCTTCTGCACATCGAGGTTTGGAGCGAGTGAACGATTTCACCTGTCATTTCACTATGATATATATTTTATTTCATAGTTCTCTTATTGCTATTTCCTTTAGTGCACATTCTTGCATCTAGCACAGAGATAACACTTTTGTCCTTCTACTATAATGGTTACTATAATGGCATTTTGAGAAACAGACAGCCTGGAGAATCACTTCAGTTTATGTACATATGCACTTCTGTGAAACAGAACTCAAATGAATCAATGAAATAAATAAACAAAATAAAGTGCAAACTCATTAAGACAATGAAATATCTAAACCAGGCAGTTGTCACAGAATGTCACATATGAGATAAGTCTTACATAAGTCCTTTTTTCATTCAGCTTACAGCATTTAAATATGCAACATATATGTATGAGACTCGCAGAACCACTCCTAAAATATCATAAAATTACATAACGTAACCATTTCCTTTTTCTGACTCGAGGTGAATGAATGGTTTGGGTTAATTTATACTGCCATCTAATGTTTGTGTTTCAAATAGCAGCAAAATAATAATAAACGAGCAAACACACACACACACACACACACACACACACACACACACACACACACACACACACACACACACACTGACCAGGTATAACATTAAAAGCCATTAGAGTTGAAATCAAAAATATTAATGAAACTTACAATAGCAAAGGGTGGGCTTTAAATGAGCTTGCTGGGGGTTGTGGGGATGCAGTGGTTGGTACTTAAAAAAATAGATATCTAAGGAATGGCAACCAGCACACTGGTGAGAGGGTCATGGCTCACTGATGCATGTTGGGAAGTGTAGGCTTGAACAGCTTACTGTGGATGCTGCTGCATAGCTGTAGACCTGTCAGAGTACCCATGCCAACACATGCAGAGGTGGGAAGTAATAAAATACAAATACTTTGTTACTTTACTGAAGTAGATTTTTTCTTGCATCAGTACTTTACTTCACTTGTTACTTTTCAGACAACGTTTTACTTTCACTCATTACAGTTTTTACACAAATATCTGTACTTTCTACTTCTTTCATTTTCAAAACAGGCTTTAGTTTTAATCTATTTGGTGAAATGTCAATATATTTTCTTCTCATTGCGCACCATTTTCATCCCATCAACATATTTCCTGGCTTTCACACACCAGGCTACTTTACAAAGCTAACAATTAGCAGGGCAGAAGGCAACAAGAAGTATGGAACTAAAGTGGGTGAGACAGAGGGAGTCAGCGATGTAAACATGACCAGGAACAGAAACATTCCTGATCATTCATCATATTTTCTCTGCTTGTGTTCTATACGGTGGATGTTCAGCCTGGATACATTCATTAGGTAACAACATTTCAAATTGTCCGAAACAAAAAAACAACTTTTTTGATCATACAGATAAGAGCAATACATCATTGCTGAATCTGTAAAGGGTCTTTTATTTGTGTGCACTTATAATAACAACAAAATTCTGTGCTTTTGTAAAATGAATAAAAGAGAAAGGCTGCTGTCTCTGTCATCTCTCTTCACAGACACAAATAAAACAACCTGTATCTCACTGAATATTTGCCTCACAAACATAATAATACTTTTAAATAAACCGAATCACATCAAAAACAAATATTCTTTGATTATGTAAAAAGTTTGATTATGTGAAAGTTAGAAGAGTTACAGTATCACTTCATTAACCGGCCGTGTGGAAAAAGCAAGGTTTTGTTTGGGATCCAGATGATTTAAGTAATTTAAAGCACCATAATTACTTTAAAACATTTACAAAAATATTTTGTCTTTATGCTCTATGTTAAGAATGGTATCACTGATAATAGACATACATTTGCATTAAACATCCATATTTGTCCAAGCCCATGTTGATTAGAGCATAAAAAACAAAGTATTAATTGAAGGTACATTTAGAACAGCCCTATTATTAATATGAGGTGAGGTCCAGATACCAGTGTGACACTAAAACAGGTAGTAGTAATGGCTACTTTATACTTTAATACATGTCTTTATTTTAACTTGAGTAAATAAGTATAGTCAGTGCTTTTACTGGAGTATTTTAAACATGAGTATTTGTACTTCTACATAAGTGATGGATGTATGTACTTTTGCCACACACACACACACACACACACACACACACACACACACACACACACACCACACACACATACTCGCTCACTCACTCACTCATTCCCTCACTCACTCAATCCCTCACTCATTGGAGCCGAATTGACAGATTGCAATCGCATGTCAATGCAAACGCTCCGCTCCCTCAGAGAACTCTATAAGGAGGATGTTCCTGCTCCTTGTGGTTCTGGCTGGTTCTGGATGGATGTTTGCGAGCTCTCAGACACACCCCTTTAGCCAGTCCCACTCAGCCAGTCATGGACACCTGTGTCCATGGTCCTGGGCTAGGCCTTATTCAGCTCGCCTCTTTAGTCCAAAGGTCTCCCTATATTCTGAAATAGTTGAACTGAAAGAGTGCGGTTATGGAACAATGCCCCGAGTTGAAGAGACACTGGGTGCTTCATTGCCCCAGATGACCCCGGCACTGCCCACCAAGCCCTTTTGTGCTACCTCGGCAATGGTGGGCAAGGCTTATATTTTAGCTGGTCAGGCCGCAGGCTGTCTGCACACCATGGTTGTGCTGCAGGCCTATCAGGAAGACCTGCTAAAAGAGTTGGACATGGGAGACACTTTGGGCGATCAAGAAGTCAGAGAGTGTTGCTGTGCGACAGATTTAGCTCCCAGGGCGACTATAGAGACCGCTAGGGCCATTGGCCGGTCCATAGCCACCCTCGTGTCTACTCAAGAGCACCTATGGCTCACCCTGTCAAACCTTTTTGACAGGGACAGGGGCTGTGCTGCTGGACGCCCCTCTGGTCGATAGGTTCCAGGAGGCCAAAAATCAGTTGCCAGCGTAACAGCGCATTCCCCCTCTTAGGAATTCTGTGCGATTGTACAGATACTGGACCATCTGGGGACCTCGCCGGAAAGAGCGCTGGGGCGGGCACCATATACTGAGCTCAGGGAGCTGGTTCGTTAACCCTGCCACTTTCAGTGCTTCAGGGCATGGCCAGCTCCAGCGAATGCTCTCCTCGTTTTACACCTGGTATCGTAGCCGATTTGCGGGGTTTGCCGCCTCTGCCAGACATGTATCGTTGGGTCCTGTGCACTGTAGACAGAGCCTATTCTGTCAGCAGCAGCATCCAATTTGGTTTCACTTAGCCTCCTGCACATGAGACCCCTCTTATGGTGGCTCAGGGCCTGAGGGTTCTCTCTGAGGGTCAATCCACTTTGTACGATCAAGGTCACGTGGTGAGCCCTACATGCCTTAGATGTGTGGAGAGATCCCGTGTTCCTGTTTTAGGGCCCCGTGCTTGGAGTTTCTGGTCGTCGCGTAACACTTATGACAGATGCGTCCCTTACAGGCTAGGGAGCAGTAATAAGTGGCTGCTTCACCCAAGGTTTCTAGGTAAGGCCCTGTCAGATGTGGCATATCAATTGTCTAGAGATGCTGGCCGTGTTTCAAACTTTTTCTTCCAGACCTCAGAGACCACCATGTGTTGGTCCGTATGGACAACACTTCAGTGGTTCCCTACATCAACCACCAGGGTCTGCAATCTTGCCTCCTGTACAAGCTGGCAAGACAGGTCCTCCTGTGGGCCCAGGGGAAGCTGCTCTCCTTGAGGGCAGCGTATATCCCAGGCCACTTAAACGAGGGAGCAGACGCCCTCTCGAGACAAGGGCAGGGGTTGGGGAATGGTGACTCCACCCGTATGTGGTGGAGAAAATCTAGGAGAGATTTTACAAGGTAGAGCCACACAGTACAGCCACACAAAAGGAAGTCTCAATATGGTGTGCTATATACCATGTTCAAAATTTCAGCTTGCAGCGTGGCAAATGTTGGTCTATGGGCTGGTGACAGAAGGTCTACAATTGAGACAAGAGTGGGAATGAAAGTCACATAAAGTAGACAGAAGTACATCTGCTGCCAAGACTGTACATATTATGCACTACACTATTTGTTGCACCCCACTGACTACAAAATGATTTCCCAAATAAGAAATAGTGTTAAATAGTGCTGCAGGATTCCATAATGCCCTGTGTGAAAGGGCTTGTTTGTGGAGTCACAGGAAAGGACTAAATGGTCAGTAATCGCAAGGCCTAACTGTTGGTCAGTGAATGTAGGACATAGACATTTACAAGCACCTTGCTTAAAATACATGACAGATCTAGGGTAAGCTTTAATGTTGAACTTTCAGTTCTTGCACCTGTTGCTGCTTCACACAGGTGGGACACGTTGATCAAAGCATGGTGTAACAAATTTGTAAGCACCCTGCTTGGAGAACACAGCAGTCCCAAGCATGACCTTTCATTTTTTAGACCCCTCGGCACTTCAGACAGACAGAAAAGACTGAAAGAATAAAGAGGAAATGTACTAATGGCACACACAGACACACAGATACACACACAGATATACACACACACACACACACACACACACACACACACACACACACACACACACACACACACACACACACACACACACACACACACACTTTCAGAAGGATGAAACCAAAACTTTGACACATAAATACATGTTGGGATAAAGTCCAGCAATGCAATTTCACGAGTGTTGTTTTGGCTTTGGCTCATCCTTGTACCAGTCTGCACAATTTTGTCATGATACAGACCCACAAAAATATAATTCAACATGCTACACAAAGTCTTTGACTTAAACTTAATTTTGGTTACGTTTTATGTGGAGTTTCAGTCCATTACCCCCTGTATCGGTAATGGATTTCCATCTCCCAAAATCTTGGCTTGGCTCTGCTTAATTGCCATTATCTGTAAATGAGTGTGTGAAGGTGTGTGTTGTACACTGGCATGGACTGTTGTACCATTTACAGTGTGTCAAAAGAGTTCCTGGGATCCACTGCAATCCAGGCCATATATATATATATATAGTCCTTTCACGACTGGGCTGAAATGGCTTTTCCGTAGCAATTTTGATAGGGTTGCTATCCCGATGCGCACCCTCCTCCTTTCGTAGCTTTGCGACCGTAAATTGTGGCGTACTTTATACCTATTACCACAACTGAGCACTATTGGGGGTTAAGGGCCTTGCTCAAGGGCCCAAGAGAGGCGACTAACCACTAGGCCCCCCCCCCTCCATAATATAATATAATATAATATAATATAATATAATATAATATAATATAATATAATATAATATAATATATCAAAGCATTATATGAGATTTATATAGAGTTTATATGGAATTACTTTTTTCCTGAAGTAAAATGAAGCAAAAATATATTAAATCACAGTAGGTCTGTCCTTTCTCTGTCCAACAGGGGGCAGACAAAAGCCAAGTAAACAGACATGCAAAGCTCGTAACAAACTCTATTCAAGGACACGTGAAGCCCAGGCACATTTGACCAAACATACAAATAAAAACAGGCAATTTTCACTGAATAACAAAATGTCATCAGTGCAAAATGTAGTGCCTGGCAAATATCTGTGTCCTTCCACAATACAATAACACCTCATGAATGAGGGGGTAAGCAGGGAATAGTGAAGAGAGACACATGTACACCAATTCTGGCTTCTTCTTCTAATCTGTGTAAAGGTGAGAAATGAGAACTGAGGGGTAATAATAATTACATGGGGAATCATAAGATAGCAATAGCTGCATGTGCTAGGGGGGTGGATGAACTAAATAAAAAAAGAAGAAGCCCTATTTGCTGAATATAGGACACTGAACTATATATGAGCGCATTTTATATGCTCATACTTCAAACAAAAATCCTTTGTGACTTGTGTATGAATGTATAAATTACAAGTTGATTTTGTTTAGTAGAATAAAATGCTTTTATGAATTAAGTATATGATGGGAGCAATACAAATATAATCAACATGCGTATCCAGCACGTGCAGAAATCGAGTTTTAAATCATTCCTATGACTTTATGGTAAAATTGCTAGCACTATAGTTGGCTGGAAAGCATTAGTAAACCCACTATAATACAGACATGACAATGTATAATTGCATGCTGTGTATGAGTGTGGGTGTGTGTATGTGTGTGAGAGAGAAGAGAAAGATGGAGAGGAATTAGAAATGCCTGCTGAATTATCTCAGCTCCATACAGGAATACACAAGCTTCACACCCACAGAGTGCAGAAGCCAGAGTTAATCAGGCAGCTCAAAGTCCCAAAGTACTCCTGCTGAGAACTAATGTAACATGAACACCACCATGGGCATGCCTAAAGCCTTGTAATGCGTATTAATTATATGCTTTATGCTGAGTATGCATACATAATGTGTTTAAACTGAATATCTTGATCTTTTTATACTGATCCAAAATGCTTAATTTTAAACAATTGGTTACACGGTCACTTTTATTTAAAACATATTTATGCTTAATTGTTGGCATGTTCAAAGAGAACATCAAGGAATCATATCTTTTCATATTATAGGTTTAATACAATGGCATTTTTTTGTTTTAATTAAATAATGAAGTCTACTTTATCCCAATAATACAATTTGAACAGTGGAAAAACCCATGATAGCACTCTTAGCATGATATGTCAATTCTATTTTATTTCTTCAACCTCACTGGACTTAATTTATTCCCAAATTTGGTAACTGGCCAATTCTGCTAATTCCCATCCACCTGCCACCTCTACCAACATATGACAGCTACCATCTGGAAGGGAGAGGGCTAACATGTGTAGTAGTGTTGCTGTGATTGACAGAGCTCTGGCAACAGATTAAAAAACATGAAATATGTACAGTACCTGTTTTTGAACCTGTATTTTATGTTAAAATTGTGTTGAAATCAAAATATTTTGTGTCAGAAAATAGCTTTCCTAATTAAAAGCAGTACACTGGCCAGAAAAAAACACCATTGTGATGGAGTTTCCTTTAATTGGTGGATAATAAGGTGGATCATTATTGACAATTATGTTCTTTTAATTATCAGTGAAAGACAACTATCACTGATAAGTAAAAGAACATAATTTTTTACTAATGATGCACCTACAGCAAGAAAACAAAAGAAAGGAATGGAACAAAGGCCTAGGGCTAATGTACAAATCACACATCCCTTCTGCATTAAAAAAAAAATTCCACCAATTATTCCATTTAACCCAATTTTATGATTAATCTGTATTCTGTGTCTCTGGGTTCTAACAAAGAACATCTCCAGCTGAGGCAAATAAAAGCGGGAAGAAGCTCCTTCTCATTCTCTCTGTGTTTGCCATTTAATGATCGGAAGTGCCTCCCTGAATGCAACAGAGAAAAGAGTCCATTGGTGGGATGGCTGAGGTCCTTCACTATCTTCCTGGCCCTGGTAGGGAACTGCTTGCTGTAGATGTCCTGCAGATCAGGGAGCTCAGTGTGGATGGTATGCTCAGTTGACCGGTCAGGAGAAGATTGTTCTCCTGGCAAAATCTCCAGGTAGTAGATAGGCCGTCTCGTCGTTGTTGGAGATCAGGCCCACCACAACAGTGTCGTCTGCAAACTTGATGGTGCTGGAGTTGGAAGTCGCCACATAGTCATATGTGTACAGCGAGTCCAGTAGGGGGCTTAGAACACAACCCTGAGGAGCTCCAGTGCTGAGGGTGAGGGTCGAAACGAGGCGAGAGAGGCACGATTATGATGGTTTGGACAAGGAGGGGACATGGGGTATATTGGTAGAAGAATGTTGAGAATGGAGCAGGATGAAAGAAGAGAGGATGGCCAAGGAGGAGGTTTATTATTGTGTTGGGGGAAGACATGCAGGTAGTTGGTTTGAAAGAGGCAGATGTAGAGGACGGGGGGTATCGAGACGGATGATCCGCTGTGGCGACCCCTAATGGGAGAAACCGAAAGAAGAAGAAGAAGAAACATGCTGCTGATTAATATTCTAACTTGTACTGCAAAACCATTTCATACATAATGCAAATGTATTAGAACTCTATTTAATATCTTCTCATCTTAATTAAACTTTGACATTTTACTCCATAACAACCTCAAGCGATTATATACATGAATGGAACAACTTAGACCAGAGATTTTGGTCTAAAGTCGCACTCCTCCTACAACCCCCTTACACACACTAAGTTGCCCCAATGTCATTTCCTGCGGTGACTGAACAAGACTTTACCATTATGTGCTTCAAATTTCTATGACTTTCTGTTTCACTAGAACCCGCATTGCCTAACTTCAAACCACATCCACAGCCATTAGCTTGCAGTCCAGTAATAAAAAATGCATCCTCAAGCCTTCAAAGCAATTTGCATCCATTTACATTATACATCATACTTATACAGCCAATACATAGACATATTGGATATTTAGCATACAATAAAAAAAAGCTGGTAATCGCAAGTTAAACACCAGTGCAAAATGCATCAATTTTAAATCCAAGACTGAGTTCAGTTTGGAAATCCTGTTCCCTAAAAACAACATAAACGTTTTTACTGTTTGATTTAAACAGAATTTTACTTGCGTTTAAAAGAGCTCTAACGCTTACTGTCTTCTGCGGTCGAAATTGATCTCTCCGAAGGACAAACAAGAAAGACGATCCTTTGTTGAAATTTATTACACACTCTAGAAAAGGGTCAATTCAAGTCAAGAAGCATTTATTGTTATTTCTGCCATGTATAGCTGATGTAACAATACACAGTACAACACACAGTACAGAGATTCTCTTAAGCTTTACCAAAGAGGCCACTTGCACAACAGTGCAATTCATTTAGGACGATGATAAAATATTATTACTTAATGCTGCTTTGGTGAAAATTGCGTAGTTCCTTTGGATAAAGTAACAGTAACAGTACGAGCTGGTGCTCTGAGCTTCAGGGCATTGGCTTTGAATTGGTATTGTGTGCGCTGTTAGAAAGGAAAGTAATCAAGGAAAGGATAATGCTATTCAATTGAACTCTGAGAGGAACAAGAGCTGCTATAGCCTTTCAACATTGTAGATATGTAAAAGAAATAGAGGACAAAAAGACAGGGAGTGTAAGAGAAAATCAGAAGGACAGAGAGGGTGAGAGAATGAAGTTAAAGTCCCACAGAGTTCAAGTTTTAGAAAAACTATAATCTGTTTGGCTTGAACATCTTTCAGTGTAATAACCCTTTGCTGTGGATATATTTTATTGTGGTTGTAGTCACACACCATTTAACCAACTAAAATCATCTGTCTGTCATGAATTCAACACTTTTAGTTAAATGTACTTCATCCCCAAATTGCTGACATAAATTCTAGGGTCCTCCTCAACATCTACACACTACAGTCTATAGACAAAGTACAAACATACAGGAGGTACTGCTTAACAGTGCATGGTTTTAAAAACCAAGCGTTTGGGACACGCCATGTACTCAAGCACATTTTTCACTCAGATGCTTGCACTGATATGCCTTTGCTGAAGTTCAGAATTTCAAGCTGTCCTAAAAATAGAAATTTCAGAAGATGCATTGTGGAACAAAATCAGGTAAAATTAGGTAATCATATTCAGATTAGTGAGCTATTTTTTTTGTTGTTGTTTATAATATCCCTAAAGTTTTCCATAATTATGTGTATCCATTATGTTCAACTTGGAAGTTATATAATATATAAGAGTTGTGGCACTTTGGTTTCTGTCAAGTTTGGTCCAGTGTCTGCTGTCATTGTCATCATGTGTTTCATGTGTCTTTATATCCTTTATAACACATTTCTGGTTCTTTTTTCATTTGTTGTTTATATTAGACTTTTTCAGTGAACTCTATAAATGTATTGACTGCTTCAGCATGATTGTTACAGACTCTGTGTTTATAATCTATTGACACTTGTGTATCTGGCAAATAACTTTAAGGAATTGTAATCTGAATAGTAGATTTAACTCTGTAATGTCAAATACCACACATGCTTGATTGCTAAAGTTCTAATACTACTAGTATTATTTATTAATGTTTAATTCCACTTTCTTCAAAATATAAATTCAATATTTGTGGCTATATGATATAAGCTGTTTTGAAAACATACAGCATAAAACATAATGGTGTTCATTGTAATGTATAGGAGTTCTTTATATTAAATAAAGACACTTAAATTCTGTCTCTTTTTTCTTTTGACAAAAATCAAGGTTAAATTTGATTCATTTATTCCACTTTAGTAATACTTTACAAGTTCATTGTGGCTACTTAAGTCCTTGGAGCAGTAGACAGAACATTTATGATAGTATTTCTTGCTACAAGGCAAATCACAGGTATAATTTCAATAGAAATAGACATCTACATCTAATGGATTTGTATGGTACATACAAAGAAACTTATTAAAAAAATGTCTAAATGTTTAAAAGGTGAGGCTATCTAGGTAGAAGCATTCTTCATGGTGAAGAGCTTTGTGCTTTTCTTTCTAACCGTGGCTTGTCTTACTATTGTCAGGTAACAAATAGATCACAACTTCAATTCCTAGCAAACACTAAAGCCTACTAACATGACCCCCAAGGATTACACCTTTCACAACCCCAGTGCTCAGTCAGACACACACACACACACACACACACACACACACACACACACACACACACACACACACACACACAAAACACACACACACACACACACACACACACACACACACACACACACACACACACACACACACACACACACACACACACACACACACACACACACACCTTTACAAAAGAAGTTCCTGGTCAGTTCCTTTTCTAGTACATCTAACATTACCAAGGCTTTAGATGATGTGTGAGACATCCTTGATAAGCATAATAACCTTGTCCTAGATTAGGTTGACCCAGAACACAGTTCTTGTCTTTATCTTCTCTTCAAACGCTGTGAGAAAACCCAAACTGTCGCCTTTTGGTATGGCTAATCTGCGTTTTGTTGCTTCTCCTAAACGAACTAAACGAATAACATGACCAGATGTGTAGTTATTATCGTCAACCGTTTTTCTGTTCTCACACACACTGACCTTGTTTTAATCTTTTTCTGTTGTATTTATTCATGTGTGACACAATAAAGCTTTGGAACTTCTCTCTAAAAGGCTGACTCGTGTGTTTCATTGAGACTTCCCCGTGCGCACGTAGGAGAGCAGAGATCAAGAGGAAAAGCTGAATTCGAGAGAATCCTGTCCATGCGACAGAGGGCAAAACAATTCATTACATAATTAATTGTTATATTGTTTGCTTAATAGTTTTTGTCCATCAGCTTGCCTGCCTTGTTATAATCTATGTGTTGATCGCTGAACTTTGCCTATTTCTTGATTGTGTTTTGGATTACCGAATTGGATGTGTCTACTTTGGATTTATTAAATCCTGTTTACCTGCACTGAATCTGAGGGATCATGTTTCTATGATCTGTGGTCATGGATCATGGTTTATAGCTGCTGTAACGTACAGTAACAATATACTGATAAAAAGTAAGATTTTTTTATTTGTCAATAAAAAAATTCAGGACATGCTTTAATAGAAAAAAAAATTCTGTCAAATGTTAAATTAAACTATGCCATCACATTTCTTTTCTGTAATAGCACACCATGTCATGTCACTTATGTGCTCTGTACTTTTCAGGAACTTTAAAGCATAATGCTACACTTCTGTCATCAATTTCTGTCAAAATTTTCAGTAATAATTATCTCCACACATGCATGCACTGCATGCACATCAGCTTTAAAATGTTCATATTGATATGCAAATTTTGACACTGGGGTCCTGGTACCAGCTTAATACAGTCACGTCATAATGTAATATAAAATGAAATGTAAACAAAGCTGAGTTTTAATCAGGATTGCTCTGATGAAGTGTTCTATTTAGGATTACAAAAGGTATTGCTCAATAACAGATATCAAATGTATCAAGGAAAGAAAAATGGTCAAGAAAAATAAAATAGGAATAAATGATCATTCCTCATTAAAGACGAAAAGAGAGACAGGTATTTTTAATGAGATTATCTGTTATAATCTTGGTTTTGGAAACACTTGGCATGCTTGTTTCTTTGATCTTTCACAATCCAAAGACGTAATCCAAACTGGCCATCAATTCAGAAACATGCTGCTTTAGATCTCCAAGCTAAAATGGAAAAAACAACACACACACACACACACACACACACACACACACACACACACACACACACACACACACACACACACACACACACACACACACACACAAACAGAAATTAATCCCAGCTATACAACTAAGCATAGAAAACGCTTTTTAGATTTCACACCTGGGTACATAAAGAAAGCAGCTGTTAAATCCATTCAGAAGAGACAGGGACTATGTCTCTGTTGGAAACAATAAAGAGTGAACCGATAACAGAACAAGGACAGTTTTAAGCATCAAAATGAGCCAAAATGCAAACATAGACACAGCAAAGTGAGGTTAAGATGATTTGTCATCTTAACCTTACTTAACCTCACTTAACCTTTGCCATTTATGAAAAAACAAGTAGTTCTGGAAAAACTTCTGTGCTCTTGGTAACCTGCTGACTTTGTGAAAATTTGTGTAAGAAGAATCATTTTTCTGTCCAAATTACTCTGCAAAGTTTAATGTTAAGTTTGGATATTTCATTTATTTTAATTGCACAAACAACTTTAATGACAATTTTAGGAAAATCTAATCTAATATTATTGACATGAAAGATAAAATAATTAAAAAGATTTTAACACAAATAAGACTAGATTTTCAATTAGAACAAAAGACCATTGGCTGACATGGTGCAGTAGTGGAATATTTAGAACATGTTGCACATATTTATCAACAGGATTGTGAAGAAAAAATGATTGAATCTGGTGGATTTGTAAGTTTGGTTTTGGCTCAAGGCTGTACTAAAAGATTGAAAAACAAAGGACCAATGCTATTGCAGTATTTACTTACTTACACTTACTCAAGGTTATCCTGAACAATTCCACTCCAGATCACCAGAAGGCACCCTCATTCATGTTTTCTTGGAAAAAAACAATGTACCCAGAAATCAAATGAGCTAATCATGGGGAATATAAATACACAAATACAGATAATGATAAATTATCTTGTTTAATAGACTTTATGTATTGCCTCCAGCATTTATTGTATTTATTAAATTATATTATTAAATTATTAAATTATAAATAAATATATGTGGATCCAACATATCCAGAATACATGTAGTTTATGTGATGCTGTAATGTTTTGCTTTTGTTGTTCTAGTTTGTCTTGCCTTTCCTAGTATTAGCCTAGTCCCTAGCTTTTTGGGGTCTGTCCCAGTCTTTGATTGTTTCTTAGTTGTTTATTCATTAAATAATATTCTGCTTCTGCATTTTAAATCAAATAAAATCAAATAAAAATGTACCTCCCTTGCACTTTGGATCTCATTGTGACATTTATATTTTACAGAAAATTCTAGTTATGTGAGTAACATTTGGTGATTTTGATGATAATAAAATATTTCATGCTGTTATTATATCACAAAATCTGTAAATAAAATATCATATTGCTCTCACTCCAAAAAGAAATGATGAAAATCAGACAGAATGGCTTATAATAACTGCTGTTTGCAAAAAATGCCTAAATTTGCAACTGAGTGATGCTTAGCAGTAAATGAAAGTTTGTTATAATTTTGAATGTTTAGTAAAATTCTGTCCATCTAGTGCTTAGTAAACATTAAAAAGAAAGAGCCACATTACACAACTAAACTTAATTATATTGGGTGAACTGTGTAAAAAATGAATTCATATGGCAGCTCAATTTCAATTACACGGCTAAGCAGGCAAGCTAATTCCCAAAACACTAAGATACTTGTGCTTTCTCCATAATATACACTCTTAACAAAACAGAATGGTATTGAATCTTAGGAAGACTGAAAGGTAAAAACGGTAAAATTCACAAGTGTCACAGTCTAATGTGATATAGAAACACATCGCAGAGCTGATAACAGAAACTGACAGAGATCATTAAAAAGAGGCTCTTATTCAGCAAAAATGAATACATACGTATTTTATGCATGAATGCATTTAAATTGAAGTTTAAGGATTTAAATCTAAACATATTTACAGTAAATAAGAGTGCCAGAAAGGTATATAGACCTTCTGCATGACAAACTGAGCCCAGAAACACTCAGTGTTTTTAATGCCTTTCAGACTAATGGATATTACAGGAGGTTACAAGATATTCTTATGCTATGATTTTTATGTCATTTAATATGCTTGGCTAGGTGAATGGTATATACTATGAAAAAACAGAAAACAGAAAAACATTAATACAATAAGAGTATTTGGCAGACATAATTGCATGAATTTGTGTGGGTCTTGATTCATGTTGCAAATGCTCACCAAACTAAATGGCTTCAGAGTTACTGATAGGTAGTGTTTTTTTTTCCACAGTAAGACTATAAGATCTCTGGCTGATAGCTGTACCTCAGAGAAGGTAATTGCTCATTCATTCACTAGCAATTAACTTTTGATTCCAAATGAAGTTTGATTTCTTTTATTAACAAAAGAAATGGCACTGCTAATTATTATCAGTGTCTAAAGATTTCTCTCTAGTAGGTGGTCCTGCAGCTGATTCTTTGCAAATGTCACACAATAATACAGTCTGTAGAGCTGCACATACCAGCTAGATTTTATAACAAGCTGTATTAGAAGACCTGGTATATGCACAATATGTGTATGTGTGGTTGTAGGAAAGTGCTTAAGAATTTGTGCCCAAATGAGCAGCAAGCAGCTTTTATTTTATGTCTGTCCACATTTAATTTCAATTCCAAATCTTCTATTATGGGGAAAAGTGGAGAGCGAGGTTGGCTCGATGGCGTGTGGGTGGCAGTCTCAACACTGTGACATTTTTCATCCTTTAGCAAACTTTTAATCACATAGCTCTAACCGCTCTAACCACTGCAGTGTTCTGAATGTAAACAGCATTTATCGAATGTTCCCTTTTTGTCCTCAAAAATATTTCAAACTGGTAGTGTAGCCGCTAATAAACACTTTGCTGTATGATGTTTCTGGGGTAAAAATCATCTGGGGGTGTTGTGATGTGTCCCAACCCAAAGTTGATCTTTTTCAATAATAGAAAAATCACTGTGTTTAATTCTTTGAATAGGAATGACAACATATTTTTTATCTGTTTATAGTTAAATGTATGATGTGGCTTCTTTTTTTTTTAAATACTTTTTGGTTGTGATTAACATGTTTAACCACATTTAGGTCCTTGTAATTACCTGAAAATTTAAATGCTGTGATCACACAAATATTGTTTATGTTTTTGGCTAAAAATAGCTCCATGGTTTCACTTGTTTAAATGAAAGCAGAAAAAGTCTAATGCTTTTGTAAGCATTTGTTAACATTTATATCTGGACTGTCATTCAGCTTAAATATAAATGCATGCACCGTGACCAACAGAACATCTGCTATCTCAATTCTAGAAAGTTTGAGGGAAGTGAAACTGTCAACATTTTAAACAGAATACATTAATAGATTGGATCTTTATTGGTTTAATTGCTCCCTATTGTAACACTGCCAGATGCTGAATTACCAGTAGGATTTGTCACACTGATGGTCCACTGATGTACCACACAAAATACAATAGAAAATGCGTCATATTTCCCTCTCGGCTTAAAGACTTTGTAATAAAAAAGTGCAATTTCACTAAAATAACCTCAGACTTTCCTCACTGCTGTTGGCTAATTCAATTTAAATCAACTAATTCAACTACACTTCCCTTCAGCAAGGTATTAGAAATGCATGCATGGTGATGAAACATTTAAATATATATTTTAATTACGGTTCAATGAGAAACTGCAGCATAGTTTTATTTCATAGAGATTATGTCCAATGAAAAACAATTAGCATTCAATTTCCTTATCCTTTAGCAATTTGACCACATTCTTAAAGTGTTCTCATATAATCATCTCGGCTATTAGCCTGACTTTTCAATATTGGAGCTGACAATGTTTTTGTAGTACACTATTTTCAAAATGGTATTCGCAATGGTATTGCAGGCATAAAATAAATAATCTGTAATGATTTGTAATGCAGACCATCCAGCTTCAGTTCAACAAAAACTAATATACACTCACTTTAATAGAAACTGCAGCAGTGTAATGCATTCACTTACTGCAACATTCACAACAAACATCATAATGGGGAAAAATGGCATCTTCTTTTTTTTATTATACAGTGGCATAGTTGTTGGTGTCAGAGAGTCACAATTTCTAGAGTTTGTACAGGTGCGAAAAAACAACAACAAACAACATAAAAAACAGAAAATTCAGTGATCATTATTATAAATTCAATCAGCATCATTACTGCAGGTGTGAGCATCAATTCTGCACACATTCTATGGTAACCCAAATAACCACTCTTTACAACAACAGTGAGCAAAAATGCATCTCATGTATAACACCCCAACATTTCATCATTTCATTTAATCTTCTCCCGCTTATCCGTAATTCGGGTCGCGGGGGCAGCAGTCTAAGCAAATTCCCCAGACACTTCTCAGTGTCCAGGGATCGGGCTGTCAAGGCCCCCGCCTTCGACTGCTGCCCAATCCTCTCAGCACCGGTCCCTTACGGTCCCTCCTGCAGGTGGTGAGCCCACGGGAAGGCGACCCCACGTCGCTCCGACGTCACGGTCCTTGATTTATTTTTCTCGTAAGGGTCCCCTGGAGTATAGAGGGTTAAGGGCCTTGCTCAAGGGCCCAAGAATGGCAGCTTGGCGATACCGGGGCTTGAACCCCCGACCTTCCGATCGGTAACCCAGCACCTTAACCGCTGGAGCCAGCACTCCCCCCCTAACACCCCAACATGTCACATGTTAAGGCAGAGGTGCCCAAAACCGTTCCAGTGAAGGGCCAAATATCAAACTTGATTGAAGGCTGTGGGCCAAAAATTAATTTTGAATTAATTAAAATTTAAGAATTAATATAATGTAAATTTTGTTATTTGCTTAACTAATAGAGTATAATTTTCAGAGTTCTAGCTCAGTGAAACTTTAGTAGAATAAGAACCAATCACATTTATTGTACCTTTTCTTCTTCTTCCTCTTCTTCCTCTTCTTCCTCTTCTTCCTCTATTTCTTCTTCTTCTTCTTCTTCTTCTTCTTCTTTCTGCTTCTGCCAAAGCGAATCCGTCTCCATACCCCCTGTCCTCTACATCTGCCTCTTTCAAACCAAGTACCTGCATGTCTTCCCTCACCACATCCATAAACCTCCTTTTTAGCCTTCCTCTTTTCCTCCTTCCTGGTGGCTCCATCCTCAGCATTCTCCTACCAATATACCCCATGCCCCTTCTCTGCACATATCCAAACCATCTCAATCTCGCCTCCCTCACCTTGTCTCCAAACACGTCCTACATGTGCTGTTTCTCTAATAAACTCATTTCTAATCCTGTCCATTCTTGTCACTCCCAATAAAAAACTCAACATCTTCAGCTCTGCTACCTCCAGCTCCACCTCTTTTACTCAATGCCACTCTCTCTAAACCATACAACATTGGTAGGTCTCACCACAGTTCTATAAACTTTCCCTTTCACTCTTGCAGATACCCTTATCACAAATCACTCCTGCTATCACTTTTCTCCACCCACTCCACCCTGCCGGCACTCTTTCCTTTACTTCTCTAACACACTCTGAATTACTTTACACTGTTGACCCCAGGTACGTAAACTCATCCACCTTCTCCACCTCTTCTCCCTGCTACCGCACCACTCCACTGCTCTCCCTCGCATTCACACACATGTACTTTGTCTTACTCCTACTGACTTTCATTCCCCTTCTCTCCAGCGCGTACCTCCAGCTCTCCAGGCTCTCCCTACTCTCACCTTAAATCACAAAATTATCCGCAAGCATCATAGTCCATGGAGACTTCTGTCTGAACTCGTCCTTCAACCTGACCATCACCACTGCAAACAGGAAAGGGTTTAGAGCCGATCCTTGATGCAGTCCAACCTCCACCTTAAACCAGTTTCCCACCGCACACTTCCTGTACCACCCTCACATACTTCTCTGACACACCTGACTTTCTCATACAATAATCCCATTTATTGTACAATAGAGTTTATTAAGTTTTTCCAAAAGGCAATTCCCAAACCCAGCCAACCCCCCCCCCCCCCCCTTTCTTCCTCTTCTCATATATGGCATGGTGGGCCAAATTAAAGGTGTCCCCTGGCAATCTTTTACCCATGGGCCCTAGTTTGGTTGTCTTTGTACTAAGGCTAATGGGCCACAACAACAGAAGTCCACACCAAAAATGTTTGTTCTATTTATTTATTGATTTAAAGCCAAAATGAAAAAAGATAACTGTATAATTAAACTTAGTTAACCAAGTCATTTAATTAACCATACTTTTAGAAAAAAAAAAACTATAAGTATTGGAATGAGTAATGTTAGGATGTGGTATTGCAATTAAGCTAGTCCCAAAAGGAATGACTTCTTTGTAACCCTATTGGAGGAAAACTTTGGTGGTTTTTCGATTAACGAGTGCAAGTCAGCAATCAGATCTGCCATAACAAGCTCAAACCAATCCATGAGCCCTCATTACTGTGCTCTGGCAAGCGGATTAGAGTGGCCAGTGTGAGTGTGTGTGGCTGTGACCTTGACAGGCAGAACAGTCTGTTTGTGGACATGAACAGCAGAAAACACATTATAGCATCTCTGCATTTTAGCTTCTGGTTTCCAAGGTTGTGTTTATTTAGTTATGATCTTCTAGTTCGTGGATGACCCACAGTTACCGGGCTTATAACTGGTATTACAATGACAATTATTGGCATTAATTTATTAATTAATTCCCTCTTGTTTTACTCTTCTTTTTTTTTTTTCTTTAATCCCATGCAGCATGATAAAGTAGACTTGATAATTGTTAAATGCTACATCATGCTTTTTAGATGAAACTGCTAAAGTATTCTTGCTCATAGCTTCATCCTCTATTAAATACACTGCAAGCTATAAGTAAAGTAAATAATGAAACACATTTTGTGTGTTGTAGGAGTGATCTGGCTTGACTTAAAGCTGAATTACTGATACCATTCCAAACTTCATTGCTAGCATGTCTGATGTGTTTTATTGCTTTCATACCAAAGCAATTTTTTAAAAAAGATATTAGATTTTTACCCATTGATACAATATATGGACAAAAATCGTAGGACACTGGACTTTTCCAGCTGAATGTGGAATTGGATGATCGAAAAGCACATGAATTTTATTATCGGGTGTCCATAGACTTTTCAACACATAATGTAGTTACATGTAAAGTTATTTCCTGCTCAGAGCTATAAACAGTTATTCCCTTACCAGTTTGTGTTTTTTACTCTCTTGAAATTAACAAAAATAATAATAGAGTATAAAAGATACAAAGATAAAGTATTCTGTCTTGAAGACTTGAAAACTTCTTCCAAAAATGTGAAATAAATGTTTTCTTAAAGAAAGCTTCATCATTTCAATAATATTTTTTTTAAAACCATTTTAGCCATAAATAATAGAGAGCATCCATTATGCAAATTCTTGTTAAGTTGTTACTATAGTAACAATAACATATTAGTATGAGTAAACTAGTAATGTGATTTGAATTACAGCTGGAACTCCTGTCTGATCTGCTGTAATAGTAAATTAATCAACACCTTTCTAACCAGTGAGAATTTACCCAGCAAGCACATGCCTTCTTTTGTAACACTCATTTGTCTGAATGAGCCATAAGGGAAAACTGGCAAAGAACCTGGAACAAAGATGCAGACACATACACACACAGTGTGTGCCTTACATAAAAGCCTGTTTGGTCGTGGAGATAGCTTGATAAAGGCATTTTGCAGAGGCAGGAGTCCGAGTGTCAGGAGTCCGAGTGTCAGTGAGTGTGTAGGGGTGTCTGATGAAGAGATATGGCAAATCTTTTTTTTTTCCTATTCTCTCTTCTCTCAGCCTTTGAAACGAAGCTTTTATGTAGTAATCCAGCAGGCATGATTGCTGAGAAACACACACAGCCATTGTGCACCTAAAGTGAAAATGCAGCTCTGAACCCACGGCAGAAATGGAAAACACTAAAAGCATCATTGTCTCTATAGGTATTAGGTGCATTGTGTCCATCAACTAGCTACTCCTGACCTTAGCTTCTAAAGAGCTATTACAGCTTAATAGGTCTCTAGAGTTTAAAAAGAAACAGAATGAGTTCAAGGGCACCCTGGCATCTTCTTTGTCCCTCATGCTGCCTTCCTTTATTTTCAAATCACTTTGTTGTAGGGCTTGCTGCTTTCAATCTTTATAATAAAGCAGACAAACTTTTCACAGACGATTTTTGACGCATATGGACAAAAAGAGCATTACAATCTCTAAACATTGTCAAAATTTTGAAAGCTTATTTAATCATCTGCAAAAGTCTTTTTTTTTTACTTTCTAACTACAAACTGATATACATTGCAGGCTGCAAGTCAATGGGCCATAGCTCAATTGTAGTTGTTTTTGCTTAATGTTTGAACAAATTTAAATGTTGTCAACGACTATTGTTCACTCAAGTGGAGAGTGCAGCCATGAGAAAGCACAACTGTATTTATACACAGTCTGCTCATTTTAGGGGATTTGTTTCCTGACAAGCCAAGTGTATCATTGCATTGTTCATGCACAATAGAACATCTTTCTCTTATCTTCATTAATATAATGACCAAAGTCAATCTGTCAATGCCATGAAAGCACTATTTTTTATTGATGGAAAAACTGATGGACTTCTAATGGAATGTCTGGTGAGCTTAAAACTATAATTCATGTGGCAAACTTTCTGACTGATTCACAACAGCAGCTCACTTTTAGCATTCATTCATTCATTCATTCAAGGGATCTAGCACAGTGGTGTTAGCTCTATTTGTATCTGTGTTGTGCTCAAAGTATTCATATTTGTTTCTTTTCAAGTATTCAGATTAGTAAGGTTTTGACAAAACAAAGAGAAATAATAAAACTACCAAGTAGTGCTTCTTCTATTTGAATCTGTGTTTGTGTCCATTTATTTAATTGTATTTGTGCTTGCATTTGCATCCATTTATCTAATAAACCTAAATAATGTAATGATAATGTATAATATAATTGAAACCACAGTGGATGGATTTGCTGTCTGTTGCAGGAGGTGAAAATACATCATACATCCTGGAAACACATATACATACACACACACACACACACACACACACACACACACACACACACACACACACATACACATACACATACACATAAGCATACACATACACATACACACACATACACAGACACATTCATTTACACCTCTGGGCTAATTAATTCACCAATCCATGCTTCATGAATGGATGAATGAATAAATGAATGAATGAATGAATAAACAAACAGAACCACATAAAAATTGAAGACTGGGAAATAATAAATATCTTGTAAAAAATAAAAATTATCGAGAATGTGTATAAAAAAGAAAAAAGAAATTGACCATCTCATCTCAACAAAGCTGTGACTAGGGAAATTAATTTTAAAATGAGAAATCTTTTATTTAATTCCTCACATGACAAATTGGTCTTAATGCTCAATAACAATATCAGTTTTGTCCTAATAATGGTGATTAGTTTTCTCAGAGTAGCATCTGCAAATAAATTTCTCCTCTGTGATAAAAACCTTGAACATGCAGCTTATAAATGGATAGAATAATACTGATATCTGTCCTTTCCGTCACTTACGGCAAAATGAAGACATTATTAAATTATGACTTTAATCACAGAAAATGATATAATGACATTGTGGCATATTTTAATATTAACTGGGTGTTTATATTGACTGCAGCTGTCATTACAATGGCAAAGTTTTTTTACAAAGTGAAAGGAAATAAGCACATGCTATTGTAGATAAACTTGTTATTGACAATTAGTTTTTCAACAGCACTACAAAACAGCATGGCCTTTTTTAATATATCATTCTTATCATTTAAAAATTCATCGACTTTTGAGGTAAACAGTTTCAGCTGCAATAAAAGAAAAGAACTACAGGCTAAATAAAATATGTAGCGATATCTGTGTAGGCATGTAAATATATATATACATTTCTATCACTTCCATCATTCTATATTCAGTAGCTGTTTGATCTAAGTCTTGGTTGTGGAGGGCCCAGAGACTTTCCGGGAAATACTTTTTTGCTTTTTTCCATAGAGTATATTATATGGCCAAATGTATATGGAAGACTATTTTTGGTCCATCATTTACTAGTATACTATCCTCGAATCATCTGTAAATGCTTTCCAGTAGATTTTTGAGTGACCATGCTTTTATGACCATTAGTGAGATCATGTACTGATGTGTGAGGAGATCTAGCATGTAGTCTGCATTCCAGTTTATCCAATTGGTGTTTACTAAGAATGAGGTCAGAGCTCTGTGCAGAACACTCAAGTTGTTCCACACCAAATTTGGCAAACAATGATTTTATCACTTCATTTATCAATGCTGGAACAAATCTAGGCCACTTAGTTGTTTATGGGAAGTGACCTGAGAAACTGGAGGAAACTCAGAGGCGAAGAATTTGCCAACTGACATTAACCAATGTTCAGAATTAAACCTGAGATTTGATCAAATTTGAATTTAATGATGGGTATTAGGGATGTGCATCTCCATAACTGAGGCCGATGTGATTCTCTAAGCATAGTTAATGATAAAGTAAAGATACATATGAAGCAGCCAAAGATGTGGTGCGATACGATTAACCCCTATTACGAAGCAGTGCAATCAGATTTGGAGGTGAAACTCATACATTAGCCACAGCGGATTAAACAGTGCATCTCATCTCTCTAAGCAATCCCAACTCCCATGCGCACTGTTCTTTCCTGCAATTCCAAGTCGCAGGTCACTTTTCTTGCAGATCTCCAGATCTTATTAAAAGTTTTAGTATATCATTTATAAAATTGAATTTCACTTCATATAAATAAATTAGTTTCAACCGCAAATATGTTAAAAAACGATGCATCGTGATACAAATGCCAACTTGTATCTGATGCACACTTTTTGATGCATCGCAACATTAACTTTTTTATGCCGATGCACCGATGCGAATTGGTGAATGTTACCGTCCCTGATGGGTATAAGAATAATGGAATATGCCATTTACGTTTACAGTTATGGCATTTGGAAGATATCCTTCTTTAGAGCAACTAACCCATACAACCATTTTTTAAACACATGTCCTTGCTCTATAAGAAAAAATATCAGTACATATCAGTACATTTCAACTACCTTAGAATTGCAGGCTACCTTCAAGAAAATGCAAACACAAATGGACATACCTGTGTATATAAAGAATTTTTCAACAGCAACTCCTGCAGCTAAACTCAAAATTAAGACTTCCCGAATCAGTTTTTTTTTTTTTTACAGAAGTACTAAGTTATTAGATAGATAGACAGACAGAGAGACAGACAGACAGATAGATAGATAGATAGATAGATAGATAGATAGATAGATAGATAGATAGATAGATAGATAGATAGATAGATAGATAGATAGAAAGATAAATAGATAGATATCATAAACACTATCAGAAGCACTGACCTTCATTTACAACTTAAATTCTAATATTTGTTCCATGAAATTGTATTCATTTATTCCCAACAGTTTATTCTCTTCATTGCGTACCGTTTCTCTTGGCTGCACTGCTTCCAGTACGTGTATGTGGATGTTAGATTTTTTGTCCAATCAGATTTTCGAGAACTATTTGCTGCCATATCAATTTAATCTGCCGTGGGCCTTTAGATTCGTTAGTGCTGGCCAATGTACCTTAGTCTATATAAAAAATAAATATGTTTCTTTAACCAATTAGATTTCCTATTCGCCTCACAGGGCAGCTAGCTACCTCTGATTGGTTGGTCAGAGTGAAACTGTCTGTGTGTCTGTCTGTGTGTCTGTCTGTGTGTCTGTCTGTGTGTCATCCATCCATCTATCCAAAAGGAGTTATAAAGTCCTGTTTTTGATCACTCTGTGCTTTATATACATTTGCAGTCTAGTAATCAATTAGAATGTCACATGTTTTATGTGTGGAAGGCTATGTATGAAAAAGGCTGACATTTTGTACCACACTGTCATCATTTTCTCCCAAAATCATACATTTTTTTTCATCATTGCTCTCAAATGTATTAGTCTAACCAACATGTCTCACTCTCCAGTTACTTTACACTTACATTACACTGTAATGGATCATAATATTTTGGCAGCAGCAACAAAAAATAGAGAAAAATGCATCAAAATGTGTTTTCAGCAGATGTGACAAAAAAAAAAAAAAAAAAAAAAAAAAAAGATTGGGGGAAAAAAGTCATATATGGGAGATATGGAGCTTATCCATTAGCCACCTCACAGGCCTTTCTGATGTCATTTTCATTTGAAGAGAACACCCAAGGATACATCCCAGAAGAGAATTTCCTGCTTAGATGTTTCTTTTTCATGCCTAAAGAGATTTGAATACTTTTTATGCCCCTTGGACACACTGTATAATAATAATAGTTGGAATATAATTGTTTTTTGTTCAATATACCTATAAATGCTAACATATACAAATCACACTAGTGTACTTTTCTTCCAGTTACTTAAACATGCATGTTGAAATGTGAATTTCGCTTTGATATTATATATATATATATATATATATATATATATATATATATATATATATATATATATATATATATATATATATATATATATATATATATATTATATTATTATATCATATATATTATTTACATATTATAATTAGATGGGGTATAAAATGTAAACTGCAAGTTTTTACAAATCTAAATTAGTATACATGTAGTAAATGAGGTAAACTTTCAATATTCAAATAAAGTTCCAACTTCTTTGAGATTTGTTCCACACTGTTGCATGTGCTGCATTGAGTTCATTACTGAAAGTATGAGATTTATTTGTGGTATGCCTGGCAATTAAAAGCAGTGAAATGCAAAGAGAAGAGAGGAGAAGAAAATTGAAGAACTTAGCATAAGCCCATGAGAGCCAGTGCATCCGCAGCAGTTTATAAACAGGCCACTCTAAAACTAAAAACCCCTGTTCAAAAATAAGAGTTGGAATATTTATGAAGTGTATTCAATGCTATTGAGAAACTCTTGAATTCAAACTGCACCATCTACCACATCTACTGTGGAGTGATGGCTTTAACATCAGAAGGAGACAGATAATAACTGTTGAAAATTGTGAAGGTCACAAACAAATGCTTCCACACACATATAAGTAAATTCTGTGTACATGTGGTAATAAAGTGGGATAATCTTGATTCAAGGCCATACACAATATTTTTGTAGTCTGCCAAAGCCTGTTGTACATAAGCATGTTTGAAAGATTTATTATTATTTGTATTTATTTGTAACTTAAAAAAAAAAACTTTCAGTTAAACAAATAAGTATGAAGTCTCAGGTGTCACAGTAGTTATGAATAAAATCACTAGAAAAAAAAAATTTTTTGACAGAATTTTTAAGGCAATGTCACAGTTACAGTGACATTTAATTTAATACATGGTTCCCTAATCTCCGTTCAAAATGACAAGTCTATACAATATGACTTTCCATTAACATCCTAAAACTGAGTTTGTGTCTGCAAGGCTGAAAATTCAAGCTCACAGCCAGCCAGAGAACCAGTGCTCAGTGCCCTCAGAGCAAGACTATTAACTCTCAGATGCTCAGCTACTCTGTATATGCTTGATTGCGTGTTGCCTAGTGCGAGCTGGTGCCTCAGCAGGTAGTGTAGGTGACTTGAATTTAAAGGTTCTCTTTAAATACTTAGAGTTGCTATTTCTGCAGAGGCTAGTATGGAATCTAAGTCAAATAGAATCAAAATCCAATATACACAAGCCTGGGAAAAAAAGCTGAATTTTATTAGAAGTTACAATGGAAGTTCGAACTGAAGTGATTTAGGGTCATTATGGGTATACAAGTGGGACCATCCACAGTATTCTTTAGGGTATCCATGTGACACCACCCACAGCAACCTCACGGCAGGCTTTAGGCTATTTATCTGGTGCAATTCTTAGAAGCAGAAGCAGCAGGGAGTGATCCTAAAGTGAATGAAGCTTCGAATAGCAGTAGAACATTAGTATAAAACAAGCATTTCTGGAGGGCAGAGGAAGTCAGGATCAGGCAACATTATTCAACCAATCAGCACCTACACGTATACCTATTCTGCTTTATAAAGGATTGTGAGCAGTCTTGCTATGACAGCAAAATTGTCAAAGGTTAAAAGGTCAAAGGATTTCTCTCCTTCCCAGTGAAAAGCTACTTAACTAACCAAAATACGGTTTAACAAGCCTTAAACACTGCGACTATGTCTGTCTAATTAAAATTGAAAGGCTGCTTCTGAGCTGATGGACTTTGTTGGAAAAATGTGTCAAATTATCTCACTGGCACTGTTTACCAAATCTGATTTTTAATCGGCTTATCCATTGCTAATCGTTTGTTTACTGTTGGATGTAGTGCCTTTCTAACCCCTCGAGTAGGCCATTCAAGAGCTGAATGTAATTACTTGGATGTACAAGTTGCAGTTGGAGGAGCCAACCACAGACCCTTGATTCAAGTCCACAATGTTCACATTTTGAAAGTGTATTCTAGCATAAACATTTCTAAACACAATGTTCGCTTCCTGTTTTAATAGCTGCCATGTACACAATTTGAGTGGTGTAAACTGTCATGACGATGAGATGACTTCACCCATAAAGGCTTACCAAGACCAGTATAAGATACAGAATTGCTGCTGGGACTGAACCACCTGGAAACTTGATAAAAAGAAGTGGTTCCAGTTTAGGCACCATTTCCTTAAAAAGCACCTGCATTTTGTTGGACGTAAACTGCTATCTAAGGATTTTGAAGGACCTAAGAGAGACATGCTCATCGTGTGATTGATTCTCAGCCATCTGCTCCCATCTCAGTCTCAGCAGCATAAAGCGCCATTCATATGAAGATCATCCTGTGCTTACATAATTGTATTTACATGGATGCAGGAAAAAGAAAAAATAAGATTTTATGTTAAAAAAGCAGCCAGTTCAAGCTAAATAATGTGTCTGCATGGCCCATGTAATGAACAGTTTTTTTGTCCAGGTTGAATTTTCACCTCTTGCCCTCTTACCCATCTGTTACCGGTCTTGAGATTAGTAAGAGATCCATGTCTGAACAGGATCAATTTGTTAATGAAGATGAATGAATAAATTAACACAGTTCTGAGCTGTTCTTTACTGTTTATTATTTACTGATTAATGATATCAGAGGTATTTATGCAGTGATGAAGGAATAGCAGGTGGGGCATGAGTGAGATAGAATATACTGTACCAAAAAAGAAATATTTATATGGGTGTTTCAGACATGCTAACCTTTAGAGATTTTGCGTAGGAGCTCTGCAACTTACACCAGAATGCAAAAATACACAAGTGTAATTATATTTCTGTAATGAAAACACTATCAGCAAATTTAAATATAAAGAATTTGGAATGGATAGTTACTTCCTCTCATCTCATAGATGTGTAAGATAAAAAAAAAGGATGTGGTGCTTTTAGGGAATATGCTTTTGGCTTATGCTCCATGCACATCTCAACTGTGTTTTTTTACAAAATGTACACATCATTTTTTGTATTTGTAATCAACCTAACTTTGATGATTATTTAGCTACAAGGAGATGAATTTGTTAGTATGAATCTGTTGGTCTACACTCTATGCTTTTCATCTTTGACCTTCAATCCAAGTCCAATCCAAGTTGCACTAAATAAACAACAGAAATCTTATCCTAATACCTTACCTAGTGTCAAGTATACATCAAGAATACGCTGTATACTTTAAAGCCTCTTATTCTGCAGTTTAAACTCCTGACCCTCTGCAGTAAAGTAAAAAACTCTGAAACCTGATCCCATTCTGGCTAGCAAAATCTGTTCAATTTGATTTCTTTTAAGAAACACATCTTTATTAAAAGCTGAACTGTAAAACAATTCCGTCCTCCTGTATAGATTCAGTTCCGCTGCTCTCTTCTGCCAGCTGGCTTTCTGAAAAAAGATTAAGCCTGAGTTTTCTCAGGTGAATGATTATATTCAGCTCACTTTCTCCTAAAGCCTTCTTAGCATGTCTCAATTCTCGAGGTCTTGACATGTGCATCGACCCAACAAAATTGTGCTTCAATATCCTTTAGCATGGTTAAATTTCCAGTGATTACTATAGGTATACAAGCTTTATAGGGATAAGGAGGATTGTGTACTTAAGTCAATTAAGTCCAATAATGAAGTCTGTTCACTCAGCAGTACATATACAGTACACACCACAACGTTTGGACACACCTTCTCATTCAAAGAGTTTGCTTTATTTTCATGACTATGAAAATTGTAGAGTCACACTGAAGGCATCAAAACTATGAATTAACACATGTGGAATTATATACATAAAAAAGTGTGAACTGAAAATATGTCATATTGTAGGTTCTTCAAAGTAGCCACCTTTTGCTTAGATTACTGCTTTGCACACTCTTGGCATTCTCTTGATGCCTACTTTGAAGAACCTACAATATGACATATTTTCAGTTCACTTTTTTGGTATGCATATAATTCCACATGTGTTAATTCATAGTTTTGATGCCTTCAGTGTGAATCTACAATTTTCATAGTCATGAAAATAAAGAAAACTCTTTGAATGAGCTGGTGTGTCCAAACTTTTGGTCTGTACTGTATATATAATATATATATAAACTTTTGGTCTGTACTGTATATAATATATATATATACAGTACAGACCAAAAGTTTGGACACACAAGGTGTGTCCAAACTTTTGGTCTGTACTGTATGTCAGTTTTGTAAGCATTTTTGGGGTTTTGTTAATGATTTATATGGTTATTTATATGGAGCACTGTATTGCTGTTTAGAGGGACTTTTTTGAAGGTGATGGTGTGTAAATGTAGATAAACAAAGTACATACTTGTAAACAAAGCTAGTCTCAAAGCTTTTTGATACCACCTCATATACATTTGACCTTAAGAGCACTTAAAAAAAATATATATATATTTTTATTAATTGATTTTTTAAATGTGGTCTTACATTCACCAAACCAAAAAAACTATTTATATAAAGACTACTAAAATGGTTGATAGCCTGATAACACCAACAAATCGACATATACTGATCATTTTAAATCCCATACCAAAGACTATTTCCCAATTCCCATATTTAACTATTTCAAAGAGATTAATAATTTGATCAAAAGAACTGGGCACTAACTTGGGGAGTTCCATTACTGAAAGAGTAGTCTGCTGAAACTGAACTAAAAGGCCATCGGGTGAATCCTGTGTGAACAGTAAGTGTCAGGGAAATTACCTCATCTAATTCCTGTTTAATTGAATTTGATACAAATTGATTACAGTCAATCCAAGTTTATTCCGTTATTATATACTATATGGCACTCAAAGGTGTTTAGTGGGTTTGAGGTCAGGGGTTTTTGCAGGACACTCAAGATCTTCCACTTCAGTCCTGGCAAACCAAGTCAACATCTACTGGTCTCTTGGTTTAATTGAAAAGAAATTGTAATGCTACAACATAAAAAATATTGTTTAATATTTTGCAGAGGAGTAAAGAGTACCTGAAAATCATACTGCAAAAAAGTTAAAAGTCACCAATTCCAATATGATTTTAGAAAAAATCTAATTTTAATAGTACTTTTGTATTTTACTTATATTAAATGTAAATTCACAGATTCACAGCACTAGTCTACAACACCAAGAAATGTTAGTGAAAAGAGAAAAACAGTTTAATTTCCTAAAATACAAATCAAATTGTACACCCCAATACTGTATAAACTAAGATCAACACAACATCGCCTCTTCTGCAGAATAAAAAAGCCACAGCAGATAAAGCTGTGTTGCAAAATGTAAGTGGTAACAGTAATTGTCAATTAAAATACAGTGGAGCAAAAAAAATTCTTTACAATAAATAAATCTTTCACAGTTTTATTAATCTTGAACTAAAGCAACGTAATGTCTTTTGATGCACAGCTCACAAGTACAGTGACATACTGATTTAATTTGAATTCATTTCAGTGATTACATTTTTTATTTAAATTTAACAAACAATTACAAATTTGGAGCTAAAACAAACAACCAGCACACAAAAGGAAAAATTATGACGTAAATAATTTTCAGATGAATGTGTATTTTCCAGAACAGTTTCGGACGATTATGTTGTCAGTTGCAAAATACTTTTGATTTCCAGTTCTCATTCATCTCCCACACTAGTTTGCAGTGATGATTGGAAAACAATTTTAGAGAGGGTACTTGCTAAATTGGGATTAATACTCACTTTAAGGCTTTACTTTTAAACTTCCTATCCCTATTCCATAATAGCAATCTTAACCATCACTTTTATTTTTCTATAAGCTCTTGGCTCCAGTGTTAAAGGGGAATGAATTAGATGCAGATATATCACGCAGACTATTCCATTTCCCCTGCTTATTTAGTCCAAGCAATCTGAAGCCTTGCTATTCCTCTAAAGCATTAAATCCATCCGAACTCTCAGGCGTGATTGAAATTTATCATAGCATCAGAGAAGATTTTTCTGCCATAAGTATAGTTAATATGCCTCCCACTCACATACAAACTTAAGTAAAGGACATATGATTGTCTTAGTTCATCAAGTATTTGTGTCAATGAGCATATCATTGCCATCAGAATGACAATTCCTTTTGTTTTTGTTCACAAACAAGATCAAAATGTTTAGTTATGTTGTCAGTATGACGGCGCACGGTTTCAGTATTTCTTGATATGATATACAGCAATTTAAATTGCACAAAGTTTTATTTCTTCTGTATGACATCTATGAATTTCAACAGCACAAATGTATTTATATTGATTGCAAGAAACAGGACAGATTTCACCTTTTTACTGTACTGTAATGATGTTCTTTTAACCATTTTGCTATCAATGACTTATGAATAATGAATAATGAGTCAAAGCCTAAATGTTTTGGGGGTTAAAACTATTGATGTGAAAACTATTATAATATATTTAGGTCAACATGAAAATAGCATGAAAACATGAAAATAGCGTGATCACCAGAGCAACCAGCAGTTCTACAGTGCAATACAATGCAGACTGCAACCCAGTGCAAAAAATTAACATATGACTTAAATGTTTGAGCTTAAAGAAATAGACTCTAATACAAAATAATTAACTTTTTTGACTCATATTGTCTGCTGTTTCATTTGAATGAGTACTTAAAGATTTTCAGAAACTAATAATACTGCAGGAAAAAGGTATATAGCCTGTATATGTAACACACACACACACACACACACACACACACACACACACACACACACAGAATATGATGTAAAGTTTTATCTTCTTACTAATAATTCATTAATATTTTACTCTCTTTTCACATTACTTCACTGTTCCTTTCTCCAAACCAGACCTTGGTGTGATTTCATCAGACATCAGATCCCTTGTAAAGAGTGAAACATTTTCATGTACTGTAGAAAATAAGGTTTCCTGAGCTGCAGCTCCTTAACCACTTCCTAATGTAATCAGTATACCGTAGTAGACTTACTGAAGGAACTAGATTAAAAAGGCAAACTGTAATTTTATAAAATGAACATTGTCACCAAAAGAGATAATTATCACTGAGTGGATCATGGAGCGATAATTTCTTTTCATTTCTTTCCAATCTAGCAGAGCTGCTGTTCAGAATAGCACTTTAAAAAAAAAATGTCCATGTCATTACATCAGACTTCAAATTCCGAGTATACAGCGAGGACATTTTTTTGATGTTGAGCATAAAAGATTTCTGAACAACATTGTAGAAAATGTGCAAACTTTGTATGGATAGTTTTTTTTTTCTGTACACAAAAATTAGTGAATTATATCCTATTTCCCTAACAAAGCAAAATCTCCTGCTTGTCTCAGCACAAAATTCATCATTTATAAAAGAAAGTGAGTTTTTTTCTTTCTCATTGTGTGAATCCCTGAGCCACTTCTTTTTTTTAATTTTTTTTTTAATTTTAATTTTTTTACACATGTTGGGATTTTGATTCAAATCAGGCTGGTATATTCAGTCCAGCTTCTAGAAGGATCTAGAAGAGCACCTAAATATTTAAGAAATTATAGTTAAGTGAATTTACTTGCTATAATATTATCTTTGGACTGAATAAAAGTCATTTCTCCTGTTGCTTGCTATGATGTATAACGGCCAGACTATTACATAATTGAGATTGGAGTGAAGCATGCATACACAAATACTCCTGTGAAAAATTACAAGAGGCAATGCATAAGACCAGCACAAGGTTATCTGTGTATTATCATCCCAAGGCAGCTATTAGACATTTTATATATGCATTTTAGAGTCTAGTTTACCCCAATTGGTAACCAACACAACATTTTTTATACATATTCAGACAAACACTCATTTAATTTAATGGGACATTTGGGATACTGCTGTGCCTTTCTTTTAAAATGAAAAAATAACTTCTTTACTGTGTCTGCAAAGAAAACAGATGAGTTTCTTGGGTGAATATTGCAAATACTGTCACTGCAAATATAAATTGCATAATTTGTCAGTGCTTAACATATTGCCAGGTAACACAAATGAGCAGCTGAACTTTAGACAATTTGTTGATGTTAATCTATAAATTCACTTAGTGAAATGAGTGGCATGATGGTGCAGAACGCAACATTGTCACCTCACAGTCTCAGGTTTAATTGCGAGCCTGGTTTAGAGTCTGTGACCAGTGCTTCTCTGGGTTTTTCTGTTTTCTCCCAAAAATTCACAACTTCCTACGCTGAACTGATGAATGAGTGAAATAAATGCAGTTATGACCTGCGTTCACATATGTGACCCACATTCAAATGTTCTGCAATGCACTGTACAGTATTCCCACTTATACTCTTCTACTGCTAAACTCATCCTGCCATTTCTCAGAGTTAAAGAAGGCATGCATCAACAATCTTCTCTGTTCTATCACCTATGTGGTACAAGGAACTTTCCCCTAGAAAACTATAAAGATCTACCTTTTATAGAACTACATAAATTAGCACAAAAAACTTTCAATGATATTCTTACTATATTACCTTTCCAACAGAGGGTTTGGACTGACTGTACTCTTAGACCATTACCTATTGAACAAGTATCATTATACTGTATTTGTATATCGTTTTTCTCAGTTGCTTTAGTGTTTCTTAGATCAAAAATGAAATTACTTGTTCAACCTTCACATTATTTAGTCACTTGTGCACATCATAAAAGCATTTCTTGTTGCTTTGTTCAAATTGTGAATGCTTTTGGTACATTTATTTTATTAATTGTGTACAACTGTCTGCTGTTTCCTACATTATCAGTTGATTATGTCGTGTTGATCAAAATATAATATACTTATTTCACCTGAATTGTTTAAACCCCCAAAACATCTCTGCATCTGTTTATTGTATGTCATTGTATGCAAAATGTTTAAACCTGTTGTCAGAATCTGTCACGTAAAATTTCTATTAAACTTTTTCTTTGGTATGTTTCTTGAATTGATGAATTGGGCAGATGAGTCTTGAATGTCACTAATGAAGGCGAGTGAACAGCATCAGATCAACCAATAATCAAGTTGTTCTCTAAAATATGTCAAAGGTGAATCTCGTGAACCTTCAATTGGCGTGCTTATACAGACAGAGCAAAACACAGAATTACAATTTCTGAAAATGGATGAACAACCAAGAAGAAACTGTGCGCCGTCATACTGACAACATGACTAAACATTTTGACGATCTTGTTTGTAAACAATGACAAAAGGACTTCTTATTCTGATATCAATTAAATAAATGCTCCAAAGCAAATGAGACAAAACTGTAATCAATAAATAATTACAAAATATCATTATTATTCTGTGTTTAATAGGATAGCATATTTATATATTAATAAAGATATAAGCTTAAGACATATTAAATTATTTATTTCAGGATATATGCGTTAATTTATAATAATAATAATTAACCTTTCAACTGTCAACTGCGTCTTTTATACGCGCCATGCCCTGACCGTCTGTAGGGACGTATTACGTCATTAAACAGCGACGGCACTCGTGGTTAACTCGGTTAAATCCTAACTGTCTCCTTCCTCCCTATATAAGTGCACTTCATAGGTTACGACGTGATGTCATTTTTGGGCAGAATGAAGGGCACTAGGTGTGGATTTGGATTTTTTTTCTACCGATTCATGTGAATACTGTTTGGTGGATGAGTGGATGGTGAGCGGTGAATAAATATGGCTGTTTACCGCTGAGAACTCGCCTCGCATTGGAGATCAAGTGAATAGTTGAGTGTTAGCTTGCTGGTGTTCTGAAATGTCACGTTAAATCTTCCTTAGCTAGCCGATTTAGTGTGAACGACCTGTCAGAATGCACAGCGTGAAGTCCACGTGCTTTGGCTTGCTCGCTTCCAGGCAGCTGTTCAGCCCAAATACTTTCATTTCCGGTTCTGGCCGTGGTGCGGTTTGTGTGCAGGATTTATTCTGTAGTATTGGTGGACGCAGGACATCGTCGGCGACGTCTGAGCCGGTGATAATCCGCGTCCCGAGGCGCCTGCAGAACCGCTTAGACAGCGTGAAGCAGGTGAAACGCAAAACCCTTGCTCAGGTGGGCACTGTAAAAGCTGGTAGGCTTCTGATCAAGAGCAAAAACCCCACGCTGAATCAGTCTGTCAGTTACACCCTGGGCAAGTTTGAAGAGCCAGTCCTCACGTCAAAGGGATGGAATAATAACAAATCATTCGGGGACTACTTTATCATCAACAGCACCCAGAGTGCTCCTCCGTTCCTCCCTGAGTTGAAAGAGGAGAATAAACAGGATGGAAGTGAACAAAGAAGAACCTTCAGTCATCTCCGTCTTTCCCCAGAGCTGGTTGAGATACTGCAAATTCACAATATCATTCATCCTACGATTGTGCAGTTGCAGACCATACCCAAACTGCTCCGGGGTCACAACATCCTGTGTGCTGCTGAGACAGGCAGCGGGAAAACGCTTGCCTATCTTCTGCCCATTATCCAAAAATTGCATGCGGAGATGCCTCAGATGGAGTACGGGTCAGAACAGAAGACACAAGCGGTGGTTCTCGTGCCTTCGAGAGAGCTGGCTGAGCAGGTGACCTCAGTGGCCAGGACTATGAGCCAACCGTTTGGGTTCAAGGTTAAAGTCGTAGGTGGAGGAAGAGGAGTCGGGAGCATCAAAGCAGCTTTTAGCTATGGTCAGCCTCACGTTCTGGTTGCTACACCTGGCGCTTTGCTCAAGGCGCTCTGGAGACGCTTTTTGGATTTGAGTGCACTGCGGTTTATTGTAATAGATGAGGCGGATACAATGTTTGACTCCAGCTTTGTAGACATGCTCGAGAAGATCCTTCGGCAAACCCAGGTCGCTGCAAACCCCTCAGAGATAACTGGACATCCTCGAAAAGCACAGCTGGTGGTTGTGGGCGCTACTTTCCCTGGAGGGGTTGGCGAGCTCCTGGGTAAAATGACTGACCTGGGGAACCTGCTGACGGTTAAGAGCCGGATGTTGCATTATTTAATGCCACATGTCAAGCAGACCTTCATAAAAGTAAGAGGCACTGAGAAGGTTCTGGAGCTTCACCAAGCCTTGAAGGAGGCAGAGCCTGAACAGAAAGGTGTTTTGGTGTTCTGCAATTCGGCTGCCACGGTCAACTGGCTTGGTTACACACTGGAAGAGATGGGCTTTCGTCATGTACGTCTTCAGGGAGAAATGCCTGCCTCGATGAGGGAAGGAATCTTTCAGAGCTTCCAGAAAGGCCATGTAGATGTTTTGGTTTGTACCGATATTGCTTCCAGAGGACTCGACACGCATAGAGTGGGGTTGGTCATTAATTATGACTTCCCAGAATCCCATACAGACTACATCCACCGAGCAGGCCGTGTAGGCAGGGCAGGTTCCCCAAGTGGCGGACATGTTCTGAGTTTCATCACTCATCCCCGGGATGTGGAGCTTGTGCAGAGCATCGAGACAGCAGCCAGGAGACGAATGTGTTTACCAGGAATGGAGACAGAGATTCAGAAACCAGTCAAAACATTACCCCAGGAAAGCAAATGATCTCAAAATAACTAATTTCTACTGCTTGTTCATTTGATAGGTAAAATGTGTAATATATTGGAGTGCAGATGCACCACTATAATTCTGCTGGGTTATGAGAATAATATACCTCTTGTAAAGTAAATGCATAAAAATGTATTCCAAGATGTAAAAAAAAAAAAAGGCATTGATGGTCTGTTTTGTAACAAGAGGATGGAAAAGATCTTTCTAATGCAGTCTCCAAATCACAGTATACTACATGCTCATTTATTTTAAATGTTAATCGTACATAAAGAAACATCTCAAACACAGCAAATGTTTTGTGGCTAGAAATGTAATTCCTTTGCCTGTAATGTCCCAAAGGGTGTACAAACTTTTGCACATAATTCTATTTAGCAAATGTGATTTGTAATATTTAGATGAATAAGAAATACAGATTTATTTATTTTTTATTTTTATTTTTTATTTTTTTTTATATGAGTTGAATAAAAAAGCAAAATGATTGTGATAGAACAGTGTGGTGTTGCTCATTTACATCTGAAGACATTGAGGTTATTTATAGTGTTACAAGGTTACAGCAGGATACAAGGACCATTTTCCTACCTGTTTGTATTGATCTTTTTCATGAAGTTGTAGAAATTCTTCTCAGCAATGCAATTTAGGTTACTTGGAATTTTTTAATATTAATTTGTATTAGTCATCATTTGCTGCATTATTTTTTTATTTCCTTTTTTTTTTTTTGGGGGGGGATAAAAGGCTTTGATACATGACTAATGCTGACAATTGTCTATGTATAGCAGGGCATTGCCGAAATAGTGAGGCTCTCATTTCAAGAATGCAAGAAAATATTTGGGCAAAAACAAGATTTCCTGCTTTGCTAAAATCTGGCGCGTGTGTGTAGAGTTTTTTCTTTTACATGGTTTCCACTTTCCTACCCAGATTCTAAAACACCCCATGTTTTAGTTTGATGATCTGGGACCGACTGGCATAATTTGTGTAACACTCACTACTCTGACCATGATAAAACAGTTACTGAAAAGAAACACTATGTTAAAATCTGAGAATTTTGGATTATAAAATATCAATAAACATTACAACTGTAATTACAAAATTACATGGAAGTGATAGTTCAGTAGTTAATTCTCGCTCAGTGGATTACTTATTGGAAGGTCGGGGATTTAAGCTGCGGTATCACCAAGCTGCCACTCTTGGGCCCTTGAGCAAGGCCCTTAACCCTCTGTGCTCCAGCACTTTTCACTCTGACCCTAATTTCCTAAAATCTCTAAGGTATGCGAAGGAAGAATATTACTGTGTTGTAATGTACGTGATCAGCAGAGAGCCGTTATTATTTTATAAAATTCTGCTTTATTAATTCTAGGACAATTTGTATTAAGTGATGATTTCCCACCTTTGAGGCTGCAGTGAACCTGCATATGAATATTTATAATTTTCTCCCACTTTTTTCAATTAGGTTTAAATAAAACCTTTTATTAAAAAATATATAAATGTAGAAAATCTGGATTTCTGGATTCCAGCCCAGTAGTGTTTCCAGCTTTTATTCACGTTCATTCTTAATGTTTTTAGAGAGTGTGACGTTTACTGCGACTCTACTATATAAGCAGTTTTGTTTGAAATAATGACTGTAGTGACGAGAGAGGGATGAAGGATGAGTGCACAGTCTGCCACCCACTGTTTATTATCACAGAATAACAGCAGGGTTGCCATGGAATAGGCCTATATTTAAAGTGACAGTGCATGACGATGAAGGAGCTTTTTGGAAACCTCACTCACAGGCAAAATAAACAGAGATAAACTCTGATGTACTTCGTTCCAAGCCAGTATCGTGCTCAGTCATGGCTTCTAAACAAGTCTTATTTGCCTTCAGCTGTGGAGTAACGATGAAATAAAGCAGCCATTGTGCTTACATTTTGCTAACTATTAAACTGCCATTAAATCATTCCACATTTTTAGGGACGCAAAGAGTTCTCTGCTTGCTGTCAGGTTTCTGTCTCGTTGCTTCCAGGTCTGTTTCGTATCCGTTCCACATCAAAGCAGGAGATACCCAGACGGAGTCTGAGGTGCAGGCTAAAAAAGCCTTTTGGTGAAGGGATCTGCTTTATTTAAGCCCACTAGTCTTCTTGCCTTTTACAAGTTTGTCTCATTCTTTGAATGCTTAAATATTATATACTGTATATATATTTATATATATACACAAAACAAATTTGTGATTACAGTTTATAATTTTAGTTTTTAATTATAGTCAATATAGTGTGTTTAAATTAAAAAAGTTCATTAAAAGGACATTTGTAACAATGAAATAGCACTTGTGGTTCAGTGACTACATACTTCTGTGTATGATATGATTGTATACATATTACACAGATTTTCCATGCTTTAATGCCATGTATTCTGGCAAAGACAAATTATACATGAAAATACTCTTTATACATTATCTACATAATTACCTTGTAGTGTTCATATATGTAAATTAGTTGAAAAAAATAAATAAATGCAAGTTCTGTGTTGGATCACATGGCAACTAGAGACATAAAAAGATGACAGATATAAGCATCTCTGTTTTGTTGTTTTAATTGAAATTTTTTCTCAGTTGCTTTTGGAGCATTTCTCAAATCATCCTTAATATTTGCAATTCAGCAAGTGCATTCTCAAAACAATTTGTACAAACAGCACAACACATTTGTTTTCTTGCAAAAGTCTGTACTTTTCTTAAAATCCTTTTTTCATCTCTCAAAAGTAAGTATTTGTGTCAATGAACTTGTTATTCTCATCAGAATGAAAAGTCCCTTTGTCATTGTTCAAAAATAAAATCATCAAAATGTTTAGTCATGTTGTCAGTATGATGGCGCACAGTTTCAGTATATCTTGAAATAAACTACGGTTTAAATTACACTGATTAAAATTGCACAAAACTTACATTTCTTCTGTATGGCATCTATACATTTTAGCAGCACAAATTTATTTATTTGATTTATATTAATTGCAAAAGACCGGACAGGATTCCCACTTTTACTGTACTGTAATAACGTCTGTTCATTTCTTGGTTGTTCATCCATTGTCAGAATTGTAAATTTGTGTTTTGCTCTGTCACCAAATGAAGGTTCACAAGATTCAACTTTGACCTATTTTAGAGAACTAGTTGATCATTGGTTGATCTGATGCTGTTTGCTTGCCTTCATTAGTGACATTCAAAATTAATTTGCACCATTCATCAATTCAATTCACATTTACAAAAAAAAAGGTTTAATAGAGATTTTAGATGACAGATTCAATGAACTGATGCTAAGATGTTTTGGGGGTTAAGACTATTATGGTGAAAATAGTATAATATATTTTGATCAATATGACAAACAACTGATAATGTAGGAAACAGCAGACAAATTGTACACAATCGATTAAATGAATGTACCAGAATATTCACAATTTGATCAAAGCAACAGCAGTCAGATTTTGTACATTTTCAATCATTGTATTCCAAACCATAGTTTATATCAAGAAAATGCTAAAACTGTGCACCATCATATTGACAACATTATTAAACATTCAGATGATTTTGTTTGTGAACAATAACAAAAGAAAACTTATAGTCTGATGGGAATGACATGTTCATTGACACAAATACTTACTTTTAAGAAATGAACTAAGGATTTTGAGAAAAGTACAGGCTTTTGCAAGAAATTCAATGTTTTGTGCTGTTTGTACAAATTGTTTTATGAATGCACTTCCTGGTTTGCAAATATTAAGTATAATTTGAGAAATGCTCCTAAGCAAATGAGAAAAACTGTAAATCAACCCAAGAACTATTCTTTCTCTAAAATAGGTCAAATCTCGTAAACCTTCAGTTGGTGACCGTATAAAGGCAAAACACAGAATTACAATTTCTGCAAATTGTGGGAGAGTGGGAGTGGGAGAGAGGGGAGTGGTAGCTCAGTGGTTAAGGTGCTGGGTTGCTTATTAGAAGGTCAAGGGTTCAAGCTGCCACTCTAGGGCCCTTGAGCTCTATATCGTGGCTAACGTGTGCTCTGACCCCAGCTTCCAAAAAAGCTGGGCTATGTGAAGAAAATAATTTTACTGTGCTGTAATTGTGCATTTTCAACCTTTGTAATCCAAACCGTAGTTTACATCGGAAATGCTGAAACTGTGCTCTGTCATACTGACAACATGACTAAACATTTTTAATATCTTGTTCATGAACAATAATAAAAGGATTTGTTATTCTGATGGCAGAATGTTCATTGACATTAATACTTACTATTAAAAGATGAACTAACGATTTTGAGAAAAATACATCCTTTTGCAATCCATTGCGTGGTGCTGTGTATACAAATTGTTTTGAGAAATGTATTTACTGAGTGATTCATGAAATGCTCCAAAGCAAATGAGAAAATCTATAAAACTATTTTTCCCCCCCAAGAGATGTTCATTTTTAAACCCAACATTTTTTATTGTATATGTATTAGTGTGTGGACATTACCTAATAAACATTATTAAGGAAATTGTGTTACTGTCTATTCATTTTTTTTTGTTGATGATGGCAGACTAAACATTACACAAAACAGTGTTAACAAGTCAGTTAGCAAATTATGGCACACAAACATCGTAGAGTAGCATATTCAAATTAAGTTTCACTGTGAAAAAAATATTAACACTGCAGTCACTATTCACTGAGCCACACCAACATGAAAGTTTCTTTTTCAGTTATGTAATTAAAGTGTCACTGCTCTGGACATGTAAGCCTCTCTTGAAAATGTCTATGCTTTCAGCTATCAAGACTTCTTAGGAATAGGTAACTGTGGAATGTTTTCAGTGGATATATTTACAGCCTGCGGATGTGCAAGTCGTAGACGCACTGCTGTATTTTCAGCTTGAATAGCATTAAGAGATTGAACGTGAATTGAATGATGAATTGAAGACCATTTTTAGGTGAAACAGCAGCTCAGTTTTAACTTCACAGAGCTCGTCAGTCCTTTCTCTCACACATTGGTGGTGGAGTGTGTGGTGGAGAAATTCTCCATTCTGAGCCGTGCTATTTTCTTCACCGGCGGGGGCGAGTAGAAGAGATGGCAGGTGAAGACCTGCCGACAAGCCTTCCGGAAGTTCTCAGAGAGGAAGGCGTAGAGAATAGGGTTGACACAGGAGTTTCCGTAGGCCAAGCAGTGTGACATGATGCGGAATGCAAAGGAGGCATCGTTCAGGGGGAACTCTCCAAACTCCACCCACATGGCAATGATATGGTGTGGCATCCAGCAGAAGAGGAATGCTGCGACAACCAGCAGCACTGTCTGGGCTGTCTGAGAGAGAGAGAGAGAATGAACCCACTGTAACACAATATATTCACATAGTATAAACTACATAGTTGCATGTCTGGGTTTTACATATAGCGTAGCATTATGTAGAAGACAAAGCTCTATTAATGAAACCTCCAATTTTTACTTGTAACCTTACGTATAACCCTTTTTGAAAGGTTATAGAGTTCTATGCAGGGTTCCCTCTAAGAAATAAACCATAGAACCCCAAATGGTGTTAGATGAATGCATACACGCAATCACATTACTGTACTGGACTGTGTTAGATCTTAAAATGGCCACTTTAAGGATTCTTTGAATGATTAATGGTTTAAGTGAAGAATTTTGCTTTACCTCTGATGTAGCCTTTCAAATTATATGACCTACTCTATGAAGTGTTTTCACAGAGAAATAAATCAGTGAAAACACATTGCACACACTGGAACAACACTTCCTGTAGCTGGCTACCAGGCGCAATCCTGGGAATAAAACATGGTAAAAGAAGTAACCAAAAACCCAATGCTGACTCTGGTTGGCTCCAGAGATCATGTGTGTAGATGAGATGGAAAAAATTGTACAAAAGGTCCAGCATTATTACAACACTCCACTGATCTGGGCTTTATAGCAGATTGGCCAGAGTGAATACTTTGCTTGGTAAAAGATACATGAAAGACCCACAGAATTTTCAAAAAGAATTCAAAGCATATGCTAATATGTGTCTTGCAAAAAAAATGTAAAGAACAAAAAGGAAAAGAAATGAATGCTTTCTGTATGCACTGTATAACCTCTGTGTGTTTCTTCAACTCATAAACCATAGGTAGCCTTATGGGTGCTAGATGTATGCTGGCAAATAATTCAATGAATCTCTTGATAAGTAAAGGCTCCAGCTTTCTTACATAATCACTGATGTTTATGTGTTAAATAAAAAAATGTTTGGATGGTTATAACATTAAGGTTTATTAGCTGTTACTGCTGATTTTATATAAAACTTTTATTGGTTTCCCACAATGTTAGTCATTACATGTGACATACTAGGTCAATGAGAAAAACCTTGGTGTAACAAGCATCAATGAGATTTTATCTGAAAATTAATCTATGTAGCCACTCTTCCTTTATATACAAGGTTTAATGAAAAACAAAACACTAATGCATTCCTATGGGAAAAGCCAATGCCAAAACTGTACCCTCACCACAGATGGATAAAGCTAAATCCCAAAAAGCTATTAATAGCAAAATATGTGCCTTACAATGACAAATGACTCACTGGAAACTAACACAGAATTGGCTTAATTAGTGAAATAAATCAGCACTGGAGATGACTAACAATTTGTTCCACAGTGTTTTTTGTCTTCTGTGTTTATTATTCAAAGAAAATGAACCTTTAGTAGATTGGCAGCTGTTGGCAGTGTTTGCGAGCACTTTGTCACTTGAGCACGTATACCCAAGCTCGTTCTTATGCAAATATAAATGTGACCATATTATAAACAGGACTCAGGAGGAAAAAAAGACAGAGAGGAAAACAGTAGGAGAGAGAGAGAGAGAGAGAGAGAGAGAGAGAGAGAGAGAGAGAGAGAGATGACATTATAGGTAAGATGAGCTTGGAAAATGTGCCTTTTAATATTTTATAAAGATTTTTTTTTTAATGTTTAGAAAACAATTAACTCTGCCATTAGAGCACTAGATTTGGGCGAGACGAGTCTTAGACAGTAAAAAGTTTGACACAATTGGAACTTTAGCACTTGATTTTTTTTATTTTCCCCCTTTAAAGAAAATAAACATTCTTGTTTTTGATGTCTCTGTGAGCTGCTTTTTACATATTGGATGAAAATAAAATTAAAATGTTCAGATCCATCTGAAATTAAATTTTGATACAATATAAAAACAAATAACTTAAAAACAATTGTTTAAGGCAAAAGAGTAAAAAAGCGGGCAAGTAGAACACGAAAGCAAAGCAATAGAAGCATGAAAAGGATCCAACTACTGATCCCACGCAATCTGTTTAATTCTGTGTTTGTCAAATCGTCAGCTCTAGTGACGATTTGGCATTCCCACAATGTTTTTGGTTCTATGAAGTAATGTTTTTCATCCCAATACTGGTGACACTGACAAATGAACAGCCTAAATGCATGGTGCAATGACTTCACTGATATGTTGTATCTCCAATCTGAAAGGTAATGATGAATTTACTCTGGGATAGGACTGTATTTATTTATGTTCTCTAGATGTTTATCACAAGTTAGTTTTGTATGATATGCAAAAAAACATCTTGGAAATGAATGACCATTTTTACTGGGAAAAAATACAATAATAAAACACCTGACACCAACCATAAATCAGGCTTGTAGCTTTTGGTTTAAATATACAAATATTGTAAGCATTATGTAGAGAGGAAAAAATAGTGTCTCTAAAAATTAGGACAATAAATCTTTATAAAATTTTGTAGGCAAGTATAAGTTTATTGTAGTTAAATTTATAATTTTGTTTCAGTAACATAACCAATGTTAAAGTCAATGAGATTATGGATTAAAAAGATCACACAGAAAAAAAACACACACAAGAGAGTGTGGATGTCCCCTGTATTCTCAAAATTTAGAGATTATGTAAAATAAGTACTGTATTGCATCTCAAATATATTGTGAATAATCAACATTAGATTCACATCAGCTGGTTATGAACTGTAATAAATCTATCCCAGTTGTAGCAGGACATGCTACATCTTAACACTTGACATTAAGAAAAATATCTGGTTATTTACTGTTTATATCAGGTAAAAAAAATTCTGATTTACCATCAAGTTTAATTACGTCTATGTCAACGTGTACTAACAGTGATGTGATAATTTTGACCATCTACACTTTAGATCTTTATATATTTCTACCAGGCATAAGATTATGACATTATAACATTATGAGCGGTGAAGTGAATAACACTGATTATTATTTCCTCAAAAATTATGTGTTATAGGCAGAAAAAATAGGCACGCATAAGGATTTGTCCGAGTTTGACAAGAGCCAAATTGTGATGGCTAGTTCTTGTGGGTTGTTTCCCCGGTCTGCAGTGGTCAGTATCTATCAAAAGTGGCCCAAGGAAGGAACAGTGGTAAACCGGTGACAGATTCATAGGCAGCAAAGACTGGCCTGTGTGTTCTAATTCAACAGACGAGCTAAATGCTGCTTAAATTGCTGAAGAAGTTATTGCTGTTAATGCATTAATGGGTAAGGACTGTTTAGTCAGCGAAAGGGGGACCAACACAATATTAGGCAGGTGGTCATAATGTTATGCCTGTTCTGTGGCGATAAAGTTATGCCTGGTCATGTATATAGTCGCAAATTGTGTTCATGAAATTTATAAATTAGATAGATAAAATGTCTTATTAATTATGAATTAAAATCATAACAAGCATAAAACAGTACTTTAAGAACATATTGTATTCTCTAATAACAAATAGACAGCATAAGCAAAGTCAATAGGTTCAGTAACCATACCTGTATATTTTGTTGGTTAAATCAAAAGTGTGATAATAAAATGTGAAAAAAAGACCCTAAAGAATTAAACACACTAGTGTATGCTGTTACATGTAATACTCTATAAAGAAATGGTGGTGTTATTAATTAAAGAATTACACGTCATATATGCTTTATTACATCTCATTTTAAATCTTCACCTCTAACTGGTAAAAAAGCTCTGACATTAGAGACTCCTTTAATAAAATAATCACCTGTTCATCATCAAATTTAAAAAGATCTAATATAACTAACATACATTTATAAAGTGGGGGGCTAATCCAACTCCCTTATACAGCTGCAATACATTTTACTTTGTGTTGCAGATTATCCCATCGTGCAGACGCTACCGTTGTCTCAGAGCCAGAACAAATAGACTGAAAAAAAAGCTTCCTTCCCGTGGCTGTTTCTGCACTGAACAGCTAAAATGGCGTTAACAATCACCACTGCACTGTCACTTTTCTTCTGTGTTTTGCACTATTTTGCACCACTTTAAAATCATGCATCCTTGCACCACCCAAAAACTCAATCATTACACTTCTGTATGTCCATCCATATTTACTCTGTTTATTCTGTGTATGTATATATATATATATATATATATATATATATATATATATATATATATATATATATATATATATATATATATATATATATATATATATATATAAATATATACAGTATATATATTTATAATGACATTACTTTTGTACAGCTATATCTGTCATACCACTTCATACTGTATCATACTTATATAAAAACCACACTATATATACCCTTATTCAGTTATATGTACATATTACTACACCTTCTGTATAACCTCATACCCTTATTTATTACACTGCCACTTGTAAATAAGCTATCTATGCACTTCTGGTTAGATGCTAACTGCATTTCATTGGCTCTGTACATGTACCCTGCACAATGACAATAAAGTTGAATCTAATCTAATTATTAGTATTAATATTTTGATAAATAGACATCAATACATGGAAATTACTGTATCTACAATTATCCACAACAAACGAACCAACAACTGTATGTGAAATAAAGTAAAAGTCAGTTTATTATGCTTAGATGGCATACATTTAGTGCACTTACACATGAACATCATGTGACTAATAAATAAAATTACTAAATTGTATAATGGGATATTTATCAAATATTTGTTTGCCATTGTAGTGATATTCATTGAATATAAATATTCATATAATGAATAGCAAATAGACCTAGTTACATGACGCTCACATAATCACATTTTTCTGTAAGTACTGCAAGGCCTCGCAGGATACTTTGGATGAAAAGTGAAACTTGCATCTGACATTTACCAATCATGATTGTCTGTGGCATGTAAAATGTGTGTGTGTGTGTGTGTGTGTGTGTGTGTTTGCAAGACCTATGATTAGAAAAGGAACATATTGTATTTTAATGCAAAACATGACATTTTAGGGGGATATACTGTATGCACTCCTAGGGATGTCTATATTCAGATATTAATCTGCACATAACAGAAGTGTGCATGCTAGTCCCTTTGCTGATACCCCAAACTTGATAAGTAAAGTTTTGCTATATATTCTGAATATAAATGAGACTCTGCTCTGGGCAATTCACATTTATTAGTCATTTTGATACTGTTTGCTGAGTAATGATGGTCTCACAGAAATTAAAAATAAATAGTCTCTAAACTATTTATTATTTATTGTTTTCTTATTTTGTTCTTTTTTTTATTGTGTTTTATTTTAAATAATTTCATTACACACCTTTAAATGATTTCATTACACCATTTCTAATTCTTTTGTATTAAATTTTTTTTTATCTACCGTATATTTCATTTGAAGTATATTTCAGAACAGAATTTGAGCTAATCTGTGTAAAAAAAAAAAAAAAAAGTTTATTGTAATTATTATAATAATCATAATAATCATAAACATTTGTACTGTATGTTGGTTTGTGTAACTGTAACAGAGTTTAACCTTCAGCTTTATTTAGCAGGTTTGACTTAAAAAAGATAATAATTTTACAATTAAATGTTAATATTAGTCCAAAAAGCTTCTACATTGTCATATGCTGGAATGAAACAATTTTAAGCCGAACAGTGTAAAATATTTTAATAAATAGCGTACAAGCGAAGAGTTGGGCATGCCAGGTTTAACCACGTGAGATAACTGTCATTTATGGGTGCATGAATTTATAGTCTTGGCTAGAAAGAAACGCCATTCAGAGTATTGGTAAATCTAAAATAATTACTTTTAAAATGCTGGTTATCAGGAAAGTGATGTGGATGCTAAACAAATCAAACCTTGCACTGATTTGATTTTGTCAGCTTTAAAAGTCTTATGCTTAATCATGTACTAGCACATTTATATTCACCAATTTGAAAAACATAAAAAGCTGCTGCTTTTTTTCTAGATTATTGCATACTAAAAACACCTCCAGTTGTTTTGCCTGAATTATTAGTTATTAGCTGTAATGCAGTTGTTGATGTAATTGCCTACATTTTCTTCTAGCTACCACCAGTATCATTTTTAAAAGAAGTGCTCTCTTCAACATGCTTTTCTTTTACATTTGACCATATTTCTATATCCTCACTATGGTTCTTTACAATTAACAAAGGCAGCACCAGTGTAACCTTCACCTTGATTTGTATAAAACTGCAGATGCAATTTGAAACACAAGAGAATCTATTTGAATGAATATGCAATAAGCTCAATATAGTCATGTTAAATTCATTGTTGTTTTGTAACCTTTTTTAAGGTTACAGCAAGTTTCATTTTAGTCAGCTAGTTTTAGTCAAAGTTGTACAAGGACTGTATAATGTAAGTCAATTAAATACCTTGAGCTAACATCATAATTTCTGTCAGTGAACTGTTTCTTTTGTAGACATGACACTACAAAGTAATTCTAGATGGTTTTAGGGGCCGTGCAGCTTACCAGACAACTACATGGATTCTTTGTTAATGAGACACCTTAACCTTGTGAATGTCAAGCCAATTCTCAGTTCTTGTCACAGAATACATAAAGAAGATGTGAAAATTTATGCTGGAGCTCTTAGTTCTCATTCTCCATACTGGAGCCCCCCTGGAGACACGACTTACTGTACATTGTAGCTTATAAACAATCTGTACCAATGTTCAGTCATCACATCAGCAAAACTCACGAGCTCTTAGGCATTATCAGGGTGTTAGATATTTGTCTATAGGGCAAGCACTCTTAGTATTCCACTCAATGCTACTTTCATCACTAGGCTGATGACAGCAAATGTAGACACATTCAAATGAGAGCTTTTCCTGACAGGAGCACAAATGACTGTCCTTTTGAGAGAGCAGAACAAAAGCACGAGCATGGCCTGGTCATTTCTAAATGACTACTGAGATTGTCAGGACACCTTGTGTGAAAAGTACCATTATCTGATAACCAAGGTTTTGTGTCAGCTCTTTTTTTACTCATGCCAGGGCAAGGTAATTTATCCATGTCAGTCAGTTGAAAAATAATTCACTAGCCCTGGAATATTTCGTTATATAGTATATAACTATAATATATCATATTATTAAGGTTTTCAGTAAATCTGTCTCTGTTACATTATAGCTACTTTAAAGTAAGTCATTTGTTTTGCAGAGCATTAAATGCAACTATAACTGCATTTAAAAGTGGTAAATGTTTATTAATATTAAATAAATGTTGTAATCATATGTAAATTGATGTGTTATAAGAGTAAAAATTTACTTTTATAAGAAAATAGCATCATATTTGCTAATGGACTATTTTACTCTAGCAGCATGGCCTATGGCTTATGAGTGCATTCCTTACACAGTATAAAAAAACTTAAAAAAGTATATATTTAGCAAATAATAGTATATAAAATATGGGTTTGCATAAATCAAAATTTACCAACAACCAGTAACTGTTATAAAACCCTAATTCTCAACCACCACCACGGCCTTCCTATATGGCCGACCCAGACTCTTACTCAAACTTACTTGTAAGTTTGTTTTACATAACATTAGTATATTCTGATATTTATATTTACTGTATAATATACTGTATCATACTGTATGAAATCAGATTATATATCTGATCATATACCATGCTTGGTCTGAATACTCAAGTCTGATTGGCTGGAGGGTGTGTCTTCAACCATTCAACACACAAGAATTTATTATATTTATTTCCTTTTTATTTATTTTTTATCTCTGTTCTAAATCTGAACATGCTTTTTTTTTTTTTTTATCTGTAACCACAGCAACATAAACGGTTGATATGGAACAGATGCAGATAATTCACACACAAGCTCGCTCTCTCTCTCTCTCTCTCTCTCTCTCTCTCTCTCTCTCTCTCTCTCTCTCTCTCTCTCTCTCTCTCTCTCTCTCTTTCTTTCTGTATCTAATTATTTTTTATTAAAAGTAATTCAAATTACTGTAATCATATCACACTACTGTATTTCTGTGTATGATTTACACCAGGCAGAATTCAAGATCTAATGACCCCTATAACAAATAAAAATTAACCATTATTTTTGGATCAATGACAGCTTTATTTAGTCTATTCTGACAAATGAACATGGCATAAGCATGTAATGCATTCATATCATTTAATGCACCCCTAGCTGTATATTATCTTTTATATATCATATAATATTTCGAACTTTCGAAAACATAATTTTCAGGAGAAAAAAAACCCTGAAGACAGTTACGGGCATTTGTGAAATTTTATGGAAATTCCACATTGAAATTTTACACTTTGGTTGCCCTTGATGGCTGTCCTACTGTGAGTGCCTTTCATATGTTAATGTATGAGAATGTGAGGGGGGGGCATGCTTTGTTCTCAGACCACAGGGCAAAAATGGCAAAAAGGTCGCTCTATTCTGTAGGCAAAGCAGATAACGCTGTGTAATACAAGAGTAGGCTTTAGTCATCTTATTATACCATAAATCACATAAGGGTTAAGTTCTAATTAAATCACTATATTATGCCACATGGTATAATCTCATAGTATATACATTTTAATTAACATTTTAGTGAGTTTAGTGCTTGGTCAAAACTCCACCTATATTACACTTTTATCAGAGAGCAACTTTTATTAATTTTATTAGAAATCATTCGTGGTCATTCAGAAACTTAAAGCAAAATTATTTTTATGTTATTTCATGTTAATCTGAATTGGCAAAATATATGAAGACACTTTGTGAAGTCTTACATTTTCACAGGCATTAAACATGCATGGTGGGTCACAGTGCCAGTAATTACTGTCAGCCTTTCCAAATAAGAATGCATGCGTATTACAATAATCTTCACTTTATCAGAGGTGTCTGGGCCAGTTTTAGGCCATCTGCCCACTAAGTGCACTGACTCCCCTCCCACTCTGGGTCGATATTCAAGACCTTTTTGAAGCATCTCTATTTTCTACTCCTTTACACCTACTCATGCTCCTAGTATGCTGGGCTTTAAAGAGGGAAACTTCTGTATTTGCACACAGGTGATGGCAAAAAAAACCCTTTTTTGATTATACATACTAAAAGCCTCATGGTATAATAAATGACTACAATGTTCTATAATGCTTTTTATTAGGGTTCATGAATTGAACGCAACACCAAAAATTGATTGTTATTTTTACACACAAAAAAGTGTAAAATCCTAGCAGTGTTAAACAGCAGTGTATCAATTTATTTATTTGTTATGTTTTATCTGCATCATATTACTCACAATTAACACATTATTAATACATTTGTTTGGCTATCATTGATAAAGGGAGCACAAAAAAAGCATAAGAAAAATGCACTGAATGGCTGCAGCTGATTTCTTTTCAGCCTAGAGTGTAGCTTTTCGGTGAACAGTCATGACTTGAAAAACTGACTACATTTGCTCATTATTTAGGCTGATATTGACTGTTGTATTGTATCTTCAACAGAAATTAAGAATTCTCACATAAAATACAGCTGTACTTCATGCTCCCAGTGGAATTTATAAATGCTTTAGGAGGAAAAAATAGATAGACCAAACACACTGTTTGCACAAAATTCTAATTCACATCGATGGGATCTCATGATATTAAGATTTACTTAACCTAATTTTTTTAATACTTGAAGCATTTATAGCCTTCAAATATGACAACTAGCTGTCACCAGTACAACCAGCAAGTGTGACAGGAATGTTGTACAAACAATGTAGATAGCATGTTAGGGGAACTTCCTCTGATAGTTGGTTTACCGAAAACTGATAATAGCTTTAGCAAATCCTGCCATTTAATGTACAAACAGAGAGAACAATGCTGGGTTGTTATCTCATACTGAATCCAGTATGAAAACCATATTTGTATAGCGTTGCATGCCCTATTTAGCATCATCCTGTTTTCTGTTTCATATGTGTTTTTTGAATATCCCATTCCACACTTAGTCCACATTTGTTGTTACAAAAACCTCCACTCTTCTGGGAAGATGTTTCACTTACATTTTGGAATGTGGGGGTTAAACTTTGCTTGTTCCGCCACAAGGGTGTTAGTAAATTTAGGTACTGATGTACTGATGTACACCCGCTAGTGGGTGGGATCAGTGGTGGCAAAGGTACACACATCCTTCTTTTAAGTAGAAGTACAGATACTCATGTTTTAAAATACTTGAGTAAAAGTACTAAAAGTACCGATTATACTCTTTTACTTAAGTTAAAGTAAAGAAGTTTGAGCTTAAGTAAAAAGTACCTGTTTTAGTGTCACACTGGTATCTGGACCTCACATAATATTAGAGCTTTTAATTGATTAAAATATTTAATCGTGATTAATCGCACGATTGTCTTGAGTTAATTAATTGCAACATAATCACACATTTTTATCTGTTCTAAATGTACCTTGAATTAATACTTTCCAATTTTTTGTACTCTAATCAACATTGACAAATATTAATGCTTTAAGCAAATGTATGTTTATTATTCGTAAAACCAAACTCAAAATAGAGCATGATGACAATATTCTTGTAAATGTTTAAAAGTAATTATGGTGTATTAAATTAGGTAAATTATCAGGACACTAAACAGAACCTTTACAATGTTTCCACACATTTTTTATATCTGAGTAAAGAAAGGACGTTGTGGATAATCGTGTGTTGCACTGAAGGTTTAATTTCGCCCCTTTTATATTTATTTATATATATATTTTTAATAAAAATGGTCAAACAGAAATACGCGCTGCGCTGCATTAATCGCGCGTTAATGAAACCAGTGCCCTTAAAATGAATTTGCATTTTGACAGCCTTGATAAAAAAAAATTATACAAAATAAATACAGAATTTTGTTACCTAATGTATGTATCCAGGCTGAACATCCACTATATAGACTTTCTGTCTTGCTCATTGTTATGTTCATAAACTAGTCTACGTCTGTGGTGTGTGAGAGCCAGGGAATTATACACCAGTGGTAGATTGAAAAAGTTGTGCAATGACAGGAAATCGTTTGATAGGCTGAAAACAGCGTGCAATGAGAAGAAAAAGAAATTGACATTTTACTTAATAGATTAAAGTAACGAGTCTGGTTTGAAAATCTAAGAAGTGAAAGTACAGATATTTGTGTAAAAATGTATTATTTAAATAAATAGTGATGTAAAGTAATGAAAAACTAAAAAAAGGTACAAAAAAACTACTTTAGTACAGTAACAAAGTATTTGTACTTCGATATATTAGCATATACAGCAAGTGAACACTATGTCCTCAAAGTTAATGTCAAGATGACGGGGTCGGAGCATCTCCCTAACTGCAGCTCTTCGTTCGAGTTCTACAGTGGTCGGTACCTATCAAAAGTCGTCCAAGGAAGGAACAGTGGTGAACTGGCAACAGGGTCATGGGTGGCCAAGGCTCATTTATGTGGGGAGCAAAGGCTGGCCCGTGTGGTTCGATCCAACAGACAAGCTCCTGTAGCTCAAATTGATGAAGAAGTTAATGCTGTTAATGCTCGATAGTTCAGGACTGTTTTAGCAGCAAAAGGGGAACCAACACAATATTAGGTAGGTGGTCATGATCTTATGCCTTATGTAAACCATAATAATAGAGTTTTCTTTGTGCACAGAGGCATTGTCATCCTGGAACAGGTTTGGGTCTCCTAGTTTAAGTAAAGGCAAAATGTTATGATACCGCATCCAAAGACATCCTATACAATTGTGGGCCCATCTTTCATCTTTCTATCAATTCAAGTTTCACTTTAAAGAGGTAAAGAGTATTGCAAAGTATAACACAAACATCATCTGAAATTTCCAACCAGCAAAAAGGAATGAATATCTGTCAACTAGAACAAGAGGATGAAGGCAGAAAATGCGGGTCTCATGCTTGCACTATCGTCAAACCTCACTTAGGCTTTTCACCTGCATCTTGAAGGCACCACTGCTTTTTTTAACAGTCTGACTAGATTTTTCTTTACTCTTGCAATTTGCAAATGTTGGTACATGAGAGGAAGATGGCTGTAAATCTCAGTTTACTTGCCATTATATGATCATTTACATCAATACCTGAGCAGTAAATCAGCCTCTGACAACTTTGATATGTATGAATGGAATAAAGGACTGAGTTCAGGCACTGTAATTTAATAGAATAGTCATTTCTAACATAATCTATGTATTGACCCTTTGACAGCTAAACCAAAACACTAAGACCACCTTAAACCCTCCCCTTCTCTGTCCCATGCTCATTCGAGTCCTTGCCTTTTTGCCTTACAGTTTAATTTTAGCTATTCTCCTATTCTGCTTATTTTTGCAACAGTGCAACTATATTTGCAATACTTACAGTTGCCAGCAAAGATGATTTTAGGTGCTGCAAAAATTTTATCAGAAAGGCACACTTGCAATTTATCCCGAAATCCGGACAGTTACATAACCATGCAGATTAAATGTAATCCACAGTTTAACTGAGTTAAAGCGACCTGGGGAAGGACAGTATCTATATTAAATTTAAACAGCAGCACAGAGAGTAAAAAATATACTAAAGAAATTTACATTATAGATGACATATAAGGAAAAAATAGTAAAAAAAAAAAGGAAATAAAGAAGAAACAGATACAGTAAGTGTGTAATATGGTAATGCAGTATATTGTTTTGTGTAAGCACTGTAAACGTCACTGATACGCCAGACTTTAGGTAAAATGAAGTGACATCGAAGTTGGTCAAGTTCAAATATATTCTAAAAGGTCTTAAAATGGTTAGACTGTAAAAAGAATCTACATATGTACTAAAACATCTCTTCACACAACACTTCCTATTAGACAAAATAATATATGATGGTCCTATCAACTAGGTTTATTGGGGATTTTCGTTGTTGAATGTTAATGCAACCTGGATAAACATTACATAAAATGTTTTCAGAATATCTAATAAAGTGATTGATGTCTTTGGAACCAAAAGTGTTGGAGAATTGTAATCTGTAATATTTTGGCTCAGCAGAACAACAGAGGTGAACTAGAAAATTTATTTTTACAAAAAGTGTATATATGTGAAATTTGATATGAATTTTGTCTGCAAACAACAACAACAAAAGAAAAAAACAAGCCTGACTTCAAAGCAAAATGTTCACTGGATTGCTTTTATGTTAATCAATCGACATGGAAAACAATCAAATGTGAATTGTCTTTTCAAGAGCTAAATGCTGTTTTTGAACAGTGAATCTAATTCCTGTTGCATTGTGCTGCACAGCTCTAAGCTGTACTCTGGATCATGGCAGTAGCTGGAGAAGAGGAGGAGGGCCTGAGTATCATTTTAAATCATTTAAACCCTTAATTATCAAACTTTTCAGAATTATTAGTAAAACATAATAAAAGTGCTCAAATGAATAGTAACTTCTAAACAGGCGAAACAATACTAATGTTTTGATGACGACAACAGTTACTCTATCATTGTGTCACTTTTGTGTTTTACAGAAAATTAACAGCATAGGGATATTGTGACAGGTTACCACTTTAAAACGGATCAATTGTTCTGTAGTTTTGTTTAATATTTACTAAAATTTTCAGAGATTAACAGACATTAAAATGTTGTACATTTTAACCATTTACATGACAGATCATTTTATTTTATTTTATTTCATGTTTTTACTTATAACAGCTATAAACACCCATTCTATCACTATCTGATTTTCTTGTCATGTTACTAAGAAACAGTTGAATGTGAAGTCCTGTTGGTGGAAAGATGGTGGAAAACTGAACATGGTATCCTTTACCTTCACAATTTTTGCTGAGGTTCCCCACATAAATGTTGAATAAATGTTTCCTTAGAAAAAACTGCACCATATCAGTGATAGCATTTCATGTATAGTATCAATATTAATGCAACACGTAATATATTAGAAAGAGAACATTAATATAAATCTGTCATTTACCTTGCAGCCAAATCTAATTAGAATCAAAAAATGAACTTTGATTTGGTATAAAAAAATATTAATATTAATATAGTGGGAGATATATTTCTAAAAAGTTTTTTAACTCTTTTCTCATAATGCGCTTCTTAGTAACAGTTTTAACTAGAATAAACACATACTTCTCTGTACAATTCTGTCTAAACATTCTCGTTAACAACTTTCTTTCCATTTGAGTAGATTACTCAACAGACCAGAAGAGATAATGAAAATGAATAACTGATAAAAGTTTGAAAACCCCTTCGCTGAGTTAATGTGTTGAACCCTGTAGATAATCTCTGGTATGATGAGGTACCATTATCTAAATAATTTACATTACTGCATGTGACTGGAATAGCTGCAATTGAAAATATCCTACAGAAGCCGTGTTGCTACGTGTCCAGAAAAAATCTTACTGAACTTTGACCAGATTTTTTAAAAACATATAATGCCACAGTATTTATCCAAAAGATAAAATGCTGTGGTCTATTAAATATATAAAGTGTATTATTTTTTAACAAAGGTATTATCATACATACATACTGACTATAGACTATATTGAAAAGAATTCATCTTCAACTTGAAAGTATTTTTTTTATTTCAAATTGTTTTTTATTTTTGCTAATGGACCATTTAAAACATGTCACAACTTGGCTAGATTTGTCAATCTACTAGAATGAGTGTGAAAAAAGTTTTGTTAACTCAGTGACCTTCTCTAAATGCTTATGTATTTTAATATCCTCAATTTCTTTTCATATCATGAAAGCAAGGAGAAAGGTTTTACTAATTAATTCAGAAACATTTTGAGTCACAATATTTAAGAGAACAAATTGAGAGCAGTAAAATTGTCTGCTCTCTTACGTACTGAACATTAGGACAGGTCACTGAATAATTAACCTTATGTTTTTCTTGCAAGAAATACTCTATGAACAAAATATTTCACAGCAGTTAACTCTAATCTAATTTTCTATGTGAAAGTCCTGGTTTTTAGATAAATATATAATATATAGGTAGAAGATGGATGTTATAAACTGGATAAAATGGCAGACAGGTCACAAAATCCATGAACATTAGAGCATGTAGAGCTGAGGTGGATCTCAGATACTGTTATCAGTAAAATACAGAATTGTATGGTGATTATACAGTAGTTGGTCAGCAGTGATTCAGTGAGTCTGTATTATAGTGTGAGGTGCACTAAAGACATTTTGGATGTCATTGTCATTTTATCAAAAAAACACATTGAAGTAATCTGCAGCTATAAAATGACAGACTATTGCTTAGTTTTTTGTTGTTTTGCTCTATTTATCAGCTCCAATTTACAGCGCCCATCAGTGGACAGGCATCAAAATAAGGCCTTTGACAGAATAATACACTGTAGACAATATTTTTTTTTTATGTAAGAAGGCATATTTATAAGTGAAAGAGCAATTAGAGTAAAAGTGACTGATTTTTTTTTATTATATAAATTATAAAAAATAAAGTTAGTTAAGACACTAGTCAATCATGGGTGACTTCTTACCTAATTGTCATGAACATTAAAGAATAGAAACAACTAGTCTCTAGTCTCCGTGTGTCCCAATGGAACATGAATTCTTATTTTTCTATTATCATTTATTCTTTTTACTTGACTCTAGTGTCAGAGTGACAAATCAGAGGCCCTATGGAGCTGAGAAAAGGTCAAGGTAACACATAATTGCAGATAAATAAAGAAGCCTTTTAAGTAATTAGTACAAATGAAGGGCAGGGGGGGATCTGAAATCAGTTCAGTTTTACTTAACTGAATCATTGGTTAGAATGCTGGTTAACAAAGAAATTAATGTAGTCAAACAAATATGAATGCAGCAATTCATCTTATTCCTAATATAATGCACAATCAATCTGCCCCCCCCCCCCCCCCTTATTTTTTTACAAACCTCTCTGTACACAGTGGTAGAAAGTCTCTGCTAATATGTTTAATTTTTTTTTTTATCTTACCATGTCATGTCAAATGTTTTTCTATACCTAAAGCTAATAAAGTTTTTAATTTGGTTAGTACAACCACTCTTCCAAATATCTTGATCTAAATTAGGAAATTATTTGTTACATTTGAACAGTTTTATTTAGTTGTCCAGTGTAACAGGTGGCTAAACGTGACTGCATTAGCATTTAAGCACCTTGTCACCTGCTTCATGGAAATAAGCAAAGGCATATGATGTTGAAAGCTGAACTTTTTTGTGTAGACATTATTGTGTATGATAGACATCATTAACCTCTATAACTCAAAAATCCTCTCAGACATCCTGTCAGGTTAGCTTGTGGAAACTAGCTTCTACAAGGCAGTGGAGTGAGTGAAGTGCATTATCGAAAGAAATCAACTAAATCATTTACTAAAAACTTTTAGGAAATTATATATTATGGTACTTTTAACCTGTCCATTATTGTCTGTTTTTGTCATGTATAAAATATATATTTTCTGGTACACAGCCAATTCAGTACATACAAAGCAGCCCTAAATGAATAATTAGAATTAGCACACTTGAGCACAATATATTTTGTTCTTGAAGGGTGGTTTGTTAAGAGTAATACATTTGTCAAACAGAACAGATAGCCAAGAGTTAAAGTGGTGGCTGGGATAGAGGGTCCTAAAGCAGCCATACATGAATTACATGGTCCTCTTGAAAAATATTGAGGAATGTGGGTGTTACACATATGGCTGAAGAGGGAACAGTATATCAAGACTGTGAGTGGACTGTGTTTTTTGGTAATTCAATGGAACTGCCTGGCTTTGTTTCTGCTGAATGAATTCTTCTTCTTTGACACCACAACCCTGGATACTGAACTTAGTTTCTTCTTTACTTGATATTTTAACCTTGTTATTGGATGTGTTGCTATTGCTAGTAATTGTAAATGTAGTATCTACATTAGTACTGAAACACTGACAATGATCAGCTTACTGGTTACCCTGTGTAACCTGTGCTCAGGCTTGTAGCTCATTATAAATCCCACATGGTTGCTATCGGTCCAATCCAATTGCTTTCGAAAGCATAATTAAACAAGCATATTATGTCTGTTTCTTATTAGTAAGATTATTAAAATAAAGGTTTAGACTATCAAAAATTCTCACATAGAGCCCTTACTCTTGGCTAGTGTGTTGATTTATTGGACACACAAGGTGTAGTTTTTATTTATGAGATTTTATTGGCATACTTTATTATTTTTTGCCAAGTCTTTATAGTACTTAATTTTCTGAGGTAAGCGCCATTATTTACATTTATTAAATGATACGAAAAATAAGATCAGAGTTCAACTCTGGTGCAGGTCCTCACTGTTCTCATGGTTTACTAATATTTATGGTTATAATGATTTACTATTGTGTTGCGGTAAAGTGCGTAACCAAATGTGAATTATTCCAAAAACACAAGTTGTATATCTGTCACATGTGTGTCCTTGAACAAACACATAATTTGTATTAGAACAAAAACTAAATGCTTGGAGGAAAAGCAGTGTTACTAAAACTGAATAATGCACTTTCATTTCAACACCCAGCAATCTAACAGTCATAAACAGATCAGAACAGAAACTCTAAGGATTTGGACTGTAGATAATGTCAACAGTCTGCTACACTGACTCAAGACTTACATCAGGACTTGCATCTGCTCACAATCACTGCACACCTTAACATCGTTTATCTGTAATAAATGGACATTTGGAGCCACCCAGATGAGGATGGGTTCCCTCTTGAGTCTGGTTCCTCTCAAGTTTTCTTCCTTATACCATCTCGGGGAGTTTTTCCTTGCCGCAGTCGCCACCGGCTCGCTCATCAGGGACAAACTTAGACTTATAAAGTGTCTTATTCATTCTTTATCACCACCTTATCTGTGAAAAGCTGCTTTGAAAAAATTTTCATTGTTAAAAGTGCTATATAAATAAAAATCAACTGAATTGAATAACTGACATGTTTACACGTCTGCATCTCTAATTGATCACCTAAATGAATAAGACTGGACTTTTGGCTTTTGCAAAAACTCTTTCCATAACGTTGACTCAGAGGTTCAAAAGGTCACGTACACAGTCCTACTCAATAAATAGCGAAGATAACAGTTCATGAAAACAGCAAACAATTAGCTGGAATAGTGCCATGCTACTAATGTGGACGCAGTCAATAATTAAACAAAGCCTGAAGAATAAAGCTGCCATGAATGCTATTCTTCTAATGGCCATGTAGTATAATATTTAAAATGGGTGGATAAGCTGTATTATATGTATTAAATAATTTTGCTAATAGGGTTTGCTCAGAATAGCTGTCAGAAAAGGTATTGTTATTGTATAAGTGTTCACTAGACAATTTGCAAACAACACAGGATAAGTGGATGGGTGAGGGTATTTGTTGAGCTAAGAATAATTATGACTTCATGTACTATGCTACAGTTTCTCTATTTTCTTGAAAGATTGGATATAGTCAATATACTCTTTAAAAAACATGAAATAGCGTGCATTACGTTCTTGGGACAAGTAATACTTTCACTCTCTCTCTTTATCTATGCATTGATCTACGTATATTGAAATCATCAGGCAGAATCTGACTTCTTTGTTACAGTTGAATACTTATAACTGGAAATCAAGGTATTTGATTTTACCTCACATTCTTTCAGATGTAAAACAAAATTTTGAGCCTAGATTTCATTTGAAATGTAAGTGTTTTCACATATACACTCCAGAGCAAAAATAAATATATTAATTATATATTATATATTACATTCAACATTTAAATTTTTATTGTGATATTATCATTGTGTGCAAGAAAACTGTAAAAAGAATATAATAAATGCTTCTAGCTTTTTTTAACTCCAGCAAAAGTAAATCATCAAATAGTGGCACAGGAGTCTCAGAAGTGTATTTGTTTCATACTTGCTCATTTTATAAGCAATAATTTTTTTGTTAAAACAATTAAAACTTTGGCCCAGATTTTCTTTTATTATTTGCCCTAGTGTGTAGTTCTTCTTAAATTAACTTTTTAAATGACCTCAGAAGTTTTAGTATTTACATTATATATATATATATATATATATATATATATATATATATATATATATATATATATATATATATATATATATATGAATCAGTTCTTGAATTGATCTACTTGTTTTTATACCATGAACCTTCACTGAATTATTGAACATTTCATTTAAAATTTTTGAATGATGAAAAAAAATATGCAGGAGAGCCTTCATGCCACAGGTATACATGTACGAAGTTGGCATAGACAGAATACATTCATACGCCTCTTAAACTCATCCACTTTGCTTGGAACACCTATACATTTATGGAATTATGTAGCCAGCTAATCATGTTGCAGGATTAGCAAAATACATAAAATCATGCATATACAGGTCAATACCTTAATGTTCAGGTCATATAATCAGAGTATTTTTAGAAACTTCAGATCTCCTGAATTCAGACAAAACAATCTCTACTGTACTCAAAAAGTGTCAAAACAGGAAAGGAATATTAGAGAAGAATGGCCAGACTGGTATGAGCTAAAAGAGAGGAAACATAAATAGCAATGTAAATTAGCAATGTACACACTACATTGAACCTTGCAGGGGACAAGCTACAATAGCAGAAGACCACAGAAAAGTTGGACTCTGCTCCCGTCAGGTAAGAGCAGGAATTTATAGTACAGTATAGTACAGTATAGTAGGCACTGACTCACCAAAACTAGACCCTAAGGACTGATAAAAAAAAGACAACGTGATGTTTTAGTATTTTTAACTTATGGCTTGTATGTGCATATTATCTATTGCATAGTAATATACTAAAACCTTTGTTTGTTAATAATAATAATAATAATAATAATTATTATCATTATTATTAATATTAATATTATTATTATTTATTTTACTACTTTCTTATAATTTAAGCATAGCTTAAACATTACAACTTGCTTGGAAGCTGGGTTTAGAGCTGGGCTCATATGCTTAATGTAGTAAAAGAAATAATCAAAAAGTATCTTTGAGTAAACCATAAATTTTAACGTTTTTATTCCAGTGTAGTTCAAAATATGTAACAAGGACAAGCATTTAATACCATGCAGACCCTTAGTATGTTGTTAATGTGCTTAAGGGTATTATAATTTCCCTACATTTTCTATGTTATTAGCTGTTTACAGACAAATGTGATCAACTGTGGCCTTGAACACTGACCCATCGTTCCCCAATTTCCTGTTAAGGTAATAACACAGCAGTGTAATGCAGCTATAATTGGCACCTGTTGGACTTCAGACTGTGTTTTCCCCTGGGGACAATTCAATAAATTCACCTCTTAGACATTCAGTAGTTAATGTAAGAGGTTTCCACAAACCCACTGATTTGGAAAGAACTGCACTTTTCTGATTCTGCACACACAAATCTCAGGGGGAAAAAAATATAAAATAAAAATAAAAAAATAAAAAATTCCCAGCCCATAATATTCACTGATTGCTGTCAGAAAATGCAACCTTTGCTGCAATGATCCAAGGCTGCTGATGCGTTGCTATAGATACAGCCCTCTGTAATTTCATTTCTGCACTAAAAGCTAGCTTTCTCTGAAACATTAGATGTCAATTTTACCTCATTATAATAATTATAGTCCACCCCAAATCAGGTGGTTGAGAGCGACAAGTAAATATCTTGCATACAGGTACAGAATATCTTACTCTTGCTAATTATTAAAAGCATTTTTTTAAACTCCAACACCATCTCACGGTAAACAAGGTGACCTCATCATGACTGATAACAGAGCCGCTTTTAAACATTCTCTATTAAGGCTCATTAGCTGTAGAAAAGACTTGATGCCACAGATGGAAGTGTATGAAATGGCCTCAGAGATGTATGGTTCAATTAAAAATATAGCTGGCGTGCATTCATAGCATCTGGTTTAAATGTGTTTCAGTCAGAGTGGAGAAGATTGAGCGATCAAGTAAAACTGAAGTACAGCGCTCTCATGTGTGCGTGAGTGTGTGAAGAATTTTAAAGTGCAGATTGCTGCTTCAACTCTAGTAGCTTGTCATACAGTCTGATACTACAGACATCATTTTAGGCCAATCATACTAACAGCACGCATAAAATTAGCAAACTTGTTGAATTTTTCAAAAGGAAAAGTCAATAAATTAAATTTCTTATTGCTAAAGTGGTGAATAATGCCATATAAATCCATGCTGAAATATTTTTTATGACATAACATGCAAAGCATAAAAGAAAAGCTATATTTTTTTATCAGTGTTCAACAAAAAACAGTATATGCTTTAAAATGAATACCCTTACCTTTCTCTTTGAACGTTCAGATTTCTTGGACATGTTCTTTATTTTTTTATGAAGGTGATACAACACCTAGAAAGAGTGGAAAATAATTCAGCATTGAATCTCAATATATAAAAAACTATCAAACAAGAAGAATGAGATGTAAAGAAATGCCACATTGCAAATATGCTATATATATATATGTATGTGTGTGTGTGTGTTTGTGTGTGTGTGTGTGTGTTTGTGTGTGTGTGTGTGTGTGTGTGTGTGTGTGTGTGTGTGTGTGTGTGTGTGTGTGTGTGTGTGTGTATTGAGATTTTTGATTCCAGGTTTGTTGATGAATTGATTCATTTTCTATAATAGTTTAGATAATACTTTTGAACAGTAAGGTTAGGTTAAGTTATTGTCACTATCAGAGTACAAGCACAAAAATCTATGAAATGCAGTGAGCAACCAACCATTAGTGCAACTGGCAAAATAATTAAATTAAAGTATGAAGTTATACTTATGAAACACTAAGCAGGTAAATGTGCATATCAATGCATGTAGCATATAGATTACGTTGAATAAATTACGGTGCAGTAGGTTAAGGTAGAGATAAGAGTATGATGCATGTAATATGATGCAGAACAGTATATATACCGTAAATGAAGATGTGCAGATGGTAATAATGTGAAAATGGCAATGTAATATAAATGTTTGTTATAAATCGTTTTGTAAAAAAAAAAAAGAATGAGATAATTGCAGTATAATTGCTGTTTAGTAATTGGAAGATGTTCCACAAAATTAAATATAACTATAAACAATAGAAAAATTGCCATTGTCTTTACTTATATACTTTCCATCAGTGGAGAATTACTGTGTTACAATGGAAATAAAACACGTCAGGATGTGCTACTATTGGAAACTAACCAACTAACAATTTATCATTGATTCCTATAACTGTCCTCAAATGTTTTAATCCTTACTAACAGAGCAATTGTCAGTGCAGCCCTGCCTTTCCCTTATTCAGGCACAAAGGCCTTTTTCAACATGAAAAGAAAGCGCCATTTGGCAAAACACAATTTGTACGGATTATATTTACAAAAAACATGAACGGAGTTCATCATTTAAGTCGTGAACATTTTTACTGATGTGTGTCTATTTAAATGCCCCTGGTAATCATGCTAATAGATATACTGTTTATGGACCCAATCAGATACTGACCTGTTTCGTTGTGAGGCGTACACATTTGGAAAATATAATTTGCAATTGTAATCCAACTCTAGCCATTTTTGCTTGCCATATTTTCCACATTACTTATATTACACTTTATTAGGAACATCTGTACTCTGCTCATTTGTGTGATTATCCAATAAGCCACTAGTGTTACAGCAGTATAATGCATACAAATTATGCAGATACAAGCCAGAAATTGCTATTACTGTTCCCACCATACATTGTCCATGCACAACAATCTTAAGAATTCACATAGAATGGTGCACAAAAAATAAAGCAACAAACAAAAAACTGCAGTTCTGCACATCATAAGAGAAGTTAAAGGCACAGGACTAGACTTGCCTGAAAGACAAGTTAAATAACCATTCTTTACCGTGGTGATCAGAACAAATTAAACCTTAAAATGCTTCTACATTTGGTTTCAGTCTTGTCAAACAACAAAAGTGATCATAGGCATGGATTCACTGTAAAGTCTGGGCTGATTAGAAAATTGCATAAATTAGCAAGGGTACAGGTGTTCCTATTAAAGTGGCCAGTGTGGTTACGTTACAAAACTGGAAGATTTTTGACTAAATACAAATAGTGTTTTCTTCAATTCAGTATTTTTTTTTTATGTCAAAAGAGCAGTGCATATATATTTCTTTTTCACACACACATTAAAACATTCAAATGTAATGTATCATATTTTCATATTGTATTAGACATAAGCATTTCTCTATATTTATATATGTTTTAATTTCATAGGCTTATTTGGTGTTTTTCTTTTCTTATCAAGTATTTCAGCCAATCCCATCCTTTATCAAATATTCTAGCCAAAAAAAATGTAAATGTTATATGTCAGTATAGAAAACAGCATATGTTGTAAGGACCAATTCTTTAAAACTTTTTAAACATAATGACAACAAATGTGTTTACTTTTACTAAATTTGCAAGTTTACTAATTTTTTGCTCTTTATAGAACTTTTAAAATTGTATAAACATTTGATTTCATTATTTGATTAAGGCTTCTTTGCTTAACAGCATTTATTTGTATACCCTAAAACGTGTATGTTTTTGAAAAAGATGACACTGATTCACTAATGATTGATACCATAAGAATCTATTGAATATATAGCTATATTGACAGATCAGGACTTACGGCACAAATAGTTAGATTATATATATATCATACCATAGGTTTATTCACAACTTAACAAGTGTCATGACTGTCTTGAAGACATGAAGACAATTGAATGAAATGTATACTGTAAATATTAGCAGATTTGAAGTTTTTTTTTAACCTGGGTTAAAAATAATGGTGGACATGACAGGATTAAAAAATTAAACATCAGAGAAAATGTCCTGTGATTATTTAAGTCTTCGTGGACTCAAATAAACAATAGTTAAGCAAACATTCAATTCAGAAACGAGGAGAATTTTTAAAAAGAAATTTTTTAGAAAGTTTATTACAGGATATTACTGCACAAATGAGCTCTGTCCTGTCTTTAATATTTAACTCCAGTTTGCACTGCAGAATGTGTGGGATTATGGTTTGCAGTTTGAATAGTGTGGGATTGATGACTCCGAAAACATTTACACTACAGCAGTGCTCTGGTGTATGTTCAGGCGTTTGACCTTGTGGAGGAGGGCTTTTTCACGCCTCGGCACCTTCGCAGGTTAATTACCGTTCGTACGCTTTTATAAATACGTCGTGATCCCCATGTGGGTGGACGGAAGAGCTGGTTGTCTTTACACCCTAGATCATCAAACCATCTTCTCAGACCCAGCATCATGGTGTTTGTCAATAATGATCAGAAACGGTTAGACTATATTTGAGATTGGACTGCGTTCTCCGTGCGCAACGCGCGCAATTTGGTGAAACACACTTCCCTGGCACGTGCCAACTTAGAAATAAAGGCACTGTTTTTATTAATTTATTGGTAAGATGTAGTCTCTGGCTGTGAGAATGACATTTCTGCTGAGTTCATTTCATCTCCAATTACATTTGATTTAACTCATCAGTCAGGTGTGCTGGCTGATTGTGCTCCATCAATAAAGATAATGGGATCAACTTAGAGAAGCTACCACCAGTGTGCTTCACACTAATAATGGAACTTACCTTGGTGTAGCAACATGTGATCAAAAGCAGAGGTAACAGATAGCCAATGACCAGGATGGTCACTTTGTAAGTGCGCCTGGCCACCGGTTCGGGCCAGATCTCCCAGCAGAAGGAACTGTTCGGGGCTTCCGGGTGATTAGTCAGAATCTGATGTTGCGCCACGGGCACGGCAAAGACGAACGACAGCGCCCAGATCACGCACACCCCGGCAAGCGCGTTTCTGCGGTTCCGTATACACGGGGACTTCTTAGAGAGCACCACGGCCACGTACCTGTCCACGGACATGGCGACGAGCGTAAAAATGCTCACCAGCATGCTCAGCGTGAACACGTAGTGCACGAATTTGCACAAGAATGCGCCGAAAACCCACTCGGGTAGCGAGTAGATGGTGGCCTGGAAAGGCACACAGAAGAGAAGGAAAGAAAGGTCTGCTATGCTGAGGTTGAGGATGAAAATGTTGGTGGTGCTTCTCGAGCGCTTCGACTTGATCCTCCCGATCACCACCATTACCAAAGTGTTCCCGACAATTCCTAAAAAAAAGATGCATCCAAATATACCCGGAACGATCACCACCTCCGGACCGAGAGCCTCGATTTCCGACTCATCCTCAATCCACAGAGATTCGTTTGTGGATAAACCCATGCTCCTGGTGTAGTTTATTCCACTTGAAAAAACATAGGTCCGATTGTGTCCTTAAAAATACAGACGAAATATACTTTTCTGGCAAAAAAAGAAACTCCAGATTCCGGCTAGACTGTTAGATGTTGTACTGGGGAAGATGGTCCAAGTCTATTGCGCGTTGTAGACGGATCAATGTGTGTGAGATAATGTGCGTGTGTGTCAGTGCCGCAGCTGGAGTGTGTTCTGCACGCGTAAAATGCAGCCGTACCTGTCTCCAAGACGCACGGCGAGTCATCGAGGAACAACGGAGAGGTTACGGGTTTTAGGAGACTTCTCTCACATCACGTGGAATAAACTTGGGAGTTGTTTTTATTGGGATTAAAATGACGAATGTTGAAGTGCAGCTTCTTTCTCAATGTGTGTGTGTGTATGTTTGTGTGCGCGCGCGCGCGTGCTCGAGTGGGTGTGTGTATGTGCTTTTACAAGCTTCGTTGAACTTTGAAAGCGTTAGACACCTCCAGTTCCATAAAACCAAAGAGGACATTTATGCTTTTCTTGTATTGTCCAACTGGGGACAAAGTACATACTTAACAAGGTGCAAACAGCAACAACTTCAACAGCAACAGGCATTTGACCTTGTGGTAAACTTCAGGCACGTTAAGCTACACAATATTGCTGTCATTTGAACATTCCTTCATTGATATTATGTTTTTTTTGGTGGGTTTTTTGTTTGGAACCAGTTACAAATATTTCACAATGATATCATGAAATTTCATTACTAATTTAACCTTTCTGTTATATTCTATGAGGTTCCACAGACCTCAAGTTTTGCATGTGCTACATTAAAAAGTATTCCCAAACAAACTGTTTTTTATAATATTCAAATAAGAAAGATGATATTTTGTGTACAGAGAGCCAAAGTACTGAGCAAAATATTGGATCAGTGTGAACACATTATTATATAAATCAAATTAGTCATAAAAACCAGCCAGTCTTTGTTTAATTGATAATTTTAATAAATGTTTAAGTTTGTATATGATATATATATATATATATATATATATATATATATATATATATATATATATATATATATATATATATATATATATATATATGCCTATAATTATGTCTACATTTGACAGAATACAAATAAAAAAGAAAGAGATTCATTAGCATCAATAGCAAATACAATACTGTGCTGTCAATCAACACGTCTAATAGATTAACTATTGTTTGGATGCATGCTAAGGCTTTTAATTGCATGCACAAATATAGGCAATATAAATCATAGAATGAATCAGTTTAATTATGGCTCTGCTTCAGGGCATTTGGTGTTTACTATCACTTATAACCTAGTCAAAGAGCAGAAAGAAATATAAAAGAGAAAGTCAGTGAGGTTCTTTTTTCTTTCCCCAGTGCGTCAGAACGTCATACCTGAGTGAATTCATCAAAAGATAAAAAATAATTGCATATTTTCAGAAGTCATACATTAAGGTGCATTTTTCTTAGACCTGGTTATAAATCACTTTCCACATTGTTGTTGTTGAGATATGCATTCCCATATCAGAATGTCAATTTTTTTGCAGCTGTTTTAAATTCACTTATGATGAAATATAAACCCGATCCTAAAAAAGTTAGGTTACTGAACAAATTGTGAATAAAAAAGGAATGCAATGATGTGGAAGTTTAAAATTTCAATATTTTATTTAGAATAAAACATAGATAACATCAAATGTTTAAACTGAGAAAATGTATCATTTTAAGGGAAAAATAAGTAGATTTTATATTTCATGCCATCAACACATCTCAGAAAAGTTGGGACAAGGCTATGTTTAACACTGTGTGGCATCCCCTCTTCTTTTGATAACAGTCTGCAAACGTCTGGGGACTGAGGAGACAAGTTGCTCAAGTTTAGGAATAGGAATGTTTCCCATTCTTGTCTAATACAGGCTTCAAGTTGCTCAACTGTCTTAGGTCTTCTTTGTCGCATCTTCCTCTTTATGATGCGCCAAATGTTTTCTATGGGTGAAAGATCTGAACTGCAAGCTGGTCATTTCAGTACCCGGATCCTTCTTCAACGCAGCCATGATGTTGTAATTGATGCAGTATGTGGTCTGGAATTGTCATGTTGGAAAATGCAAGGTCTTCCCTGAAAGAGACGACGTCTGGATGGGAGCATATGTTGTTCTAGAACTTGGATTTACCTTTCAGCATTGATGGTGCCTTTCCAGATGTGTAAGCTGCCCATGGCACACGCACTCATGCAACCCCATACCATCAGAGATTCAGGCTTCTGAACTGAGCGCTGATAACAACTTGGGTTGTCCTAATCTTTTTTAGTCCGGATGACATGGCGTCCCAGTTTTCCAAAAAGAACTTAAAATTCTGATTCATCTGACCACAGAACAGTTTTCAACTTTGCCACAGTCCATTTTAAATGAGCCTTGGCCCAGAGAAAACGCCTGCGCTTCTGAAACATGTTTAGATATGGCTTCTTTTTTGACCTATAGAGTTTTAGACAGCAATGGTGATTGGCACAGTGGATTGTGTTCACCAACAATGTTTTCTGGAAGTATTCCTGAGCCCATGTTGTGATTTCCATTACAGTAGCATTCCTGTATGTGATGCAGTGACGTCTAAGGGCCCAAAGATCACGGGCATCCAGTATGGTTTTCCGGCCTTGACCCTTATGCACAGAGATTGTTCGAGATTATTTGAAACTTTGGATGATATAATGCACTGTAGATGATGATTACTTCAAACTCTTGGCAATTTTTCTCTGAGAAACTCCTTTCTGATATTGCTCCACTATTTTTCACCACAGCATTGGGGGAATTGGTGATCCTTTGCCCATTATGAATTCTGAGAGACACTGCCACTCTGAGAGGCTCTTTTTTTATACCCAATCATGTTGCCAATTAACCTAATAAGTTGCAAATTGGTCCTCCATCTGTTCATTATATGTACATTTAACTTTTCTGGCCTCTTATTGCTACCTGTCCCAACTTTTTAGGAATGTGTAGCTCTCATGAAATCCAAAATGAGCCAATATTTGGCATGACATTTCAAAATGTATCACTTTTAACATTTGATATGTTATCTATATTCTATTGTGAATAAAATATAAGTTTATGAGAATTGTTAATTATTGCATTCCTTTTTTATTCACAATTTGTACAGTGTCCCAACTTTTTTGGAATCGGGTTTGTACATTTAAACTGAATATTTATTTGTATCTGACATCTGAATAACTTCACTCTCAAACAATGTGGGGTAGTGTATCAGTTTAGGAGACATCCTGGTTATTTTTGAAGGATTTTCTACTTGAGCCAACAACAACATAGATACTAGAGCAAGAAAAATGCATGGTGGTCTAAGAAAACCTTTCATTGGATGACATTTCGACATTTTTGTGCTGTGGATAATTTATAGAACAAATAATTAATAGATTATACATATGCAAACATATGTGGCTATGCAATAACTTATTCTATGCCTGACATTTACTGAGTTATTAAAATTTTTTAGATATATTTAAAAAATAATAAAGAGATGGTACTGCCGGGTTTTTTTTTTTTTTTTTTTTTTTTTTTTTGTAATGGCTTCTTACCAAAATGCTTTTGCATTAAGATAGCTCAGACAAGACATTTTTTTGCATTCCTATAAACAATAAAAACAAATAGTGATATTAACACAAACACACACACTGTACATTTTCTAACTATTTAAATTACATACAATGGGAGGGAGGGGGCTGCATGTACAAGGTTTCTAACAAAACTAACAGAAACTGTCCAATTCTGAATTGTTCTGTACATGCAATGATTACACTATATTTCCACATCATTTTAGTAAAATGTATTATTAATGAATATTAAGCCCAATTTATTCAATGTATAGCATCATCTGACACTATTCTAGATTGCTCTATACCGTAAAATAAATTAGGTCAGAATGAGGACTCAGTGTCTTGTGTAATTAATTCTATGTATTTAATGGATCTTTCTTGTTTTTTTGTTTTTTTTAAATTGGTGCCATCTTAATATAGAAAACCCTTCTACCAAACATTTAATTTAAAGTAAACTATCAAATTACACAAAATACACAACCAGTGCTTGTGACTCCTCAACAAATGTACCACAGATGCTCTTTAACTCTGACTGAGAACACTTCAATCCACACCTGGAGGTCCTGTGAAGTAGCTTTTTCCTACTCTGCATGAACCTTGCTCCAAATCTTGAGACTCATTTGCAAACAAATTCACAGCAGGTTCCCCATCTTGATTGTGTGCTCTGTATTGCAGATAAGCAATAAACATTTCTAGGACACTACTGTGCTAATTATGCCATGGCCTATTTATTAACATCACCAATTTTTAAGTAAAAATTAGATGCTTCTCAGATAATAGACTGTCAAGGTGTTGCCAGTTCTTGTGAATCCTAATGAAGTGCTTGGAGACAATTGTTTGAAGATATTGAATGTGCAGTGTTTAATTTGTTTAGAATAAACCTACTGTTAGCATGTGTTAAAGCTGCAGACAGTGTTAAAGGTATGTAGCTTGCCTAGAGCTAAAATAAGCTACACAGGCGATACTCTGCTGGGGAAAATGTGGTGATGTGGTGGCTGTTTAAATGACCCTGTCAAAGGATTTTCATTGAGCTTTTTAAGGAGCATTTTAACAATTCAAACATGTGCACTAGGCAGGTAAGTGTTTGGATTAGAGTTGGCCTCTGAATGTGATGATTTTAAGAGCACTAGCTCCTTTTTAAAATAAAAAAATAAAAATAGAAATGACTAAAAAATTGGTGTAGAGGCTTGACGACAACAAATCCTATTAAGCTGACAGCAAATAAGTCTCTAGTTTAAATCCGAATCAGCAAGATTGTTCAAAGCAGAAAGATTTCTTTCATTATAACCTGCAAAAACCCTTTAACGCATAGTGAAGTGTTCTCGGATGCTGCTTACAAGAGTTTTCTGTTTAGATGATTTCACTCATAATGCAGTTTAAATGAAGAATTTCATTGACAAGCAGTGACTTATTTTAAAGGTATTTTATGGTTGTAAGGATTAAAATAGTGATGCACTGATCAGTGATGGATCAGGATCAGTGATGATATTGACCTGAAATGCAGGATTGTTATAAAATTGAATCTTTAATTCTACTTTGTGCTATACATTTGTGTGATGTCAATTACACAATCCTGACACTAAAAATGTAAATTATTTCAAAGAATTTTAGAATAAACTAGCATTTAAAGCTTCCAGAGGATGTTATGTAGGAATTTGATTAATGGACTTAGTTTTCAGATCTTGGTATTATATAGACAATTAACAAAAAAAATGGGATAATTTAATCTGTAATTATTCTCTAACCAAACTTGCCGCTTACAAGTACATTACTTAAATGAACTGATAATGTGTTCTAAGAAATACATCCATGAATGGGATGTTTTTCCTTTCACATGAGCACAAGTGAGCTGGGATATTGCTCCAATCCATCCATGCATTTACATCCTTCCTTTTTTCATCATTAGTAAGTGCCTGGAGTAATTTAAATACCCACTTTGGATTTTAACTAAAATCTAGTTGCAAAAATCGAACAGAAATAAGATTATGACCACCTAACAGGCATGACATTATGACCATCTGCCTGATATTGTTTTGGTCCCCCTTTTGCTGCTAAAACAGTCCTGATCCATCGAAAATTAACCGCATTAACTAATTCAGCAATTTAAGCTACAGTAGCTTCTCTGTTGGATTAGACCACACGGGACAGCCTTTGCTCCTCATGTGTATTAATGAGCCTTGGCTGCCCATTAACCTATCACCAGTTCATGACTGTTCTTTTCTTGGACCACTTTTGATAGACACTGACCACTGCAGCCTGGGAACAGCCCACAAGAGCTGCAAATTAGGAGATGCTCTGATTATCTCTTCATCATGGTACCCACTAATAGTTTGGTGTATACTGATATTGTGTTAAGTCAATCTGTAGATAATGAGAAATAAAGAATGAATTTAGGACTAGTATGCACTTCTTTGTGAACACACTGCCTGACGATTTACGTAAATCCTTAATGCTTGAACACTTGAATAATAGAGAGAGATCTTTAAAGAAGCAGAAGGAAATGAAAGAGAAATCACAAGGCTTTGAACTTTGGATTCTGATGTCCAGCAGTAGCCCTTAAACTCACCAACTCAAAAGACTTAAATGCCCCAATTTCTGCCAAATTTTGTCTACGTGCGTGTGTGCACAGAATATCAAAGGTCTGCAGTTCTTCACCTGTTCTCTTTTTTGGCCAGAATCGAAGCCATCTGCACATGACCTATTTTAGTCAGACTATGCAAAAGATAGATGATTGAATGATTGATTGAACCAATATTTGTTACAACAGGTTTACTGACGGAGCTATTTTGTGTTTTGTGTATTGTGTATTGTCCTGCACTGTCCTGTGCTGTCTTTTGCACTGTTTGCACCAGTTGCACACATGCACTTTATGGCCCTGTGTTTTTCTGTTTCTGTGATTGTTGTTTTATGTTGTTGTATGTAGCACCTGGGTTCTGGAGGAACGTTGTTTAATTTCACTGTGTACTGCATCAGCTTTATATGGTTGAAATGACAATAAAAGCCTCTTGACTTGACTTGACTTGACCCCCTTCTGTTTTGCCCATGATGCAATTAGGCAGAATGATGTCATGATAGATGTGTCATGTTTTTGCTAACACCTTCCTCTGGGAATACTTATTAACGCTTGCTGCTTTATTGACTACCAGAAGTACCCATCTTGTCCCTGAAAGCACCTGTTTTTTATTATGGAGGTCTACTAATGTAACTCACATACATTATAAAGTTCTAGCATTTCCACATTGGGAATCTTTATTCATGTCCCTGTAAATGTTAGAGTATGTGGTTTCTTGGCAAAGTTCTCCATCTCTGTCTGTCATTAGTTAAAAACAAAAGGTTGTTGGGAAATGTTTCTGGACCCTTACCTCTTGTGGGAGACAGTTCTTTCTTCACAGTGAGCACAGAGGCCACAGCAATATCTCTGCTTTATATCTCTGCCTTTCTCACTTTGTCTTGAACATAATAGTGAGATGTGTTGATCTCCAGGGGCTTTTTTTTTAAAGCAATTGGTAGATGTGGGTCATTGTGTTCTAGAGATTAACCTGACTAAATAAAAAAAAAAACTGCCTGAAAAAAGTGAAAGACTTGTCTCCTAGTTTGGCATCTGGAGACAAACATCAACAACAACACCTAGAATGATGAGAGAACAATTACTTCAGCACTATTCTCGCTCTTTCTCTTTCTCTCTAACTTACTCATTTTATTTCCATCTTCTTTTGTTACACTTCTTTTGTGTACACATTGTGTCTGCCTGGATTAGCTAGAACTGGGGACTCATAGGTCATTTTTTTCAAACAATAGTTAATTTTCCCTGACAACATATTTTGAAATTTTCCAGGCCAACCTTAGCCAGAGACCTCCCAAGAGGAAGATGGATAATTATGAGCATAAACATGTACGGCATGCAGTCCAAGTTTAATATCCACGTTTGGGGCCGTTGAAAAAAATATTAAAGAGCAAGTATGTTTTTTAAAGTCAGCAGGAGAGAGGTCAGGGAATAATATTGTGTACTTTGTTTGTTTGACGTAGATGTCTTTAACCACTTGACAACAAATTATAGTGGTTGGGACTCGTGGGTAATAATCAAATATAAAAGATCAATATAACACATTCTGGTCAAAACAACACCGAACTAAATAACTAAACACAAGGCAAATTAGACTTTATACTCTAATTATATGGTGGTATGTTTTGCTTTGCTGAAAAACAATGCTTTGCTTGATGGATTGTATATTAATAGAAACTGACATGCCCTTTAATGGTGCCAATGAAACATTACCTAGTTGAATTTATTTAGTTAAATCTTTATTTATATAGAAATGATCCACAATGTGATACCGACCTGTGATACTGGCACCAGTGGGATTTAGCCCTCACTTAATTTCTACTTAAAGCAGCACTTAGCACACATTAATGCCTTTCCTCAAACAGATCAGGATCTAAACATTTTAAGATCGATGCAAACACCACCATGATCATTTAATCATTAATCAACTTGATGCAACTGTGCCATATAGCTGAATGGTATTCTGGAACACTGAGTCCAAGATATAGTGTCTCGAACTAAATGTAATTTTTTTTCTACAATTGGAAAATATCTAGTTAGAAAAAGCTTTTGTTCTATAGTTTTTTTGGAGTTAACCATGAAATCTGAATGTTATCACAACTTCAGTAACATTTTATAATAGCAATTATATGTCCCTGTGATTCCAGCATTAGCTCTATAATCACAAATATTTCTATATCACTATAAATATCACTATAAAGATATTTGTCATGTTTGCTTTAAGATCAATCTGTCCCATTTGATATGCTTTCTGTATAGGTAAGTTTGTACAGTTACTGACTGTATAAATAACAATGACAATAAATTGGACAATAGTTTGTCCAATCCCCCTCAACCTTATCCTTTAATGCAAAGATATTATTTGTGTCATAACTAAATCTCAGTACAGCAGTGACACTGATGTAGTAGTGTGTGTGATGATGCAATGAGGTGTAGCTGCAGTTCAGGGAATATGTAAGCATAACCCTTTGTTTCAACCAAACACATATATCAAAACTCAGCCATATTCCAAATGCATAACACTAATGCAGAGAACAAATAATCCAATCAGATTAGTTTTTCGTATGATTAACTCCTGAGATGTACAACATTGTAAATTCTAATCATTTGCTACGAAGCCGGAATCACAGAGACGTTTACTGGTAATAGAAGCACCCTCTGAATAATATATAATTAATGAATAATGAATGAACAACAAATAACCAAATTCAAGAACGAGACAGAAAAAAGAAAAACTCTACAATAAGTCTCATCTTCAAGCAGCAGATGTTTTTTTTATTGAAAAAATGGCTTCAGTTAAAATATTGTACATGTTGCCTAAAACCTTTGCCCCAACAGACAGCAAGAAAGACAGAGATGGAGAAAAGGTACAGTTTAAGGTTGTGCCATTCTACTTTTCATTTGTGTAATGAAGAAGCAGTGGCACACTTGCGCTCATGACTTGTGTAATTAAAAGAGTGCGAGTGAGCGCAATGATGAATGATGATAACTCATGCTGCTTTTAATTTAATTACAGCTTATTTTAAGAATGTTCACACTGGTAAACACACTGGTAATGTGTGCATGATTCGCTCAATAAATCCACAGGAAATAAAGTCTCAGATCTAAAGAAATAAAAGTTTGTTTTGTTGACACTAATAAGGATCTATTCATTAAAAGCTAACAGGTTTGGTCTAGACATTTCGTGAGGTTTCTGAATAAGATCATCAATAGCGTGTTAACACTCAAGTGTGACCCAAATCCCAGCAAGCAGAAACCCTGGACTGACATAAGCCATGTGGTTTAGCATTAGGCAGCATCAAAAATAAACTCGAGCTGTGAGTTGAATTTGATTGTACCTATTCCATCTGGAACATTCAATTCCAGAGTCTGAGCAAGAGCATGTATACAACGAACATTCAAATAAAAATTGTAGAAAAAAGCTATATTTTGATTTGTTTAAATTTCCTTTTGTTTCTTATGTGCACAGAAAATGTGCTGCAGTTGTACACTCCTATCCAGACAAAAGACAAGATGCAAGAAGCATGCAAAAGCAAACTCTAAGCATGTAAAAATAATAATAAATTGTTACTAATGTAAATATTGTATCAGTATAAAATGGCATAGTGGGATATTGCACATACAATATGTGGAATCACTCAATGCATCAATTATAACAACGTGTAAGTGTAAAGGTAAATGCTTAAAGAGCAGTGCATAGAAGGTAATATGGGTTGTTTTTGTGGCTGTATTATTAGTTAGTTTAAAAGTCACATGGCTTGCAAAAAGAAACTCTCTGGTACGAGATCTGATGCTGCGATACCGTGCCTGAGGCTGCAGCCTGAACGGTCCATAGTTTGGGTGGCTGGAGTCTCTAATGATTCTTTGTGTTCCTCACACACTGCCTATTTTAGATGTCCTGGAGGGAGTGAAGCTGACCTCTGAAAATGGGCTTGTCTGTCTGCACCATTCTCTGCAGAGTTTCACAGTTGAGGGCAGTGCTGTTGCCATATCAGGCAGTGATTTCAGCAAGTCAGGATGCTCCACATGGTGCCCTTGTAGAACGCTGTGGATGTTGCAACTCATACCAAACATCAGTTGTCTAAGAAAGATGAAGTGCTGATTAGTTTTCTTCACCACCACCTCAGTATGAGTAAACATAGGACATGGTGAACAAACAGACACAGATTAGGAAATATATGAAATATTTGAAACCTGTAACTTTTTAATTGGAAAAAAGACAGGAGGCGGAGCTGGAGGTGGCAGAGTTAAAGATGCTGAGATTTTCATCGGGTGTGACGAGGGTGGACAGGATTAGAAATGAGTTTATTAGAGGGACAGTGCAGATCGGATGTTTGGAGGCAAGGTAATAAAAAGGTGTTTTTAAGATGGTTTGTTCATGTGCAGATGAGGGACATGGGGTAGATTGATAAAAGAATGCTAAGGATGTAGCTGCCAGGCAAGAGGACAAGAGGAAGGTCAAGAAGGAGGTTTATGGATATGTTGAAGGAAGACATACCGGTGGTTAATTTGAAAGAGGCGATTGTAGAGGACAGGGTAGTATGAAGGATGATACGCTGTGGTGACCCATAATGGGAGCAGCTGAAAAACAAAGAAGAAGAACTTAAATTTATGTTTTAGTATAAAATGGTGCTACAGTGATGGAAAAGACTATTAACTACTAGCATATTTTTAATGGTTATAATACAGATTTTTGTATTTTAAATGTTAAAATCAATGAATAATATATAACAACAAAATCTTTTGGTTTTAACAATTAATTGTGTCACTAAATCGTCCCATCCCATCCTTAATTGCTATGATCAATAATAAGCATAAATAAATAGAAACAAAGTTATTTAACCCTGTGTGTTTGGGTGTAGCAGGGTAGGATTGAAATTGGGAAACAATAGTGTTCTATTGTTTAAAAATATCTTATTAAAATAAATAAAATATTAAAATCAGCATTATTCATTCATTCGTCCGTTCGTTCGTTCGTTCGTTCGTTCGTTCGTTCGTTCGTTCGTTCGTTCGTTCTCGTTGAGTAAGCACTTTATCCTGGTCAGTGACATAGTGGACATGGAGCTTATTTAGCAAAATTATAATTATTGACATTTTATTATTATTATTGCACCTGTTTAAACTCCCAGATTTAAATAATTTCACTATATCAAAACACATTTACAGCAACTACTGTGAATAAAGTAAATGGAATAGAAATGTACAACAGCCACAAGAGTGGAAAATATGTGTTTGGACCTGCTGACAAAGTGGAAAAGTATGTTCATATTTAAAACTTACATTTTATCAGTAAAAATGCTAGATTATGCTAATAAATACATGTAAACATCATCATAGGTATTTATGCAAAAACGAGTGCTAAAATCTGTGATTTACAATTTGTTTTGCAGCTGAATATATACAATTACAGGTGAAATTTAACGCTGGTGCAGATGGTGTATCGCCATGCACAGTTTGAAGTTTAATCCAATACACCTGATCCAATTTATGGACAATTTAACTAATAACTGTTCAGCTGCAGGGAAAATGTCCAGCTCTACAATGCAGTACAGAAAAGTGAAGAGAAAATCCTAGTAATAAATAGAATATATGTAGTTACCTAAAATAAATGAAACTGGCACAATTGCATCCTTGTTACTTTTGTCTATGGTCTTCATTCAAGAGAGTTATACACTGACTTCTGTTCCTCTGTTGTCTTGAGAGATTTGTACAGCATCATAGAAGTGCTACTTGTTTTGAATTATATGCATCAATTTATCTCTTCTGTCTATTTCTCAGTGTACTTCAGACTTCAACAAGTGACCATTCAGAGCTCTGCACCTTAAATCAAACCTAGGCTGTTGTCATGGAAATCCCTGATTCTGTTTTCTATCTTGTTTAGAGGACTCGAGGACCCCAGGGTTTAAAATTACTTGAGTGAAATTGGTTGATTTAGTGCTAGTGACACTTATGTACGCCAACGACAGCGCATTTCACAAACAACCCAATGGCCTCATAACGCCAACTATAAGCAAAGCAGCTCGTCATTCTCATCGTTGCTTTGTTGACAGCAGTTCACAGAGAACAGATTATTGGTATCATTTGCTGTTGGCCTGTAGGCACTGGTGTTTGTATGTGCTATATAACGTGTGGGTATCAAATGCAAGAGAGGCCTGGGGCTAAATGTTGTACCTGATCTGTAACAAAATTGCACATTTTGAGTTTAATGCATTGATTTAATTTCACCTCTCGCCTGAATTGGTATGCTTTAACATAGATGCCATTTGGAGGTTAACCATAGACAGAGAAAATTCATATGTACAACACAAGGAACATTAATAATTTAAACTAGCTATAAATCGTGCACAGGGGACACATTCTCAATTTGTATGCAATTTATCAGAAGCAATATGGACAACCAGCGCCTCCATCTGGGATAAGTGTAATATTGCAGGTTTGTGTTTAGATCTCAACTTGTAGCACTACAAATTAAAAACAAATATTCAGGGTAAAAAGGATATATAATATGAATGACAGTGTTGCCAAAAAAAATCCTCTTAGACTCTCTAAACAGCAAAAGTGAAAGTAAAAAGTGAAATCATTTTTTTTATTTATTTTTACAAGCAACATGACAACAAAAATTAAAATAAATAAATGAATCTAAAAAATAAATAAATAAATAAATAAAAAATGGGCTGCTCCCATTAGGGGTCGCCACAGCGGATCATCTGTCTCCATACCACCCTGTCCTCTACATCTGCCTCTTTTACACCGACTACCTGCATGTCTTCCCTCACCACATCCATAAACCTCCTCCTTGGCCTTCCTCTTTTCCTCCTACCTGGTGGCTCCATCCTCAGCATTCTTCTACCAATATAATTCATGTCCCTCCTTTGCACATGTCCAAACCATCTCAATCTCGCCTCCCTCACCTTGTCACCAAAACATCCTACATGCGCTGTCCCTCTAATAAACTCATTTCTAATCTTATCCATCCTCGTCACCCCCAACGAAAACATCAACATCTTCAGCTCTGCTACCTCCAGCTTCACCTCCTGTCTTTTACTCAATGCCACTGTCTCTAATCCATACAACATCACAGGTCTCACCACAGACCTATAAACTTTCCCTTACATTTTTGCAGATACCCTACTATCACAAATCACTCCTGTCACTCTTCTCCACCCACTCCACCCTGCCTGCACTCTTTTCTTCACTTTTCTAACACACTCACCATTACTTTGCACTGTTGACCCCAGGTACCTGAATTCCTCCACCTTCTCCAGCTCTTCTCCCTGCAACCGCACAACTCCACTGCCCTCCCTCTCATTCACACACATGCATTCTGTCTTACTCCTACTGACTTTCATTCCCCTTCTCTCCAGCGCATATCTCCACCTCTCCAGGCTCTTCTCAACCTGCTCCCAACTCTCACAACAAATCACAATATCATCCACAAACATTATAGTCCAGGGAGACTCTTGTCTAACCTCGTTAGTCAACCTGTCCATTACCACTGCAAACAGGAAAGGGCTCAGGGCCGATCCTTGATGCAGTCCAACCTTCACCCTGAACCAGTCTGTCGTTCCTTCTGCACACTTCACTGCCGTCACACTGTCCTCATACATGTCCTGCACCACCCTCACATACTTCTCTGACACATCTCTGACATACAATACCACAACTCCTCTCTTGGCACCCTGTCGTACGCCTTCTCTAAATCCACAAATACACAATGCTATTCCTTCTGTCCTTCTCTATACTTCTCCATCAACATTCTTAAAGCAAATAAGGCATCTGTGGTGCTCTTCCTCGGCATGAAACCATACTGTTGCTCACAGATGGTCACCTCTTCTCTCAGCCTGGCTTCCACTACTCTTTCCCATAACTTCATGGTGTGACTGATCAACTTAATTCCCCTGTAGTTACTGCAAGACTGCACATCTCCTTTATGCTTAAAGATCAGTACCAGCACACTTCTTCTCCATTCCTCAGGCATCTTCTCACCTTCCAAAATCCTGTTAAACAATCTGGTCAAAAACTCCACTGCCATCTCTCCTAAACATCTCCACGCTTCTACCGGTATGTCATCTGGTCCAACCGACTTTCCACTCTTCATCCTCTTAATCGCTGCTTTCACTTCCTCCTTACTAATCCTATCCACTTCCTGCTTCACCAACTCCACATCATCCAACCTTCTCTCTCTCTGATTTTCCTCATTCATCAGCTGCTCAAAATACTCCCTCCACCTTCTCAACACACTCTCCTCACTAGTCAACACATTTCCCTCGCCATCCTTTACTGCTCTAACTTGCAGTACATCCTTCCCAGCTCGGTCCCTCTGCCTGGCCAATCGGTACAAATCCTTTTCTCCTTCCTTAGTGTCCAACCTCTTATACAGCTCCTCATATGCCTTTTCCTTGGCTTTCGCCACATCCCTCTTAACCTGCTGCCGCATCTCCTTGTACTCCTGCCTACGTTTCTCATCACTCTGTCTATCCCACTTCTGTTTTGCCAACCTCTTTCTCCTTATGCTCTCCTGCACTTCCTCATTCCACCACCACGTCTCCTTGTCTTGCTTTCTATTTCCAGATGTTACACCAAGTACTTTTCTAGCTGCCTCCCTCATCACTCCTGCAGTAGTTGCCCAATCATCCAACACCTCTTCAACACCACCGAGCCTCTGTCTGACCTCTTCCCTGAACCTCACACTACACTCTTCCTCCTTCAGTTTCCACCATCTTATTCTTCTTTCAGTCCTCACTCTCCTCCTCTTCTTCTTCGCCTCCAAAACCATCCTACAGACCACCATCCGATGCTGTCTAGCTACACTGTCCCCTGCCAACACCTTACAGTCTGCAATCTCCTTTAGGTTGCATCTCCTGCATAGCACATAGTCCACCTGTGTGCACCTTCCTCCACTCTTATACGTCACCCTATGATCCTCCTTCTTCTTAAAATAAGTGTTCACCACTGCCATTTCCATCCTTTTAGCAAAATCCACCACCATCTGCCCTTCCACATTTCTCTCCTTAAAACCATACCTACCATCACCTCCTCATCACCTCTGTTCCCTTCACCTACATGCCCATTATAGTCTGCCCCAATCACCATCTACCACTTCATCTAATTCACTCCAGAATCTTTTCTTCTCCTCCATCTCACAGCCAACTTGTGGAGCATAGGCACTGATGACATTTATCATCATCCCTTCAACTTCCACCTTCACGATCATCACCCTATCAGAAACTCTCTTCACCTCCACTACACTCTTACTGTACTCTTCCTTCAGAATCACCCCTACACCATTTCTCTTTCCATCCACACCAAGATAAAACAGTTTAAATCCACCTCCAATGTTCCTAGCCTTACTCCCTTTCCACTTGGTCTCCTGAACACACACCAAATCCACATTTCTCCTCTCCATCATATCAGCTACCTCTCTCCCTTTACCAGTCATAGTACCAACATTTAAAGTACCAACCCGAACCTCCACTCTCCTACACTGCTCCTTTTCCTGCCGTCTCTGTAGACGTCTTCCTCCTCTCCTTCTCCTCCTTCGGCCAACAGTAGCCCAATTTCCACCGGTACCCTGTCGGCTAACGATACCTGTGGCGGTCGTTGTTAACCCGGGCCTCGACCGATCCGAAATTCTCATTTGTGATCCGCATATTTGATTTGGCACATGTTTTACGCTGGATGCCCTTCCTAACGCAACCCTCCCCATTTACCCGGGCTTGGGACCGGCACTAAGAGTGCACTGGCTTGTGCATCCATAATGGCTGGGTTATATATATATATATATATATATACAGTGTATATATATATATATATATATATATATATATATATATATATATATATATATATATATATATATATATATATATATATATATATGTGTGTGTGTGTGTGTGTGTGTGTGTGTGTGTGTAAGGGAGGCTCTATTGCGATGGTTAGGTTATGTGCAGAGGAGGGACAGGGGGTATATTGGTAGGAGAATGCTGAGGATGGAGCCACCAGGAAGGAGGAAAAGAGGAAGACCAAAGAGGAAGTTCATGGAGGTGGTAAAGGAAGACTTTTGTAAACATTTTTATGATCGCCTTTTATTGTTTATGATATAATGACTATTACAATTTGCTATATTTTTTATTACTTTATGTCGATTTTTGTTTGAAAGCTGCAGATTTGTTAACTTGTACTTTTAGCTGTATATGTGTTTTTCCTGGATCTTTATTGTTTTATTGTCTAAACAGAAATAATAAAAATAATAATAGGATGGATATTAACGTTGGCTAAAAATCTTCAGGAACTGCAGTATTAGCATAATTTTCAAAACAAAAATAAAACAGTGACCTTGTGACATTTCTATTATTCTATAATCATCTCTAGCATTATAGCATTACAGCATAATGGTATTTCATAATGAGTTTTCTGTTACGGCTTGCTTGAGAGGTTGATGTGCAGCTATCATCATCATCATCTTGTTGTGTGTGATTATCTTTGAAAATATGTCATTAAAATAATATTTTCTGTATAAAGTAGGACGTGATTGGCTTCCACTTCTGCCGTGGCTCTCTGATTAACAAATGCTGGGTTTTATCTGCTGCCTACTGCAATGTAAGGTGAGCTTACCATATGTTTAAAGGTAAATAATAAATTTTATTTGTAAAATATACATGAACGTTCTTAAGAATCGGCTTAAATGAATATATTGTTATTCCCACAAGGCGACCTGGTACATACTAATGAATATAATTTATTATTTGATTGCAATTATTACAGCTCTCATGCAGCCTGTGTATTGAAGCCAATATCCTTGTGTATATGAGCTTTAATTAAATTTTGTTTTCAGTGAAAGTCTTCTCATTGTGTGGTCTTCGGTGAGCATAATTGGTCTGCTAATTCTGAAAACGTCCTAGGGTTAGGAATAAAAATGTTTTGAAAATCTAGCAAAAATCTAATGCAATTCCAAACAAAAGTTTTTATTTTTAAACATGAAAAAAAAAAACACACACACACACACACACACACACACACACACACACACACACACACACACACACACACACACACACACACAATAAAAAAACAAGCCTTTGTATAAATAAAAATCTTTGCAAATCTATACAAATTTTAAATAAAAGGGATTATTTATTCTAAAAACTGCACAAAATATATAAAAATGTAATAATTACACAACATATTTTTTTTATTATTTATTATAAAATAAAGAAATATGAGGAAATAGTTAGTGTATACTGTGAAAAATTTATGAACTAGTCTGTGAATGATGTTGAATTACGTCCTTTGTGGACTTATAGAAAATTTTAATCAACTGGGTATTTTTTCTGAAAATAAAAAGAAAGTAAAGCTTTAACAACTTTAATGAACTAAATCACATAACATAAAATGTACAGTTCAAACCAGCACTTAGTCTAAGTCTGGACATAGAAGATCAGTAATTACCAAAATAGCTTGAAAAACTGTAAGATAAAATAATAAATATCAATAACTATGATTTTTTTTTTAATTATTTCTGATATTATGAACATTATGGAATGGGAAAACATCTGACAAAAATTTAAAGAAAGCAATTGGAAGCAAAATCTTTCCTTTTCAGTTGTGGTGCCATTGCTTTACTTTAATACCATTCCTATTTGACCTTCCTATCCTGGATCAGGTTTTTAAACACCCCAGGTAAAAAATTATCATCATCTGCAATGACATTCTGGCATCTCCTGACAGATTGCTGCTCTTCTGTCTCCTGTGTGTGTGGCTGGACCACTGATAATTTCCCAGGTGGAATGATATGTATGAACACAGGATGGGGTCTGATCAAATTCTTTCGCTTTATCAATTTATTTATATGTATTTTTGACAATTCAGTTTTCAACTTCTTCTATTTCCTGTTCCAGCATATAAGGCTTTACCTCTACTGAACACTGATACTGTTTGTGTATGTGCTTATAGGGTTATGTAAATACTAAAACAGTAATCTGAGCTGGTGCATCAGAGTCCTGATTTCTTGTTCTGATCCCGCTTTTCCTCTTTACTGTGTGTTACAGGGTGACTCTTACTGTATGTCCCTCTGGTGTGCACAAAGTCTGGAGCTTGGACTCTTCTTTGTATTGTCTCCTGGAGCATCCCTGGTGTCCATGCCTTTGTTAATGCTCTCTGGTTCGGGAACTGTTTCTGTTCCATCACTGCTAACTAAATCATTAAGTGAAACTTTTAGTAAAATACATGTAATTATGCTCATATAAAAATAAAATGTTGATATAATAAATATTACTTTATATTGCTTCCACTTTTAAAACGTACTTTCGTCCACTAATTTGTAATACGCTTCATAAATATTTGAAGGCGAGACAAATGACAACCTCAAAACAGTGACATAAATTAGAAATTATATGATATTATATATAGTTATTCTGAAAGGAATCCAAACAGTTACATACTTTAATGTAAGTTATTATCTCTATATTAATAAATCATTCACAGGGACAGTAAGTCTTACAAGTCTTATAATACACTATAAGGCTAAAACACCTAACCATCAGACTCATATATTCTTTTTCAACTGTTGGTACAAAGAAGGCATAAACAAAGAAACAAACAAAAAACTAATTAATGAATCAAATTATGGTGATAATAATAATACAATAGAAGTAAATATACATGTAGTCATTGTATCCCTATACTGTTTTTCTAAAGGAATATGCACTATAATTAAACCATGCACATTATGCACACAGTGTACAGCTTAGAGATGAGAAAATGCACAGGCCATAAACTGTAACATTCTAAGAGAATCAGCATGAAAAAAATCTGTTAGTGACTTTTGTACAGTTATATGTTAATGGAAACAGACACATATCTAAAAGTGTGCATGTAAAAAAAATTATATATAAAAAGCAGGAAAAAAGTAAATGAAGAGACACAAATTCACGTATTTGTACGAATGAATACAGCTGCACTTTTGTAATACACATTGTGTGGGAAATTAACAGATGGTTACTTGGAAACACAAACATGTAACAAGCAATCTCAAGGATTTGGTAACAATTTATTTGAATAGTCCAATGTAGACATACTAAACCAGCCATTAGGGTTGCACGAGGCAGTGCACTCTAAGTCTGGTCCCAAGCCTGGATAAATGGGGAGGTCTGTCTGTCTGTCTGTCTGTCTGTCTGTCTGTCTGTCTGTCTGTCTGTCTGTCTGTCTGTCTATCTATCTATCTATCTATCTATCTATCTATCTATCTATCTATCTATCTATCTATCTATCTATCTATCTATCTATCTATCTCTCTCTCTCTCTCTCTCTCTCTGTCCGTCAGTCTGTCCGTCCGTCCATCCGTCCGTCTGTCCGGTTATCTAGCTACGTGTGTTATGTGTCTTTACTCATATGTGTCTTTACTCATCTATTATTTTTACAATATTAAGCTGAATCTTATCTCATTTATAATATGTGATTTTGGCATGTCTGTGAAAAGATTGATTTCAAGGACAAAAGACATATGCAGACTTTCCAAAAAAACAACAACTTTGCTTCCTTTACAAGCTGTACATTATCCCACAGGTTTGAGATAAGATATTATGTTTAGGGCCTGGTGTGAGGTACATAAAATGTCCTCAGACTGAAGCAGAGTGAAGCTAAAATCATGGCTCTCCTTAGGATCCTCTCCTGCGTTGCTATTGTCAGTGCTGCCTATGGTAAGGTGTAGGGAATCTCATTTACTGTTGTGCTTTTAAAATTTTGTAAAAAGAAAAAAAAAAGGTACTAAAAATGTAATGTGTATATCTGTCTCTCAGGCTGTGGAGCTCCTGCTGTAACTCCAGTCATCACTGGGTATTCCAGGATTGTAAAAGGTGAGGAGGCAGTTCCTCATTCCTGGCCCTGGCAGGTGTCACTGCAGGTATGGTGTATGGTATCTTTTCTCATTTTACCAAAGTTAACAAAATATACATATTAAAACAAAAATAATATATATTTAAAATGATTTTTAGTAATTTTTTTGTTTTGTCTGTACAGTGAAATAAATGCGAGATGAATGTTGTCCAAGAAATATTTTTGTAATTTTTTGTGGTTACAGGACCAAACTGGTTTCCATTTTTGCGGTGGCTCCCTGATCAATGAATGGTGGGTTGTGTCTGCTGCCCACTGCAATGTGATGTAAGTCTTGTTCTAAGATTATCATTATACATAAATATATATATATATATATATATATATATATATATATATATATATATATATATATATATATATATATATATATATATATATTTTTTCTATATAAAGAAAAATAAAAGAACAGGGTATGCCTAAGCCTCACTCTTTCTTGTGTGGATAATTTCACAAGCTCACATAAATACTAAGTGCTAAAGACTAAAGTAACACTTGACATATTTTTAACACACTCAAGTTTATTACTAATTGAATTCTTTCTCTATCAGATTTTTGTACCAGGACTTACCATCGTGTGATCCTGGGAGAGCATGATCGTTCTTCCAATGCTGAGCCCATCCAGACCATAAGGATTGCCAAGGTGCGCTTGAATTCATTTAATTCTAACATAAGATATTTCAGTGAATCTCACAAATTGATTAATTAAATCGACTGCTGTTTCAAGTTTTAAACTAACCATGGCTTTTACCCGCTGTGATCCAATGGCCAGGTTTTTAAACACCAGCAGTACAACCCAATGACCATCAACAACGACATCCTTCTCATCAAGCTCGCTTCTCCTGCTCAGCTCAATGCTCATGTGTTTCCGGTGTGTGGCTGAGAGCAGTGACAACTTCCCTGGTGGCATGCAGTGTGTGACTTCAGGATGGGGTCTGACCAGATACAACGGTACCTTCATTATATCACTTATCACATGCTTTACTACTACTACTACTACTACTACTTCTACTACCACTACTACTACTATCTCTTTAACTAATATTACAGTTTTTCTCAACTGCTTTCAGTCATTTCTCAGATCAAAATTAAAGTTTTTAGATCTTCAAGTGCATTTCTCAAAACAACACGTACAAACTGCACAACATAGTGGATAACCGGAAAATACGCGTCACCTGCTCAAAATGCTTTGTCTATCGTGCAAAAGCGTGTTTTTTCATCAATCATTGTGTCAGAGGCAGCAGAATCCCATGTCATTGTTTCAACAATGTGAACGTGACAGGCAAAATTATTAGTCATGTTGTCAGTTGATAATCATACTCAGTTTTAGTTATTTTAATTATACTCAAGTCAGGTTTTGATGACTAGAAACTACTAAATTACCGAACTGGTGTGTGTCATAATTTACAGTGTCCCTCCGGTAAAAAAAAGAAGTTACTCTTGCAAACCATTGTGCATCAACCAGGTGTTAAAGTAATTTACATGGTATGAACAGATAATTTTTCTGATTGATTCCATCTAACCTCAGTTAACCAATCAACATCGACTCACGTAACAGTATATGGAAGAATCGAAACAAAAGATCACACTGTATTCACATTTTTACTGTACTGTCAATAGTGGTACTTACATACAGAAAACAAAGGAAACTACACATAGGCTATTTACCAACAATTTTTTTCAAACCTGAAAAAGACAAAGTGGGAAAAACTATACATGTACAGAAGGTAAAGGTGAAATTATATGGCAGTTTTCCTAGCCGTCATGTCGGTCCTCTCTGTTGGGCCACAGATTCTCATCCACATCACAACATATATTTTCCCTTGCTATGCATGGTGAAAAGAATCTTCTTGAGTGCCTAATCCAGCCTCTGCATGCATCTGCTGAGATGTCCTCACATGCTGCATCCATAGCAGCCAGCAGTGTCATTCGTGTATGTGGCTGATGATCATAAACCTTCCACCTCCAAGCCGAAAAAAACTCTTCAATTGGGTTCAGGAACTGGGAGTAGGGTGGAAGCAATTCAATCAGCATCCTGCGGTGGTGGAAAAAACACTGCCGGATGTTTTTTAGAGTTGGAAACTGGCATTGTCACAAAATACTACATACTTTGGTAGATCATCTCGATTGAGGTCCCTCTCATCTTCAGGAATCATATTTCTATAGAGATTGTCTAAGAATGTAAGGAGATGCTGTGTGTTGTACGGTCCCATAATACGAATATGAGCTAGCACACCTTGGTCTGAAATAGCAGTACACATAGTGATGTTTCCTCCACGTTGGCCTGGGACATCAACAGTAGCTTTTTGGCTGATTAGATTTCTACCACGCCTTCTGCCTTTGGCCAGGTTGAAGCCAGCCTCATCCAAGTATATGAAGTTGTGAAGTGGTTCTCTAGATTCCATTTCCATTATGCGCTATATACCAGAAAAAACACAGTGTGCATAAATTACTGTATTTGTCTTCATTGTTTACAGCTATATCAAATGTAAAGATCTATTAAGTTCTGCCAATATTAAATGTGTAGAAGTTACTCTTACAGTATAGTTGGTATACAACATACCTGTACAAACTGGAGTCGTAGCTCTTTCACTCTGTCAGCATTTCTTTCAAAGGGTACATTGTACAGCTGCTTCATGGTGATTACACGTCTTTTCAAGACCTTGTCTATAGTTGAAATCCTCACAGATTGTATATTTTCAAAGATACTGTTGTCTTCAACAATAGCACTTTGTATCTTCCTTAGTCTTATGGCATTGTTAGACATAACCATGTTGCAAATTGCTTCCTCCTGCTGAGGTGTGAAAAGGGGCCCTCTGCCACCCCTGCGAGGTTGTCTTGCAGTCCTACATGAGAAAATATATTGTAAATTATAGAAGTATAAGGATCACAGGATTTTGATTCATACAGTAAATAACTAAGAATACTGTATGCATGGAAAACCTAAGGTGTGTTACAGTATATGTAACAGTAAGTCTACAGTATTACTGTACTATACAGTACATTACATACCTGTTCTCTCTACGAAATGTTTGAATTATTGATGACACAGTTGTTCTTCCAACATTTGGCTGCACCCTTCGGCCAGCCTCTTCTATTCTAAGGCCATGATTGATAACGTGATCCACCAGTGTGGCCCTGATTTCATCTGAAATCGCTGTGTATCTTTGGCATCTAATACCCCTTCCTCTTCTGTGTCTCTGTACTCTTCCACCACGCAGTCGTAATCCTCTTCTTCTTCCTTCAGCTTCCATTATCAGAAAGGGGAACACTTGTGTTGTGCACTGTATATATATGTGACCCTGCCAAATCAGTCTTCATGAGTTGCACCTCTGAGCTATTTCACAGAACTGGTTGATCATTGGTTAATCTAGAGTTGCACATGTTTCTCTTTGTTAACGAAGGTTAAGACTCACCTGAGAGCAATTTGTCAATTCTGGACATATTTCTTAGCAAACATGTACTCACAATTTGTAGAAATCTGTACAGACATACAATTCTGAAAACATGTTCACTCATTTTGATAGTACAGACTTCCAACCTGAGAAAAACACTAATTGGTTTGGTGGTTGTGACATTTCAGTTGAGAACCAGGACAAGTTATTTTGCACAGCAGGACAAAAGCAACAAGAATTGTCAAAAGCAGCTGACAGATATACAGAACCATTTGCATGTTGTCCAAAAGCAATTGCAAATTGATAAAAACAACAAGACATTGCTGATGTGATATGAAGAACTGAAAACAGGTTCTGACGGTGGGACGAGTAGTTTTGAGAAATGCAGTTCTGTTGTGAGAAATGACTGAAAACAGTTGAGAAAAACTGTAAGAATACCTGAATAGCTGCAGCTTTTGTAGAAAGTTTTGTCGCTACCTCACAGCCCACATTTTTAACATTTCATATGTTATTCTCTGGGGTGCATGGACAACAAACATGCCAGTAGGTGGGCTATGTTTGCTAAATTGTCCCTAGTTGTGTGTCCCAATGTTTCTGTGCATGTACTGGTATCCCATTTAGGGTGTATTCATACCCCGTGACCAGTGTTTCCCAAGATGTCAAAACTTAAACTAACTAAAACTTTGTACTGGAAGTGTGTGAAGTAATTAGTCAAGAATATGTGGTTAGTACTCATAGGAGATAAATCTCCTGAGTGGATGTCATACTCAACTTTTAATTTCCTTTCCTTTCAGATTTGTCATGTTTTAACTCTTTTACTTCATAATTGTGTAACAGCTCCCGACACCCCCACTGTTCTTCAGCAGGCCTCTCTGCCCCTTCTGATCAATGATGACTGCCGCCGTCACTGGGGCAATAAAATCAGTGATTTAATGATTTGTGCTGGAGCCAGTGGAGTCTCTTCCTGCATGGTAAGACATAATATTGTAATAACCAATAAACCCATAATATGGGTTATAACTAAAGGTTCTAATTAACTAAAACACCTGTGTTTTCAGGGTGATTCTGGTGGCCCTCTGGTGTGTGAGAAGAATAATGCTTGGACTTTGGTGGGTATCGTATCTTGGGGCAGTGGCATGTGTAACACCTCCATACCTGCAGTCTATGCCCGTGTCACTGCTCTCCGTTCCTGGATGGATGGAATCATTGCAGGGAGATGGGCTTTCCTCAGCCTTCTCAGGAATCAGAGACACTGCTGGGCTTTTTTGGTGATGGAGCTGGTGACCAGGTGAGGCTAGCCGCCAAGTGAGAACCAAGGAATTTGGTGCTCTTGACGATGTCCGCGGAGGATTCATCGATAATCAGTGGAGAATGGTCACTCTGTGTTCTCCTGAAGTCAACAACCATCTCTTTAGTTTTGTCAACGTTTAGAGACAGGTTGTTGGCTCCACATCAGGCTGTTAACTGTTGCACCTCCTCTCTGTATGCTGACTCATCATTCTTGCTGATGAAACCCACCACGGTCGTGTCATCCGCGAACTTGATGATGAGATTTGAGCTGTGCATTGCTACACAGTCGTAATGTGGGGTGCCCCAGTGCTCAGTGTGGTGGTGCTGGAGATGCTGTTTCTGATCCGGACTGACTGAGGTCTCTCAGTCAGGAAGTCCAGGATCCAGTTACAGAGGGAGGTGTTTGGGCCCAGTAGGCTCAACTCAAAAATTTAGCACTGCTTCTATGGAGATATTTTTTTATATTTATTTCTGAATTTATTTATTTTAAAATTTATGTAATGTTTTTTGTTTTAACCTAACTGGTTGTTCATTATATACATATAAATTTGGGCAATTGTGCTCTGCATAACCTAGGTTTGCCCTTTGTAGTGTGATTTTCATATCTTTTATAACAATAATTGTTTGTGGCAGAATCTGTATATAAAGAGAGAATAATATTGGGCTTAAAAGTAAACCTGCAGGCATGTTGTACTATGGTTTAATGCAGTATACAATATAATAAAAATACATAGAAATTCTAAATTTTTATGTAGCATGCTGTCTTTTCACACTTATTTTGTTCTAACATTCTAACATCTGAGGCCCTACTGTTAAAAGATGAATACAAACATCACTGGGAGAGCAGGACCATTGAGGAAATTAATTGTGCTGGAGCTTCTGGCAGCTTTATAAGCTATGGCATACGTGATGAAGCACCATATCCATCAAACCACCAAGAGAATTCACTCTTTAAACTATTTTCAGGGTGATGTCAGGCTGTGGTTGATTGTTTCTGGGGCAATGCCACGTACTTCACATTGACAAGATATTGCAGTGCTGTATTATAAAGTTCCATGACTGCATGAATTGGATCGAATTGGATAAAAAAAAGGTTTCATTGAATTTAACTTCTGTTCTGATATTCTACAAATAATAACATAAAATGTAACAACAAAGAATAACAACATTCAGGTGATAGTCATGTTAATTAGTATCACATTGCAGAATACATTTTGAGATATTATTACTTTGTTGTAGATCTAGAAATGGGATCTAGAAATCTGTTTTTAAAAAGTATTTACCAAAAACACAGCCATGTGCTTTGCCTATTATTTATTAATGACACACAATTATATAGATTATATTACATTAAAAATTATAAATAATAAAATGTAGTTCTGCATACCAATTTGCTTTAACAATGTAAAAAAAAAAAGGACACCATTTTCACATATATATTTGTACATGTATAAACAATTACAACAATTCATAGACATTTTTTGTCTGCATGTTGCACTGATGATCTGAGTTTAGGCCTGTGAGTAAATGTATATTTTGGCATGTTTATCATGAATGGTACACTTCACATTAAGGTTTCCTTTACATAATAATATTATTTACCTCATTTGTTGAAATGAAAACATAAAATATTAATAAAGTTTAAGGTTAACACCTTCACAACATTTTTTATAAATGTTCCTTAACTGTGTTGAGAAATGTTGGTATAAACTAATCTATTCATCATGTCTTTAAAAGTTTACATTATTATAATTTTGGCAAACAGCCTTATCCAATGCATCTTGCAATTATCTGATATATAGAATCATAGGTTAGGGTTCTTGCACAAATGCCCAGCAGAGGCAGATTGGTGGGGCTGGGATTTGAACTCATGACCTTCTGACGCTAAGTCCAATGCTCAACCACCAACCTACAACTATTATTGTTAATGTAGATGCTGATTGATTAATTTTTAAATAATATTTGCTCATAACTGTTAAGTTCCTGATTAGTTTTATGTTAATTCAGGCCACTTTAATGTAAAGCAGTACCATTATGGATTCTTGTGCATACTAACAAATGTGCATTGGCATATGATTTATTTCTGCACATCATCTGTAACCCAGCCCCTACTGCAGGAGCAGTGTTATGAGTGCTAGGCACGCCTGTGTTTACAAGTGTGGTCCATGCTGCGGCAGTAACAGAAGGCTTTGAAAAAGCGACAATAGCAGGTATCACACGAGTCGCAGCAGGGCAGCTGGTGGCCCAGGCATGACTGCTGGTGTGGAATACAGCGGCCTGGTGAACGTGTGCCTCTCCTTTGGAGCTGTACTGTATCTGCCATATCCTGTGGATACTGAGAGGTCAGCTTTTATACCCAACCCTCATTACTTTTGTATTTATACTTTATGTTGTGTATATACTATAGACTGTATGATGTTTCTACTTTTTCTACTTTTTCTATTTTTACATATTAGCACATTTCTTTTCCTTTGCTGCTGTAACAGAGAAATGTACCCACTGTGGGACGAATAAATGTATATCTTATCTTATCTTATCTTATCTTATCTTATCTTATCTTATCTTATCTTATCGTACTTAACAAAAGTTGCACAACTGATCCTGGTCATCTTTGATTTTAGTCAATTTATGTAATAAATAATAAAAAAAAAGATTATATTGAATACATTCAAATTGATATAAAGGAATAATGATTATACATGCTATTTATTCAAGTAGACATACCAAGCTTTATTTTAATGTACCTCGTGCTTAAAACACACAGATTTGCTTACAAATACACAGAAAGCACAGATTAAGTAATAAAATACTTGAGAACATTTTACAGGTTTGTTCTTCACACTGTGTATTACTTAGCGCAGTGGATCTGGTTCATGTCATTCATCTGATTTTTCCGATGCAGACTAATTAGTGTCTATTGTATGGTTTGGGATGCAAACTTAAGATTAATCATCATGGTGGAATAAGCAAGCTATGAAATGTTTGCTCTATAAAAAAATGTATTATAGAATAGCTGTTTATACAAATAAATTCAGCATTAAATTCTAAGTAGCAGCCATTATTCCTAAAAGCTAATTTGTTAATTAGCAAATTATTTTGAGCTATTACGAGTACTAATATGTGGTTTCTTGAGATATGTACAGGGAGGTCCAGTTACTTAAGCAGGCTTAGGCTGATTTTATTGTTATCAACTATAACTGATCTCACCACATGACAACAACAAGCTCCTTTCTTTCTTTCTGTATCACTCTCACCATCACTGATCACAGGCTTTCTTGACACACACACACACACAAACACACACACACACACACACACACACACACACACACACACACACACACACACACACACACACACACACACCAACAACAACAATACTAATACTACTGATACTACTACTACTACTACTACTACTACTACTGCTAATAATAATAATAATAATAATAATAATAATAAGAAGAAGAAGAACAAGAAGAAGAAAAATAAGAAGAAGAAGTAGAAGAAGAAGAAGTTAAAAAAAGAAGAAGAGGAATAAGGGAATTTAATGTGCCGGTCTGTGCGTCAGTACATGATCAATATTGTGGCCTCTCTGTGCCTGTTAAAATGCACTTTATTACTAAAGCATCCCTTTGTCTCTAAACAGTAAAGAGTGCATAAGGATTAAGTAAAAATTACGCCTACCTCATCATAAGAAATAGGATCCACCATCAGCTGTTCCTCCACTGAATCAATTCGAAGTTGTACCGTGTCCACTGCAGGAGCTGAATCTTGTACAGCTATACAAAAGAAGTCATGAGTGTCAGTCTGTAATAGTACTTCAGTAAGAGTACTTAGATGTATTTTTATTTAAAACGGCATTTTCACTTCAGCAATATGTTGGAAAATCGCAAGTTTTTTTTATAGTTTTAAGGCAGTTCTTAACTTCATGAGACATTCCTTAACATATATAACAAAACTCAATGCTAGTAAGCCCTTCAAAAAAATAAATGTATACACATAATTGCTCCTTGTACAAAATATGCTGAAATATGTCACTTACCAATGCCAGGGAAAAACGAGGTATCTGTCCTCCTCAGGCTCGGATGCGAGACCTCCAGGCGGTTAGTACGGACAAGACCTGACGCCACACGGACGGTGCTGAGACTCAACCAGCTGAAGATCATGACACTCAACATGACCACTTAGTCACAAATGTTTCCTCTACACTGTCAGCAGGCTGCCTATTCACTGTATTGAGACGAGGTTTTAGAGGCAAAGGACAGTCATCAAAATCAGAATTTCATGCTCTAATGGAGAGCTACAATTTGCAGTAATGAGAAAAACTCCATGACGATGCCAATGACCTCATTATAATTATTATCTATCCATATGTAATGCATCTAGTGTGAAGCCACTGTAAAAAGATACTTAAAAATTTATGCTTAGCAGACTGAAATGAGCTAATTGTGTCTGGGGTCTAAATTTATCAGCCATGTAATTTAACCCAGGACAATAAAAAGCCAGTTTACTGCAAGAAATGTTTTTCACCTATATATCATGTCTACCAACTGACAAAAGTAAGCCAGAAGCTATGTGCCAGGTGTTTTTTTTTTTTATGCCTGTTAATGCGTCTATATAAATGTATATGTGTTAGCGTGTATGTGGTGATCTTGCCTACCTGCAGACTTCTTCACCTCTGGTTCAGGGTGTGTACCCAACTCTTGTTTTTAAGCCTCCATGAAGTAGGAGGAGTGGGGCCACATGATCCTAATCAGTGGGTGGGGGTTTAATCTCTTACATTGTGCTCTTTTCATTCACACACATACATATGCTAGTGATGGAAATTCAGTCTTTTTTCAGTGAGTCAGACCTCCGAGTATTTGGCTCAGCAATAAAAATTGTCTCTTTCTGTTTATTTCTCACATAATTTCCAATCTCCATCTCCACCCCCCCTCAAAATACAAACAAACAAAAAACCTGACAAAATTGTTTAGATAGATAGATAGATAGATGGATGGATGGATGGATGGATGGATGGATGGATGGATGGATGGATGGATGGATGGATGGATGGATGGATGGATGGATGGATGGATGGATGGATGGATGGATGGATGGATGGATAAATCAATAGATAGATAGATAGATAGATAGATAGATAGATAGATAGATAGATAGATAGATAGATAGATAGATAGATAGATAGATAGATAGTGTGTGTGTGTGTGTGTGTGTGTGTGTGTGTGTGTGTGTGTGTGTGTGTGTGTGTGTGTGTGTGTGTGTTTTTGCAGGAAATTTGACTTTCTCATACTTGAATTGTTTAAAAGTGAGAGTTTAGTTGTTTGGGAATGACACATAACTAACACACATGAGTGTTTTTCTAGCACACAAGAACCACATAGATAGCTTTGATCCGCTTGTGGATTTTCCATTATGGCCACTTAGATTTTTTTTTTAAGTGTGTGTATACGTGTTAGGCAGCATGCTGAACGGAACAGAGTACAAAATGACCAATTGGCTTCTTCTTTTTCCATTAGATGTTTATTACAGCTTGATAAACAGAGCATTACATTCACAAAAGCATCAAAGCCTATCTTCCATGGACTGGTGACGTCTGGTAGTTTTAAAAGTGACACAACACAGTAGGCAGAAAGATTGTCAATACAATTGATCAAGGGTCTGCCTATTAACTGCAATCAGCTCAGCTACATAATTATTTTGCTTTTTGTCCGAATTTGAGCGACTGACAAGAAAATTTGTGGAAATTGGCAGTAATGTATAAGCAATATTTGTAGGATATTAATCATCAAGTAACATTAAATTATATGAAAATCCAAACATGTTTCTTGCTTTGGTTTTGTTTTGATAAACATGAAATTGCGTATGAGTGATACCGACAGGAACTACGATAACAAGAAATTGGTGTGGACATAAGTGCAGGTATCCAAGACTTTATTAATGTTGGCAATCAAAACAAGGATTGAATGTAATCCAAGAACAAGGTGCAGGCAATGGTCATGTGATTAATGAACAACCTGAGCTAGAAAAGACATGGGCAAAACCATAATAACAATCGTACAGCTGCTTGGAAATGACTGAAACAGAGCATATAATCCACAGCATAGAGGTGCAGTGAGGATGCTTATGTATTATGTGTAATTCAGAGGTGGGAAGTGAAGAAATACAAATACTTTGTTACATTTACATTTACATTTGCGGCATTTAGCAGACGCCCTTGTCCAGAGCAACGTACAAATGTGCTTTGAGTCTCTAGCAATAAATAAATATACACTGGTAGGCTAGATTACAAACTTAATATAAATATTATTCAGTAACTTTGTTATTGTACTTAAGTAAATTTTTCTGGCGGCTTTTTTAACCTACCACTGGTGTATCATTTCCTTACACCACAGATGTATGCTAACATATAAAGCTAACAATGAGCAAGGCAGAAGGCAACAAAAAGGTATGGGGAGTCAGTGATGTAAACATGACTGCGAACAGAGACATTTTTACTTAAGTACATATAAGAGCCCATACTTCTTTATCTTGAGTGAAAAAGTCTGGTCATTACTTCAGCTTTTACCAGAGTCTTTAAAAAGATGAGCATTTGTACTCCTGCTTAAATAAATGGATGTGTGTATTTCTTTGCCATCTCTGGTGTAATTAACTCTAGGTGAGTGTCAGTAATTCTGTGAATGTTAATGGCTTTAAGTTGCTGTCAGTGGCAGCCATGATTGTTGGCAGCGTTGTACTCCAGGAACTGGGGTTTAATGCTGAATCCATATGAAAACAGGCTGTAATTGTTGCATACAGTGTATAAAGTGTAAATCTCTTTTGCTTGTTTTTTTTTTCATAAATTTAGGATTTACCAGGATTCCTGTTAATGTTTTATGAACTGCTAATATGAATTGTAAAAAGTTTTTTTTTTAATGTCAAGAGGGTGATGGGAAAAGAGGATGACAGAGTTTTTACAATTTCATAAACTCCTTTGTTCTAATAAATAATTTTTTATTAGTTAACTAAAAATTAGATCAATTCACAAACACAACAAATTATGGAATCTATTAAACCCACCATATCATAAAAACCTGCATTCTGTTAAATTGAACATATTTCAGCTTCAATCCATTTTCCTGGAACAATTTACTGGATCTTATTTCCACTAAAACAGAAAGAAAGCTACTATCCTAAGGTGTACTTCAGCCATTAACTGTTCGTATTAGTTGACTCTAGTAGACTTTAAGTGGGACCGAATTAAGGTAGTTTTATCTCATTTCCTGTTTATTGTGGTTCCGATTTATTTTATTTTTTTTTATGTGGAAAGTCACGTCGAGCACTTATATAGACATTACATTTAGGTCAAGATTGCTTATGGCTTTTTCATCAACTCAGTGTTTTTATTCTATACATCAGTAAGGAAGTAAAGGATGCTGTTTACACACAGTGTGCATTTTTAAGATTACTTTTAAATAGCTGAAGAATTTTTGGTTTCATTACGGTGACAAATATTATATTCTTTCAAAAGCAGCAGACAATTTCCTCTTGTCTGTGTGTCACTGCCTCAATCTCACCATAATTAGCTGTTTTTGTAGGTAAACGATTCCTTGAATAACTCGAGTAATGCAAATACAAAAAATAATTAAAGCCAATTATTAGCCTTGATGCTTTGTTTAGTCCATTTAACTACACAAAAAGCACTGTGCTTCCACATGGACCATTATTACTGATGCACCACCCACTAAACTCTGCACCGCTCTGGACAGGTAAACACTGAAGACACTGCAGAAAAAAATGGAGGAACGTCTAGAAAACATTGAGAAGCAAGGAGAAGATTTAGGCCAAAGAAAAAAACAGAAAGTTTCCAAAGTTTCAGATTATTTCAAACTAATACATGAACTCAGTGCAGTGGATTGGACTTTTTTAAAAGTAATTTGAAATTGATTTTTATAATTTTATTTATTACTTTTTTATGTATTTGCATTTGCATTTTGATGTAATATTGCAATTAAATGCACAAAATGGGTTTAGTTTTCACAGATATTCTTGTATGCAATAAAAGTTATATTTTTCTAAACATGAAACAAATTACATGCTAATTTTAAGAGACCTGTTTTATATTTCTCTTGTATATTTAGTATTGCTCTTTAATAAAAAAAATGACTTTTTGTCTGATTACTCGATAAATACTCGATTACTAAAATAATCGATAGTTTCAGCCCTAGTTTGTTGAGTTTTACAAAGCATGCTGTACCTGCAACTTAAAGTACGTATTTACATTTCACATTTACATTTATGGCATTTGTCAGACCAATTTCGGTGGCATTTTGTCTTCTTTTTTCCAGTTCTCCTATATACAGTTTGGCATGGTGGGCCAAATCAAGGGTTAGCATGGGCTGACTTTGCCCCCATGCCCTTGCTTGGGCATCTCTTGTCTTCACATTATATTTAATCTTTTTGGTAGTTTATTACAGTGACTAAGATGCTTTACTGTCTTGACCTGGTCATTGAGTGTATATACAACATGACCATCTAATTGTTTTTGTTTAAGCCCATACTCACGTTAATCTATTCCAAAAGGCCCAATTATTGTCCTATATAGGGTTAAAAATCAAACATGATTGATTTGATGTTGCATGAAAATAAATCTTTTCGGCAGCATACTTTAAACAAGCTAAATAATACTATATTCTTTCAAAACAGCAGACAATTTCCTTTTGTTTGTTTACCACTACCTTGATCTCTCCATAATTAGCAGTTTGTTGAGTGTCACGAAGCAGGCTGTACCTGCATCGTGAAGTACGTATGTTCATAAAATAAAAAAAAAGTTTCATTAATTAATGTTCTCTATATTTATTCTATATTTTTGTAGCTTCAAAATATAACATGTTAAATGTTACATTAGAAATGATGTATGTTTTTTTCCACGTCATATATGGCATGGTGGGTCAAATCAAAGGTCACCATGGGCCAGCTCTGGCCTCGGCCTCTTGTTTGCGCATCTGTGCTCTATGCATTGTATTTAATATCTTTGTGAGTCTATGACAATGATTAGGGTGCTTAATGCATTGTCTTAAAGACAATTGGCAAATTAGGTATGTGAATAAAACAATCTGTTTTCCTATTAAAGTGGTTGATAAGTGTATATATAATGTGTAACTGTATATTTTTCCATTTTCTCCCATCTTCACGTTAGTTTATGCCAGGGATGCCCAAACTTTTTTCTATATAAGGCTAACAATCAAACTTGATTGATTTGATTTTGCATGAAAAGTAAAGACAAATATTATATTATTTCAAAATAGCAGACAATTTCATACATTTTTTTGTACATTAAACAATCAAATACATTTATATTTTTTATATGACATTTTATGCAAATTCACCATAAAATAATAAATGTTATGGTATATTAGAAATGGTGAGCTTTGCTAATGCAATTTCTCATATATTGCATTAGCAAATGTCATCTCTGCATTACAGTGAATCTCTTTGGGAGTTGATGACACTGACTAGGACGCGGACATCTAGATCACGTGATCGGTCACATGAGCAGCTCAGTTCCGCTGCAGTTCGGCCTGTAGGCTCAGACACAGACTCACTCTCTTCTTCCAACAGCATTTAACGTTCATTAGACAAATAAATAAATAAAAAAATAACCATCATGCCTTTTTCGGAGTTATATTTTAACGTGGATAATGGTTATTTGGAAGGCCTTGTGAGAGGTTTTAAGGCTGGAATCCTCGCTCAGAGCGATTACCTGAACCTGGTACAGTGTGAAACACTTGAAGGTGAGCCTGAATATTCATAATTATTTGCGATGTCCGTCTTTTATACAAACCAGTGACAGTTTTTTTCATTAAAAGTCTATTTTTAGTGCAGTACTTCAGACGCTTAGATTACGGTATGTCGCTAGCTAGCTACACAGCCGTGTGATGAGCTAGCATAAAACTGTTAGTAAGAAATTAATAGATTATTGCTCTCAAATGCATTAGGCTTTTGATGTTAAGGATTTTGGTGTTTTATAAATGTTAAAAACAGAAACAAAAACAACAAACAAAAAAAGAATTTCTGCATCCAGCACCACAGCGTTGTTAGCCAGTTAGCTAGGTCTGAGAGTCAGCTGACCGGTATGCTAGCGCGTTTATTTCACATACACG
>NC_139582.1:8572616-8595116 GCF_946808225.1 Silurus aristotelis
AGTCATCGATGACAAGCTGAAGGAGAAGATGGTGGTCGAGTTCCGCCACATGAGGAACCAGTCATATGAGCCTTTAGCCAGCTTCATGGATTTCATCACGTAAATATCACATTGTTGATTTTTGTATTTATCTGAGTACGTTTTACATGTAAGCATATCATTTAATTAGGTCAGCTGGAATAATATTTCAGCAGAATGTGTGTGAACATAATCAACAGAAGGAATTTAAATTTTAATGCTGGGAAATCACCTTCACTAATTTCCATAATTTTCTCCTGTTATGTTTACTATTGCTAGTCAGCTATCAGAAGAACTCTGTTTTTGCAAACTCTGGTAAAAGCTGTGTCATGCTCTTGTTATTGCAGCTACAGCTACATGATTGATAATGTCATCCTCCTGATCACGGGCACGCTGCACCAGAGGGCTATCTCAGAGCTGGTGCCTAAATGCCACCCGCTGGGCAGCTTTGAGCAGATGGAGGCTGTCAACATTGCTCAGACCCCTGCTGAGCTCTACAACGCCATCCTAGTTGATACACCATTGGGTGAGAAATGAATTTGATAGGTTGGCCATGTGGCTATTGTAAGATTTTTAAGTGCTGATTTCCTCAACATTTATAGTAAAATAATTACTTCTTTAAAATAATCTTCTCGTCTGTCTTGTTTCAGCTGCTTTCTTCCAGGATTGCATCTCCGAGCAGGATCTTGATGAGATGAACATAGAGATTATCCGTAACACCCTCTACAAGGTGTCAACCAGAGCTCACTTTTCCATGAGAATCTTTTATCTTGATTAGTAAACCTGAAATGAAGAGAAGGAGTCTTACACTGGATTATAATGTTTTGTCTCTCCCCCCCAGGCTTATCTTGAGGCCTTTTATAAGTTCTGCACTAATTTAGGGGGAACCACAGCAGACACAATGTGCCCTATTTTGGAAGTGAGTAAGCCTTTGCTACAGTGCATGTTAAAACCTGTCAAAAGCTGTTTTGATTCATTTTCTGTTTTATTCTTGTGCCAGCTGCAAGGCAAATCTACATGTATTTGTTCTAATAGGTTTTCATTACTTTAGTTATCAACAATGTGGCATTGTTGATTTTTAACAGTTTTAGAAGAGGTCTTCAGTGCCAGAGCTAAAGTATCTCTGGATAGAGAGTATTGGTTTCTCTGTAACAGCACCAGCTGCATAAAAAACCCCAAATAAAACCCCCAAAAATCTTTTTATGGTGAAGAAATTAGATAGCTGCAGGCATTAACAGGAATTAACAGGGTTTTTCTAAATACATACATAAAAAAAGAAAATGTAATTTAATTCCATTAATCCATTTTATCTCTGATCTTCTAGAATGATATTGATGATGCCTTTCATATATAAGTGAGTTTTTCCTGTTCAGTTTGAAGCAGATCGGAGAGCCTTTATAATCACCATCAATTCATTTGGGACCGAGTTGTCTAAAGAGGACCGGGCTAAACTCTTTCCTCACTGTGGTAAGCTTTACCCTGAAGGCCTTGCACAGCTGGCACGGGCTGACGACTACGAGCAGGTCAAAGCTGTTGCTGACTACTACCCTGTAAGTTCTTACACAACACCAGTGCAAATGTTCTTTCTATCTATTTATCTATCTATCTATCTATCTATCTATCTATCTATCTATCTATCTATCTATCTATCTATCTATCTATCTATCTATCTATCTATCTATCTATCTATCTATCTATCAAGTCAAGTCAAGTTTATTTGTATAGCGCTTTTCACAACAGACATTGTCTCAAAGCAGCTTTACAGAAAACAACAGTGAAGGTGAATGGTGTGCGTTTGTCCCTGATGAGCAAGCCGCCACAGCAGTGGCAAAGACAGTGGCAAGGAAAAACTCCCTTAGATGATATGAGGAAGAAACCTTGAGAGGAAAGGGGAACCCATCCTCATATGGGTGACATCAAGATAAATCTTTCAACAATACAGAACAATTTGTGATCATCATAGATCCAGCATCAGCTTCTCCATGCCAGGGCCTTTAAACACTCGGCATCTACTTCTCCATGATCATCCATAGGTCCATAATCTTCACGAGGTGGGACGTGACTGGAGCTGGCCAAACCTCAGGATGCCTCGGGATGGGGAGAGAAAGAGAAGCAGTGGAGAGGAATTAGCGTAGCTGCTGTTCATGATATTAACAGCACAAGTTGATAATGTGCATGTAATCATATATTCTGGAGCACAAGGTTGTGATGTGATGTGTGTGATGTGTGTTATGTGTAGGCTTTGCTAAAAAGATATGTTTTTAATCTACACTTAAACTGGGAGAGTGTATCTGAACCCCGAACACTGTCAGGAAGACTATTCCAGAGTTTAGGAGCTAAATGTGAAAATGCTCTACCGCCTTTAGTGGACTTTGCTATTCTAGGAACTACTAGAAGCCCAGAGTTTTGAGATCTCAGGGAGCGTGACGGATTGTAGCGTGTTAAAAGACTGGATAGATACATGGGAGCCAAACCATTTAGTGCTTTATAAGTGAGTAGCAGTAGTTTGTAGTCTATTCGAAACTTAATAGGAAGCCAATGTAGGGACGATAAGATTGGGGTTATATGATCGTATTTTCTTGACCTAGTAAGAACTCTTGCTGCGGCATTCTGAACTAACTGAAGCTTGTTTATTAATGATGCAGGACATCCACCTAGTAATGCATTACAGTAGTCTATTCTAGAGGTCATAAACGCATGGACGAGCTTCTCTGCATCAGATATAGATAACATATTTCTTAGCTTAGAAATATTTCTAAGGTGAAAGAAGGCTGTTTTTGTAACTTGATTGATGTGATTTTTAAAAGATAAGTTGCTGTCTAAAATAACTCCCGGGTCTTTTACAGTTGAACTAGTAGTTACAGAACAACCGTCTAAATGCAGGCTGAGATGCTGGAGCTTCTGTGTACTATTTTTTGGGCCGATGAGCAAAATCTCCGTTTTATCAGAATTTAATAGCAGAAAGTTATGGGTCATCCAATCTCTTATTTCTTCAACACACTCAGTTATGCGAGCTAATTGAGCTGTATCGCCTGGTTTGGATTAAATATATAGCTGGGTATCATCAGCATAACAATGGAAGCTAATTCCATGCCTTCTAATAATATTTCCTAATGGAAGCATGTATATTGTAAAAAGCAGGGGTCCTAGAACTGACCCTTGTGGCACGCCATAATTTACTAGCATTATCCTGGATAGCTCTCCATTTAAATCTACGAAATGGTAACGTAGGATTTAAACCAGCTTAATGCCTGTCCCTGAATACCGATGTAATTCTGTAAGCGATCGAGGAGAAGATCATGATCTATAGTGTCGAACGCAGCACTAAGATCTAGTAAAACTAATAGGGAGATGTAGCCTTGGTCTGAAGCTAAAAACAGGTCGTTAGTGATTTTAACTAGAGCAGTTTCTGTGCTATGATGGGGCCTAAAACCTGACTGAAACTCTTCAAAGATATTGTTCTCCTGCAAGTGGTTACATAACTGGGCAGCGGTAATCTTTTCTAAAATCTTAGACATAAATGGGAGATTTGAAATTGGTCTGTAATTCGATAGCGTGTTTGGATCCAGATTAGGTTTTTTAATGAGGGGCTTAATAACTGCTAACTTGAGGGATTTAGGGACATGACCTAACGATAGTGAGGAGTTAATAATATTGAGAAGAGGCTCACCAGTTGTATATAACACTTCCTTCAGTAGTTTAGTGGGAATTGGATCCAACTGACATGTTTTTGATTTAGCTTTCATAATAGCATCATACAGATCTTCCTGTCCTATACATGTAAAACAGTGTAGTTGTGGAGTTGTAAGTACGATTGTGTCGGGAGATGCTGTCAGAGGTTGAACTGCCACAATTGTTTTTCTAATGTTATCTATTTTTTCAGTGAAGAAATTCATAAAGTCTTCACTACTAAACTGTGATGGAACACATTTTTCAGATCCCTGATTTGTTGTTAATTTAGCGACTGTACTGAAAAGGAACCTGGGATTGTTTTTGTTATTTTCTATGAGTTTGCTCAGGTGTTTAGCTCTAGCAGCTTTTAGCGCCTGTCTGTAGCTAAGCATACTGTCTTTATACGCAATTCTAAATACCTCCAATTTAGTTTTCCTCCATTTTCTCTCCAGATTATGTGTTGTTCTCTTTAGGGCATGCGTATGACTATTATACCAAGGTGCAGGTGCTTGTTCTCGAACCTTTTTTAACCGGATGGGGGCAACAGTGTCTAAAGTGCTAGTGAGGATAAGGTCTATGTTGTTCGCCATCTCATCAAGATGATCAGCAGTTATGGGTTTAATGTGAAACTGAGATAAATCAGGCAGGTTATTTATGAATCTGTCCTTAGTGGTTGGAATAATAGTCCTACCAAGTCGATACCGTGGCGAAACACGGTTAATCTGTTCTACCGGTAGTGTGTACAGTAGGAGATAATGGTCTGTGATGTCATCACTCTGGGGTAAAATATCTATATCAGTGACGTCTGCTCCGTAGGATATTATTAAGTTTAGTGTGTGGTTAAAACGGTGGGTTGGTCTGGTGACGTTTTGTTTAACTCCAAAAGAGTTTAGTAAATCGACAAATGATAATCCTAGGGCATCGTTTGCATCATCTACATGAATATTAAAATCTCCTACAAGCAGCACTTTATCAAAACTGATCAAGAGGTCTGAGAGAAAACAAGCAAACTCATGAAGAAAATCAGCGTAGGGTCCTGGGGGTCTGTACACGGTGACCGGAGCGAGTTTTCTATGCATGTCTGAAAGTGCAATTTTAAGAACGAGCACTTCAAATGATTTTAAGCTGAATCCTAATCTCTGATTAACATTAAGAGAAGCACTATAAATGGTTCCTACACCCCCCCCCACGACCAGTCTGACGGGGTTCATGCTTATAAACATATCCTGACGGTGTAGACTCCTTTAGACCCATATAATCACCTGGTTTAATCCAGGTCTCAGTGAGACAGAGTGCATCGAGATTATTATCTGTGATCATCTCATTTACAATCAGTGCTTTGGGTGCAAGTGATCTAATGTTTAAAAGACCGAACTTTAGAACTTTGTTGTGTTTGTTTATCTGGCATTTTTCAGTTTTAACTGCAATAAGATTATTTCTGGATCTTGTGTATGTAATTCTTGGTTTTACTACCCGAGGAATAGATACGGTTTCTATAAACTGGGCTGTGTGTGAACTTGTAACTATTTGGTCTGTAGTATGCGTGTTCTTATAGTTGAAGATTTCTTGATGTCTTACCAGTCAGATGGTGTGAAGTATCCTAGAGATGTTATCTGATAGCACTGCTGCTCCAACTCTGCTGGGGTGCAGGCCATCAGGGCGGAAGAACCTAGGACGCTCCCAGAAACAGTTCCAGTTATTAACAAAGAGAAGTTTATGTTCTCGACACCATGACTGTAACCATTCATTTAGAGCTAAAAGTCTACTAAACTTCTCAGCCCCTCGCTGGTAAGTGGGAAGAGGTCCTGACACAATGATCCTCGTTGTGGGTGATGTGCTGCGTACCGTCTCCACCAGGATCCTGAAGTCCCTCTTTAAGATCTCCGTTTGCCGCAGCCTGGTGTCGTTTGATCCGGCATGGAGAACAACCGCTCCGAAGTTCTCGTTCAGGATCGCGGGTACCTGCGCAGCGACATCCAGAGCACGAGCACCAGGAAAACAGCGAGTGTGCACCTTACCTTTAGCTCGGGTAGCGCGGACATGCCGGACGATGGAATCTCCGAGAATAACAGTGTCGCGTTCCGTCTCGCGGAGGGGGACGAAGCGGTTCTCGGTCGAGATCTCGAAGGCCGGTGGTGGAGGTGGAGACGTCCTCGATCGGGGCTTGGCTTGTCTCTTCCGCCGCGGCCGCATCCAGGGTCCATGTTGCACCGGTGCCGGAGTTGTAGGTGCGCTGGGCCTGGGCATAGAAGCACGCGGAGTAGGTGCGCTGGGAGCGTTAGGTTCAACCCGGGAGTTTACCTTGGATGAGTGCGCGTCCGCCCGGGATGTTTCCAGCGCCGCTTTCCGCTCTCGCAGCCGGGCATGCTTTACATGCAGCTCGCGAATCTGTTTCTCCAATGCCTCCATCTCCAACGCCACCGTTTGCAACTCGAACGAGTCCTCACCTGTGCTCGAATGCAGACAAACAACCGGCATAGTGCTTATCGTCACGAACAGATTTATTATACAGAGATGTGAGTGAGAGAAAATAAATATAAACAACACTAGTTATAGTCGAGTTAACTAACTACAGGCACAAGTCAGGAAGACAAAAACAATTAAGGATTATCTATCTATCTATCTATCTATCTATCTATCTATCTATCTATCTATCTATCTATCTATCTATCTATCTATCTATCTATCTATCTATCTATCTATCTATCTATCTATCTATCTATCTATCTATCTATCTATCTATCTAATTAATCTCTTTATTTGCACAGTTTACATGATTCAGTAAGAGTAGTCTGTTTCTTGTTTGATTAATTCAAATGCTTGTCATTTCAGTAATAAATGCTTTGCTTTTGTTTGTTTGGCTTCATCTCTCAGTCCTTTTTGTGGAATATAGAAAACAAAAACCAAGATATCTAATAATTATTAACTAATTTGAATTAAAAATCTATTGAAATGTGCCTTCACCAGATTACATTAAGGTCCTGGATGCCTTTTTAATACCATTTCCTGATCCGAGTCATTTTGAGCAATAAATCTATACTTCAACTTCCCAGAGACTTGGACTTTTTAAAATTGTTTTTCCTTTTGGAATGCTGCAGGGAATACTTTGATGTGTTTCAAGAAATAGAAGACATGGCCACATTATGACAACTGCATCATTTCTGTGTTTTCATTTTTTTTTTCTCCCAGGAATACAAGCTTCTGTTTGAGGGTGCTGGAAGTAACCCAGGAGATAAAACACTGGAGGACCGCTTCTTTGAGCACGAGGTGAGCATGATCATGAGAGAGGAAACAATGAGCTTAGTGAAGTTAGAGAGGACCAAAAGGACCACAGTATTCGCTTCTGGCATTGGGTTATGCAACACAAGTGATCTTAGTAATTATTATCTACACTGTCGCAGAACGAAAATAACCCACTTAATAAATCATTCGAAATCACCCTGGAAGTGCAAGCAGCAGGTTTTTGTCTTTCTTTTTATTAACAAAGCCTGCATGTCTGTCATTTGTACAGGTGAAGCTGAACAAACTGGCCTTCCTTAACCAGTTCCACTTCAGCGTGTTCTACGCTTATGTAAAGCTGAAGGAGCAGGAATGCCGTAACATTGTGTGGATTGCAGAGTGTATTGCACAGAGGCACCGTGCTAAGATCGACAACTATATCCCCATTTTCTAATGTTAGACCCTCTCTGTACCTCTTGTCTTGATATTGTCATTCACACCCTGTTATTTATAAGTGCTGTATATTTTGATCATTTCTAAAATATCTAATGATGTATGTTTGTCTAGCTGTAAGTCCAGCTTTCAGGCAAGCGCTTTATCTGGTTAAGATTTAACACATTTACATTCTGTCTAGAAGGGAATTATCTTTGGTGGCTCTTGGTTCAGTTAAAGTTTTTAACACTTCATTATGGTACCTAGGGAGTAAAACTGCATCAAGTGAAACACCAATTTTGTTGCAGCTGCCATGTCTAATGTCTATAGTGTCCGATCAAAGTAACAGCTTCTCTCCGAGATCCTGGTCGCTCAGTTATCCAGAACTGATTGTCCTTTTTTTTATTTTTTTTTTATCACAGATCCACTGGTAATCTTCACTTGTATTCATTATTATACTGAAAGGCGTTAGGACTGAGAAAAGAAAAATTCATTGGAAATCCATTTTGATAAAGCAACAGATGTGTAGTTGAACATTAGGGACTACTTGATTGATTGAATCAAACATTCCATTATTTTAACATGTCTGTACATCCATAGCTGCATAGAACAAACTATTAATAATTTTGAAATGTTTCCAGGTAAAACCTTGCTGTGTAGACATGTCACTTTCAGTTTAAGAAGAAAATTCCATTAATCATTTACATGGGTTTAACTGTATCCAGTTGTAATGAGTATTAGGAAAGCATAGGTGTAAAAAAAATAAAAATAATGACATTTTATATTCGAAACAAGTGGACAAGTGTTTTTTTTTTTTTCTTTTTTTCTTGTGTATGAATGTATTACTCTGTTGATGCTAATGTGAAATGTGCTCTTTTTTTTTCTTTTTGGAAATTACTGTTGAATAACTTATGGTGTAGCTCAGATTTTATCAAGGAGAGCCAAATGTGAAAGGTCAAACCTATATAAGAATATGATTTAAACATATGACCTTACATTCAGGTATCCTGTGCTGTAAAAATATATTGTATTTCTGTAATCTTGCTTGTGTTTTGTGTTTCAGAGAATTATATGGAATCTGTGTCTAAGTCTTTGTCAGTGAATTTTATTATTAAATGCATGTAGGATATTGATAGTTTTTTAAATTGGCCAACCACATTATAGCATTTTTATAATAGAGTAGGACAAATGTTTTCAGCTTCTATACCTAAGCAGTTTCACAGACTAATTCTTTCAAACAGCTCTGAGCCTCCAGAAGGTGGTGCAAATGATCCAGTAATATTTTGTGTTGCAGATTTGTAGATACAGCTGCAAATATACACTTGTAGAATGAAACTACTACTGTTTTACATTCTTTTTCACTTTCTTACATATTTTGCAGAAATCTCTTCCAAAATCTGTGGCCACAGAGACTTAAGCAATGAGACAAAAGATCGAGACAGATCATTAGAGATTTTCAGTATAATGTCATTCATGCACAGTGGAATGCAAATCATTAATATAGTCACATGGCCGCAGTCCATAAATGCTAATAAATGTATGATTTGTGCTGAACTGATATTTTAAATATTTTTAAATTGGGAAAATATTTGATGTCATTTCTTTTTTCTGTTTTCTAAACACCAAATTAATTCTGTTTACTAGGAAGTTCTGAGTCTTAACTGTTTAAATGATGGGTGTCAAGTATTATGGTTTCAAAGAAAGTCTATCAGTACTCTGGGTTTATAAGTTATTTGAGGGCAGACAAATACCAACACCAAATGATGTCAGCCAGTAATAAATGATCTGCTGGGAAAACGTTGCAATCTCAGGGTTATCCTACGTTCATTCACCTCTTATGCACACAACACCAACACACACACACACACACACACACACACACACACACACACACACACACACACACACACACACACACACTGACATTCCTTAAAAGTATTTCTTTTACCTCTGCATTTGACATTTATGACTGACATGATAAGCAATGATAAATTGAAAATCTTGGCAATGTGTCAGTTCAATTACAGTGCAATATCTTATAACAGAATACTTATAAAAAATATTTCTGTCTTTATTGGATAGATATTTGATCATCAATATACAGTACAGACCAAAAGTTTGGACACACCTTCTCATTCAAAGAGTTTTCTTTATTTTCATGACTATGAAAATTGTAGATTCACACTGAAGGCATCAAAACTATGAATTAACACATGTGGAATTATATATGGAATTATATACATAACAAAAAAGTGTGAAACAGCTGAAAAATGTCATATTCTAGGTTCTTCAAAGTAGCCACCTTTTGCTTTGATTACTGCTTTGCACACTCTTGGCATTCTCTTGATGAGCTTCAAGAGGTAGTTACCTGAAATGGTCTTCCAACAGTCTTGAAGGAGTTCCCCGAGAGATGCTTGGCACTTGTTGGCCCTTTTGCCTTCACTCTGTGGTCCAGCTCACCCCTAAACCATCTCGATTGGGTTCAGGTCCAGTGACTGTGGAGGCCAGGTCATCTGGCGCAGCACCCCATCACTCTCCTTCTTGGTCAAATAGCCCTTGATGCCTTCAGTGTGACTCTACAATTTTCATAGTCATGAAAATAAAGAAAACTCTTTGAATGAGAAGGTGTGTCCAAACTTTTGGTCTGTACTGTATAAGATGTAATTTTATTGCAATGATATGGAAAATCAATAGGCATGAAGCCTGACTGAGGCCTTATTGCCATATTAGAAAACATTACAAAGATAAGCAATGAACCACAGTCTTGTGAGTGACAGAATCAGCAAGCATTCAAATGTTTTTTTTTGTTAAAACAGTATATAAACAGCTAGTGATGTATCAAATGCCTGGTTCTCACAAGTCACTTTCTCTAACATTTTCTTTTAGGCTTTAAATGTAGCACCAAAACCCTGGGAATTTTTCTGCTGAGGTCTGGAAACGTTGTAACATTGATCCAAATCAACAGAGCCATATGTAGTACATGAGAGAAACTCAGTAATTAAATGTGTGTGTAAAGTATGGGTGGCTGAAACACCGGAGATAATTAAACTTCAACGATTCTAAGAAAAAAAGAGAGCAATTAAGCATGTGCATCGTGTTGAATCCAGATTTAGTCAGCTCTGCATCAAGTGAAATTTACTCATAGATAGATGAAAGAAAAGAAAAGAAAAGAAATGAAATGAAAACAGGCTGAGTATATATTCTGGTTGTTAAGTGGGAAGCTAAATCCTGATGTTTACCATAAATATTTTGCTAATGAAAATATTAAGATGTAGCAATGCATTATATGAGGTGGAGCAAACTATTCCACACACACTATTTATGTGGAATTTTTTATGTAGAGTTTTATTCTAAATTAGTAATGTTGCATTTCCTAAGAATGAGAATGTCATGTTTATTCTTAATTTGCTAAGTCAAAATATGTTTTATAAAGACAGTTTGATCCAATAATGACAAAATATCTATAAAATAATTATTACAAGAATATTACATGCATTTCCTCAATAACTGTTAATGACATGTGTGTCATCAGTGTAGTCACCTGACTCATGCCAATGATAGGCTGCATTAATCTACAGTCTAGTTTAGAATGAAATCAGCCCCAGCCTCATTTTACTCATAACTGGAGTGCTGTTGTGTATACAGTACCAGTACGTTTGAACACATCTTCTCCTTTTGTGTTTTTCTTCAGGTTTCTTATTTTCAACACTGTACATTAATACTGAAGACACCCAAATTATGAAAGAGCACTCATGGAATTATGTAGTAACAAACCAGTGTTAAATATAATATATAAATATTATATGCTTTATATTTTAGATAGTCCAAAGATTAGACTGCTACACTTAACTTTGATTACAGCTTGGCAGACTCATGGAATTTTCTGATCTGATTTATGAGGTAGTCACCTGGTATGGTTTTCAATTCACAGGTGTACCTTGTCAAGAGTTCATTTGTGACATTTATTGCCTTCTTAATCTGCTAATCAGCTGTCTTGAGCAGAGAAAGGTTGAGTACAGAGTTCTTAGCCCTATTAGTGTTACTACAACTACTGTACAAGTCTGTACTACGGCAAGAAACACTCTGGTAGGTGAAGAGAAAAGACAGTCCATCATTACATTAAGAAATAAAGGTTAGTCAGTCCAGAAAATCTCAAGAACTTTAAGTGTATCCTCAAGTGCCAAAACCATCAGACACTATGGTGAGGCAGGCTCTCATGGGGACCATTTCAGGAAAGGAAGGCTAGGAACTACATCTGCTGCAAAAGATGTTTATTGGAATTTCTTGCCTCAGAAATCAGCGATTTACATAAATGCTTCTTGGGTGGTTCAAGTTACAGATATATTTCAACATCTACTGTTTAGAGGAAACTGCATGAGTCAGGCCTTCATAGTCAAACTGCAGCAAAGAATCCATTACTTAAAAAAACATCAAGCAGAAAAAACTTGCATCGTCAGGGGAAAAAAAATGAATGTACTTACAAGGACATTTACGGGCTTTTCAAGAAAAGCTGGACATCATGAGGAAAAGTTAGCCAAAACAGTTCTTAAGCTTTTTCAAAGAAATTTATAAATTTGGGTTTTCTTTCCTACAGAATTTGCACAAAACACACAATTTGCTTTGATTTAAATACCTAAGAAAAATGGAAAGCAGAGATAAAATGCACAAAAATGCGTGGTAAACTTTGGGTCATTTTATGAGGTTAATATTGGTGCTTCTGCTAGAGATAATTTAAAAGGTGCAGCTGTGGCTGCAGTGAAAAGAGACTTGTTAAATTGTGTTAATTGGGTTTCTTGCTTTAGTGATGCTTTGTAGATAGTTTTATAGATATTATATCGATAGCTTCTATAGAAGTGGTGCCATAATGATGGTATTAAGAGGTTGACTAATTCAGGTGGGAAACCACTGATACACACACACACACACACACACACACACACACACACACACACACACACACACACACACACACACACACACAGGGCCCTTCACTTTTTATTTTATTTTATTATGTTGCATATGGATACTAAAATCGTTTAGATTATTATTTTTTTTTTTTATCGTTATTCTACACTTAGAAACCCATACTGACAAAGTGAAAACAGAATTTTAGAAATGGCTGTACAATAAAAATGAAATATCACATGTAATTAAGAATTCAGATGCTTTAAGATGCAACAAGCCTTGTCCACCAGGATTGGGGATTTTCTACCATTTTTCATAGCAAATCATCTCAAGCTGGTTCAGGCTGAATAAGGACTTCATCCACTTTAAGGTCTCTCCAGAGATGTTCAATGGGTTTCAAGTCAGGGCTCTGGCTGGTCCATGCTAGAACATTCATAGAGTTGTGCCTAGGCCTATCCTGTGTTGTCTTGGCTGAGTGCTTAGGGTTATCGTCATGTTGGAAGGTAAACCTTCAGACAACAGATTCATGTTCCACACAGTCTAAGAGTACTTCAGGTGGCATCCATGGGTTTTGCACTGAGTAGAGGCTTCCATATAGCCACTCTGCCATAAAGCCCAAATTGCTGGAGGGTGGCAGTGATGGTTATCTTCTGGAACTTTGTGCTATCTCCACACAGGATCTCCAGAGCTCAAAGTGACCATCAGGTTCTTGGTCACCAAGAGTTCCAATTATGAAAGATGAAGGCCATCTGAACAACTGTAGCAATGGCGCAGGGTCAGGGCCAGAAAAGGCTTCTCTGCAGGCTGAAACACTATCAGAAGCACTGACCTACATTACAACCTAAATTGTAATATTTGTTACATAAAATGGTATTAATTTATTCCCAATTGTTTATTTTCTTCATTTCGTAGCTTTTCTCTTGACTGCACTGCTTCCACTACGTGTATGTGGACGTTAGATTTTTTTGTCCAATCAGATTTCAGCCTCTATGTGCTGCCATGTCAGTCTAATCTGCCCAGGGCCTGCAATGACTGTTCTGCTGGCATTTTGTACCATAGTCTCCTTAATAAATAGCTCTGTTTCTTTAACAAATCAGATTTCATATTCGCCTCACAGGGTAGCTAGCTGGCCCAGAATATCCTCAGCAGGGTTTCTTTTTTAGTAAAATTGTATTCACCCTCAATACACGAAAGTCCTCTCTCTCTGTAATGCCACACTTTGTTATATTGCGTTTTTGTATTGTATTGATGGTTTCTTTAACTGCGACGTGATAGTGGTGGTATTAAGAGGTGGATTAAGTCGGCTAAGTCCCCACTGAAGGCCCAGGTACCAAATGCACGGCCCGCCACTGAACTGTAGTATCAGGATGCAGCTTAACCGTACTAAAAATAGTGAAGGGGTCTAAATATATTCCAAATGCACTATATAGAGAATATATAAAATATATATATATAGAATATATATAAACAATTTTTAAATGCACAGAGATTTTGCACCTCTTTGCATTTTTCTCCATGTTAAATAGTTCTTAGACTGTAGAAATGTATCATGTATTTAAAGACAGTATTGTAGCTCAGTTCACCCTTTACCTCATTGGAATTTATTATTCACGAGATACTAAGTTGTAAAAAAGGAACACACTGTACAGTCCAATTGGATGTATCTGGCAGCTTGGCCATTAATAAATGTGAGGCCCTTGAAAGAACTTTGAAGAACTATAATCTATTTCTTGTACTGATTATACAGTTCACTTTACCTCAGAAATGTTGTAATGCTTTCAGAGATAGTCTCAAATGACTTTTATTAACAATATGACAGTGTGCCAGTGCACAAAGTGAGATCTGCCAAGGTTAATGTGGAAAAACTCGACTGTCCTGAGAGAGCCCTGACCTCAACGCCACCAAACCAGGTTGTGATCATTTGGAATGCTCCACTCTTGGCCCTCTCTATGGCATTACCTGACTAATGCTAATTACTCAATGATTTAGTTAAAAGCATCCCTAAAAGAGTGGAGCTTGTTAGAACTGCAAAGTTCGATTTTCAATTCGATGTTAATGCCCACGATGTAATACGCATACAGGGTTGGGATGCACAAATGTCCATATCCTTTGGGCCATGAAGTGTAGATAAGTACTAAAAAAATATATTCTGTTCATACATGGCATACAAAACACAATTTTTCTGAGATTAACTAAAAGTAGTATGAACAATGTGCCATTTCAAAACATTTCATTCATCTTTACTATGTTCAGTATGGTGATCGGGGCTGTTTTCAAGAACACTGAAAGTAAAGCAGAAATACACAGTGAAACAGATTCCAGTCCATCACAGGGTACAATGCACACACATTTATGATATAGGAGAAACCCAGAGTGATTCATGTACATCTTACATCTTTTTCCCTCAGTCATATTGCCATTTTGCTACAATTTCATCAATATCTTTGTCCATGTAGAAGAAGAATAAAGGCAGATGTTTTTGTAACTTATAATAATCACTCAGTTACTTGCCCATATTTCATCAATCCTTAAATCATTGTTTACCTTATTTCTTCAATTCTACGTTTCATTGGATAAAATTCTAATAGCATCTGCTACTATTACTGATTTCATTTGCACAAAGTCGCTTGATTGATTCCATTTCATGCTCTAATGACCCTTCTGTACCCTCTTTCCTCATGCTCTCTTATAGCTTGACAAACTCTCCATTTGTTTCAAATTGCTTAGGTAAGATCCCGCTCGGTGGTCTGATATTCAGCAAGCCCAAATAACCCAGGCTTGAGCATGGGACAGGAATTAAACCAGCAAACCAAGACAAATAAACAAATGAAGAGGACACTGTGTTTTTTAAAAGATGTGTCTGTAGGTTAATCAGAGAGAGAAAGTTTCTATTGAGCAAAAAATATTTGGCTTTAGTACCACAAACCCTGCTGATAGACGTGTAAACAAAGCAGTCTCCACATTCTCTCCACGAAAACAGACTGTTGAAGATGTGGTGAAAAGACAAAGAGCACAATAATAATACTAATAATCAGAGCATATGTTTAACCTCTGGGTTTCAAATCCAGAAAAATCTGTGTGGTCTGCTGAGAAGCACAAACAACATGCACTTTTGCAAAAACTCAATAACAAAAACTGTTCTTAATTGCCCAGAATTGTCTGTCTGGTTTTAGACATACCTTTGTTTAACTGTGATCCAGTCCAGCAGGTGTGGGTCTGCTAAGCTTTCAGTCCTTATAAGCACATAAAAAATCACACAAAAGGTCTGAATCTAGGTCAAAAAATCAGCACTGAAAAGGTTGCACAAACATTTCTGATGAATAAAACCATTTTGTACAGACTTGACTATATGCATTTAAAAAGCTGTGATCTTTGCAGAAAAAAAATGTCGTTAGCTAGCATATTCACAGCTCCAGTGCTCCTCTGCTGAACATGTTTAAAGTACGAGTATGGGGCAGCATGATTCTCTCCCCAATGGGCCTCTGTTAGAGTTTGCTGCAGTTTCCATTTTGACCACTAGGATTGCATTACCTAGCTATTTCTTTCATTACCAAGAATTCTGGAGGTGCAGAGTCTGGCTTATTTAATCATATCCAATAGATATTTTAATTAACAGTTTCTGGAATAGATGCATTTTTGTAAAGTTTACTGTAACTTGTTTATTTAATTTCTATGTACGTTGTACAAAATGCATAAGACATTCTAGTAAAGTCATCTAGTATTCAAAAAGCACTTGTTCAAAAAGTGGGGAAATGTCAGGTTTATTTTTTTCTGTTCCCCTGATCACAGAACGAAAGCTCTCAAATCACACTATGGAAATATACAACTTGACAGTTCTTGGTTTTCCTGGAAAGACGTCTTTCTGTGGTCTTGGATCTATCTCACATAAGCACTAAAAGTGAGCATGACAGGTAGTCAAATAATCTTCCATCAGCTCAGCTTCTCATCTTGTTTTGAGAAGTCGCAGGCGTTGATTACGCTAAATGTGTTGGTGAAGCAGAAAGCCACGTGAAGTATTCCCAACATCTGCTGAACTGTGACTGTGTGCAGTCCTGCTCTGTGTGTAGCCATACAGAAAGTGTTCCTGTAAGTGTTTGGCAATGCTTAGCCTGATCTCACAAGAAATGTACATGAATTTGGATCTGGTTGATATTCATTTTATTTATATATATATATATATATATATATATATATATATATATATATATATATATATATATATATATATATATATATATATATACAGTGGAACCTCGGAGCTCGCGGCCTCAGCACTCGCGACCTCGCATGCTCGCGACTTTCATTCCGACGGGCGACTCTCATTCAGATCGGCTCGTGAGCAACCGCGAGCTTTATTAAATAAAGTACAATTTTTGCATCCCTGTTAAATAAAGTTCAATTTGTGCAACCCTGTTGTGTTTAAAAATCCAAGGAGATCAGCAGTTTCTGATCTACTTAAAACAGCCTGTCATTAACAACCATGCCAATGCTACAGTTACTCCCTTTTTCTTTTTCTTTTCCCAGCATTAACCCAATGAGGTTACATTACTTATAGCTTACAGTTTAGAAATAATTTATTGTAAAGACCATGTCTTAATGCAGACACTGATTTTTTTAAATAGTTTTATTTTTAGAGTTTAATTGTATTTTGGTTATTTTTGTAAACTGGAAAATCCAGCACTGTGCCAAAGAAGTATATTTTTCAATGATATTTTTAATTATATTGTCCAACTTGCAGGTGGAGTATAAGTGTAATTATATTAATAGCAGATTAATCAGATAACTTGTTTTCCACTTACAACACCAATCAAAAATGTCAGTAAATAACTGGTTTGTGTGCTAAGAATTGTAAACCATATGGATGGTCAAATTTTAATCTCAGTTAGCTTTTAATGGTCACCAATCTGCAACTACAGAAGTTACTTACTGTAGATCATGTCTGTCTGTGCTCATTATACTGTAAATATTAATTAAGCTAAGTTAATTAATAAAATGCTATCACACAACCCTCAATAATACTAGATTTCTGAGGGTTAGGTTTGATATGGCTAAATATGGTGAATTAGCTGACATGAAGAAGTAATAAACTATACACCAGAGCTTGCAGTTGGCTCATTTTCAGCTGTGTGACCCCTGTTTTAAGGTAAAATTGGAAAACATGCAATGATTCATTATTTACAGTTTTCATTCTTCTAGACATATATATATATATATATATTATATATATATATATATATATATATATATATATATATATATATATATATATATATACCTACAGATTCAAAAGAGCTTATGTGACTAATCAAGCAGACTGGGGCAGGTGTGTTGGAATAGGCTTAAAGGTGAAATATGTATAATAGTGAAATAATTTTCCAGAAACAGGACATATGACAATCTCTTAACCTTTACTTAGGTTTTTTTTTTGCTACATTTTGATTCCATTCCTCCCTTTTCTTTTCTTAACCTCTGAGGTTTGGCTAAGATTGGCTAAACATTTGCATCCTAGTTCTCACTCCTGCACAGCTGGTCTGAAATTACAAATCTTGGACAGACATCCTGGAAACATTTGTACTTTCTGAGTGGGTGATTTGGAATCGAGCTAAAACAATGTGTCCTCTACTGTCCTTTAATTCATGCTAGCTGTAATTTGGTTATGCTAGCAGCATTGTTGCAGAACATCTTGCATAATGTTATACAAGAGGGAATTAAACAGATTTTTGGCTCAACCAACTTCACAAGTGAGGAAAAACATGATTGATGATTGAAGTAGATGGTGAATGCTTTGATTGCACACCATGCCCCACTGTTTACAGTAGATGCCCTAGTTTGTGAACATGTGTGACACAGTTACATGCTTCTAAACTCCCCTTGTATACTCAAGGTACTTGGGCACAGCTGTGTTCTGCTGTTGATTTGAGGGAAACTGGTGTGGGATTGATTTAAGAAGCAGGCTTCACAGGGATGCATGGATTTAGAAAGACTGGGCAAAGAGCAAATGTGGTCTGTGCTCAGATCAATCATACTTAGAAGAAAAGGAAGAAAAATATGTCACTTGGACTGCCTTTAGTTAACAGTGTTACAATAAAAATCTTTAACTAATTCCTGGAAAAAAAACAAGCCTGAGACCCCATGTCTCCAGCCCAAATGATTCACTTTGGCAGTTTTAGATTTCTTTTCTAAAGACTTGAAATTGACCATGTATGTCTTTACTTGCAAATGGGACTGGATGGACACTAGCCTACAATTAACTTTGAAGGCCAAAGCATATGTTTCTTATTCATGGTGTTTTAGAAGTTTGGAACAGGCCTATGGGTATTTTTAGGTAGCACAGAACCCTACAGAAGCTAGCACTTTTACCTTCTAAGCCCTCAAGAACAAAATGCCTATTAATATTAAACTGACCACTGGTCTCCAGGCATCTGTCAATTGAATTTAAGGTCTGGAAATTCAGATATAAACTACAACAGAGCAAAGCTTAGTTTTACTATTGTCCTACAGCACTGTTTATGTTACACAAGCCCTGTTCACCCTTTCACTGTTTACACTTTGGCATTGATTGTGAGCAAAGTGCTTATCATTTTCTTGCCCAAATTTTCAAATGATGTGCAACATCTCCTTTCTTTTGTAAAGAGTGCAGTCTCTACTCTAAAAAAAACTCAACACCGTCCAAAGCTAATGTGCAATTAATGAGGTAAACATGCATGACAGGAGCTAAATGTGTCTGGCACCATAACCACACTCCGGTGGCCAAATTTCCCATTTGAGAGGGAAAATCGCAGTCCACTTGTTCCCCCATGGTTCTGTTCTCATCCTCGATTCCAGGTAATTTAAGGCCATTTCCAAGAATTGTGGACACTGTGTCTGCTCCAGCCAAGCACGGAAATGGAACAAGGCCCTATTTCCTTAGTGGACAAGGAAACATTTTTAAATCCGTGCTCTTTCTCAGTTGCTGACCATTCACTAAACGACTGCAAAACCACTGATACCCTTTAAAAGAAGGAAAAATATACGTATGTATGTATGCATGTATTTTTCCTTCCTTTAAAGGGTATCCTGTACTGCCAAGGGGCCCTCGGGCATAGACAAGGGGTTGGTGATTTAACTAAAATGTTCCAGGAAATTACAATTCACAGTTATAAATGATTATTTAGTATTGAATTCCCATAGTTAAAAGACTGATTTGCAAGTCACTTCAATTGACACGGCTCAATCCAAATCACACCAACTTAAAAACATTTATGACTGTCAATATTGCCAACTTAGGGTTAATGGGTTTCTTGTTGAAAAGCTCAGGGGAAACTTCAGAGCTTTAATACACATTTGATGAATGAGTTTAATATGCTAAAGCAGGTCTGTGGAATTGCATTTTATTCTTAGTGGAATTCCCAAAGAATGTTCTGATCTGCTACTCTAAATCTGTAATAATAAAACAGTACTTCCTCATTTTAAAAACTTACTTGGTTACCTTTGCCAGAAGTTTAAGGTTGTTTTCCTTCAACACATCGAATCATGTTGAAAAGTGACCATCATGATGTGAATTGCATTGAATATTTCATTACAATGGCACTGTCAGGTCTCCACTTTGATGTGAACAAGCATAAAGATCTGATCAATTTTAATAAGTGCCAATTTATTACAAGTAATGGTTAGATGACTTGGTCAGATCATAACAGAAATTTAAGGTCTTGTTCATATTTGAAGGTCAGGTTCCTGTTATGCACTGGTACTTACCAAAAGTGTTCCAAGGAAGGACAACGAGTGAACCAGAGTCATGGGCAATAAAGGCTTACTGATGCATATGGAGAGTGAAGGCTATCCTGTCTAATACAACGCCAGAAAAGGGCTACTGTAGAACAAATTGCTGAAATGTCATGCTTGGGGTCAGAACACACAGTGCAAAAAAGCTGTGTGCAAGGCTGCATATCTGGTCAGAGTGCACATGCTGTTTTCTGCCCACCATCAAAAATTGGCATGTAAGCATCAGAACTAGACTATAGTACAGTAGCAGAAGGTGGCCTGGTATGCTAAATTGTGTATTCTTTTACATGTTGATGACAGTATGTGATTACATGGGGAAGAGATGGTCCTTTGGGAGAAATGCAAGCAGTTGGTGGCATTGTGATACTCTAAGCAATGTCTGGTGGGAAACCTTGAATTCTCTCACTCATGTGGATGTTATTTTGGCACTTACCCCCTACCTTAACAGTGTTTCAGTTATACTCTTATAGCAAAGGTATTCAGTGACAGTGACCTCTTCAAAGTAATGCATCCTGATAAACAAAAAAAATGTTCAGCAGTGGTGTGTGGAAAATGATAATGTTTTGGCTTGGTCTCCAAATTCCCAATATCTCAATCCGATTAAGCATCTGGACAAACAAGTCTAATCCGTGAAGGACTCAAACTCTCACAATTTGCAAAACGTTTTGCTGACATTTTGGTGCCAGATTCCAGAGCATATTTTCAGCACAATATTGGGCAGGTGGGTTTGGTATTACAGTTATGGCTGATCAGTGTATATATTAATATAAATTATCTTTATACCGACTAAGGTATGAGGCAGCAAATAGTTTTATTCAAAAAGTCAGTTTATTATAATTGAAAAATTAACAAGTTGACAATTTGCACTTCTTTCTTTTTTCTTTGTTTTAATTGTTTCGTATAAAAATTCACAGTTTTAAGTGATTCATAAAGAAAAAAATAATAAATATTTTAATTTGTAGTTATAATGGTGGCATGAAAAATAACAAACCATAAGAACAGGAAAACAATGCAAGTTCCGCTTGATCTGCTTAACAAAAATTGAATTACTGTATGTACAGGAGATTAAAACATTGTGACTTTAGAAGAACTTTATCTTGTTTGAAGGTGGGTAAGTAGGCTGGAAATGATTTTTAAGCTTGCTCCAAGAGTACATGAAGTAGATGAATGTGTCTGATGATCGGAAATAGAATCATAAATAGATTTTGCACTTAGTAGCAGCAATGGTCTGAGCCTTATGAACCTGAGGTTAAGAATATGTTTTAGAGAAGCACACTGCTGATATTTAAAGTCATCTGAAAGTCTTTTTTAAGCAGAGCAAAGACTATGATCTGTGGAGTAACCAAGGCAAGTATTGAAAATTGGAAGGTGTATGGGTAATACACATCTTGTGTTATCACATAGTAAAATTCACTATTACCAAAGTAGTTTAGGGGGAATGGATCATCTGATATTGATTTTTATATGACAAAAATGTGTTTAATTTTTATTTAGAAAGCAAAACCCATTGAACAATCCCTTCAAAATAAAAAAAATAAAAAATAAACAATACTTTATACAATATTTAATACAACACAAAAAACAATTCACATATTGGCATTAGGTCACTACGAATTGACTGCATCAGTGGTCCTCTAGCATTTTGTATTTACATGGAACTACAACAGATTTACTCAATCCGGGTGATGTTGTTGTTGCTGATGATGTCGTTGTTGTTGTACTTGATGAGGTTTAGCTCATTCTGTTTCCTGAGTGCACGTGGCATCAACTTCTTCTTTAGGAAGAGTTTTTGCAGGAACTTGTCACTGAGGCTCAGGGGGAAGTAGCTGTATATAAAGTACATTAGGCCGACTCCAGGCCCCGCATAGTAGCATACCTGAGGCTGTGGCGAGAGCAGTGCCTTCACAATTGTGTTAACGACAGGGCTTAGGTCCTCATTTGCTGATTTGGCAAAACTCTGGAAGAGGTCCTTGGTCTCCATCATGTAATCTTCGCCATATTCTTCTAAAAGGCTTGGTGACAGGTTCTGAAGGAGGTGCTGGTACTGTTTCTCCCAGTACTCTGTGTTACTACTTTGCCCTAGGAACAGTAAAAGAGGTGTGCTTTAAAAAGAGGCAGCTGGGAAATATCTGAAAACTTAAACCTGGATATAAAAAAAAATAGACAAAACAGACATTTCACAGTAATTTGTCAGAATTTGGTGTAACAACGCTTTTGTTCTATGATCATACAGTAAAGATTTAAGCTTCATATTCCAGCATAATGGGAAAATGCTTTTTCTGAGAGATTAGAGATGAATTAATTAAGAGGGAATGTAAACATAGCTCTGGGTACACTTTATCCTGCTGTTTCTCCAGGACTCCCTTTAAACTGCTTTTGGCTGTGTTACAATAACAAGTATATATAAAAAAAAAGAATATGGGATTTAAATGGTTCGAATTAAGAAGAGCTGAAATGGGGGGCTTGTTTTAAGATGTTGCAATCTAGTCTTCC
>NC_139582.1:8600116-8900116 GCF_946808225.1 Silurus aristotelis
TGTTTTCTGCTTAGGTGATTGTGTTGGGGTTGTTTAAAAAAAAAAAAAAAAAAGTCAGTCAGGTACGATTGAGGTTCCCGTACTTTATTCTCTTCCCCCTCATGAGTTACAGGGAAAAAGCGCATCCACTGGTTTATGGTTGTGTGAAAGTGTCATACAGTGGTATTTATAACGTGTCCGTGCAATATTCTTCATTTATTCTACTTGTGAGATGTAGATTCGAGTTTTTTGTTAATGGAACGTCCCGGTTCAAGCAGAAATGCACAGGTGTAAGGTGAAATGATGGGGTGTGGGGTTTCTTGTTAGCATTTCATAAGTTTTGCATTTTATTTTCTTTTAAAGAATTTTGGTTTCTAAAATATTCTTTTTAAAATTTTTGCTTGTATTGTTTGGTTTGTTCAGTATTCTTACTGTCGAATTATCTTTGAGTGAATTGTAGTTGTTAACTATAAAAATGACATGTTAAAGTGTTACTTGTGAACTTTCACCTTTCATGCCCAGCTTGGCCTTGGTGTTGAGCAGAGCCTGTTGAACCTGCTGTGGCTGAGTGATGTCCACCTGAAGCAAGGTCAACCGAGGTGAGCAGTTACTTCTCAACTGCTTCGCCCCCTCACCATCTGCGTCCAATACTGTGGCGAACACTTGGAACCCCATTGCGTCCAGACGCCTTGCTGTGGCGTGCCCAAATCCTGAGTCACACCCTTCAGATGAGAGAGAGAGAGAGAGAGAGAGAGAGAGAGAGAGAGAGAGAGAGAGAGAGAGAGAGAGAGAGAGAGAGAGAGGAGACTTAGGATCAGCTTATTAAGTAAATTATAATATAAATTATATAATATTATGTAAAGATGAAACCTTTAATCCTTTACACTACTAACATGGTACGATATACTTCCCTACAATAAATTTTGACTTACAACAAGTAGCTGATGCCATGTGACATGTTTTACTGTAGTTTCTTTTAAAGCTATTTAGTTGCAAAGTAAATTGCCTTCAAATTTAGTTAAAATCTGACATTTTATTTCAGATATTAGGTTGACATCTCAGTTGTTTTATAGTGAAACATCTAAAACATCTTATCTAAAATTGTAACATATTTTTATGTGTTTAACACAGCTTTAATGCAAATCATATTTTTTTGTAGTTTTGTAATATTAGACAGCAGGTAAAATAATTAGGTGATACAGGCCATGTATTATTTATATACATGTATATGATTTTGAATGAATAACTAAATAAATTAACAGTAAACCAAGTGCCAAGGTTTTGGGTTATAAGATATTTATTATATCTTTCACCAGACCTCTAACACCAGGTTAACCACCATAACACGTGCAGAAAGTTACTGAACTTTAAGGAATTTGACAACTATAAAATGTAATTGTATCATTTTAACCAAAGTGGTAAATGTGCAGTTTATTCAGTAAGCAGTGATACATTTTCTTTCAAAAAAGTTCAGTATATGTCCAAATATCATCTATGCTTCAGTGGAGAATTTTAGATTTGTACTGCAGCTATAATCGTACGAGCTGTCCTGTGCTCATCCTCACTTCCACTCACAGCCTGTTCATATTGGTCATCCTAACACATTTAGTATGTTTTTTTTTACTCTTCCTATTTAAACCTATACTCTGCAATGTTATAAACTAATGTGACACCGGAGGGGAATCTTATTTGTGACATGTTGTTGAAGGGAGTTTTTCCATCATGGCACAATACAACTGCTTTACACATCAAACCTGTGATCACCAAGCTTGTAGTTAATGATTTCACTAACATAACTTCCCTCTTCACACACAAAAACACACTTGCATTGTGACCGGTCACATGCTGGCAAAAGCTACAATACATTATCACACATTCATAAGAAATCACACAACCCATTGCAATAAGCAGATAAATGTGTAAACCTTGCTGGACTTTTAACCTCAATGATCAGTACACGTGTGTATTCCACTGAAAATGGAAACAAAACTAGGAAAGAGGAAAAGATTTTTACACTTGCTGTCACTTCTCTCTTTGTTTTAGGAACAATGCTTAATGAATACAATCAATGGATTTTAATCATAAGGTCTCCACAGGAGAGTATGACACATACTCTCAAAAAAAGAGCAAGCTGGTGATTGTAAGGAAAAAGCATACATCTAAAAATATGGATATTGCAACACATTACAGAGGGCCATCACCTTGCCTCTAATGTGTGATGTATTGCTGTTCAAAATCGTTAAATACTATACACACAGGGATTGTTGTTAACATGGGCTCATACACATGATTTCTAACACAAGTTTATCACAAGGTCTTCTGAGGACATGGTAAAATCTGGCAGCTCTTTCACCAGTGCATTCCACTCCCTACCGTATCGAGTAAATGTACACACCGATTACTTAGATGTGTTCCAAGTGCGTGCGTGCGTGTGCGTGTGTGTGTGTGTGTGTGTGTGTGTGTGTGTGTGTGTGTGTGTGTGTGTGTGTGCGCTCATGGGTGTTTATTTTGGGAGTAGAACAGGTATGCCACAAAGATTAACTGGTTGCTACTGTTCCAAATCTAACATTCAGTGTTGGATTAATGAATAATGAGTATTGATTTATTTCTCAAAACTAAGGGGGAAAAAGTCAGTAGTTTTAGCCATATCTTGTTATTGCAATATATATATATATATATATATATATATATATATATATATATATATATATATATATATATATATATATATATATTTATATATATATATATATATATATATATATATATATATATATATATATATATATATATATATATATATATATATATATATATATATATTGTAACAAACTGTAACAAATCTAGCAATTTGCAAAAACTAATGCTTGATAAGTAAATAAATAAACCCTTGGGGGAATGTGCAGGAAAATAATAAGTGGGTGAAGTCACTGATCCGAATATTTTCCAAAACCAGCATGCCACAAAGTATATTGTTCTTGTAATGTGAAAGCAATTTTCCACAAATTGCATTTTATAATTATGTCAACAATGACACCAGTAATTAATGTTCAGTTTATGGTTATGTTGAATTTTGTGCAGTATTCGTGACTTTCTTGAGGTGGAAAATGTTCTCTAGTAAAACACTGACACTGGAGACTCCTTCCACAAATGATATCTGAAATATAAAACCTCTTTTTTCTTACAAAAAACACTCAAAGGTTTTAGTTACGGTTTGTGTGTTACTAAAATAGAAGGGTTTTAAATTTTTGCAAAAATGTTAAAAAAGGCTTCTTTTGTGAATACTTTACTTTACATTAATTCATTACTGCTTTATCCTCTTCATGCTGATGACGAATGTGACACCTATTCCAAGAACTATAAACTTAAGGCAGGAAAATACCATTATAACCTCTAGTTATAAACAGAGAAAACATCCTCTTAAACTCACTTTTGTGACTTTGATTGCCTTTTGGTGTTCTGTGTTGACCTCTGCCTGTTTTCTGTTGATGATACATCCTGATGATTTGGATCTCAATAAAAAGCTTGCACGTCCCTCCCTCTGCTAACTCACAGCAATTTCACTTTGCCAATTCGTTAAATCTATTGTATAATCAGCCATTTAATTATTATATTATCATTACATTACCAGAACTGAAATGCTTAAACACAATGGAAAGATGGGGGGGGGGGGGTGTTCTGATTTGTCTGGCAACATTGCAATACTGTGGTAACCTTCAACTATGGCCATGTCTGGTTAAAACTCTTGATTCCCAGCCTGAAGCTTTTAAAGTTCACATTTAAATTGCTAATACTGTTTCTCCCTTGTATGTCATTTTAGATGAAAGGTTCAGGCAAATAGTTACATTGTAACGTGTAGAAAGATGGACGACGTGAAAGTGATATTTATATTTCAGAGAAATGTTCAGGGTATCGCCAGGCTCAGGGGTAAACTGCGTTCTGGAGCTTCTCCAGGGACATTGAGTAAAGGAAAGGCATGCCAAAACTCTGAAGGAGTAGCAGCTATGCACATGAACACACGCTCACACGTACATGTCATCTTGTCATTTTCACACTCTCAGGCTCTTCTTTCTCGCTGGATATGTATTTGTAACAAATTGTTCGTTTGCTACCGTGTTATTCTCAGTGTACACTGAAACACTAGCAAAACAGCACAAGCTCCAACAAGGGGATTGGCACCGAGCAACTCGCACTTATGCAACAGATTTATAGTAGTCTCATTAGTCATAGTGTTGAGGGTTTCAGTACACCTACACTGAAAAAAAATGCTGCATGGAATTAATTTAATTAAAATCAGTACCATAGACATAGCTGACGTGTGCCACCTTAACGAAAATCTTGCTTTACCCTACATCAGACTATATATATATATTATATATATAAAAAAAATAATAATAATTTAAAAATATTTTTTGCTACAGTAAAATTTTTTGCTAACATGCTTCATAGGATGTTTCTTAACCATAGATTCATATTTATCCTTTATGACTTCTTACCAAGTATTTAGATATATGATGATATCATGAATATGATACAAAGAAAGTCATCTGGCTGTGACTTGTTTGTAGCTTGACAGATAAACACAAAATAATTGAACAGAAAGAGAGTTATGATGCATAAAATAAGCTAAAGATAAGAGCAGAAAAGACAAATAGATATCAAAGGTAAAGAGAGACAAAAGGTCATTTCAAGTCATGTTCCCAGACGTCTTTGGCTGCAGTATTTCTATGTGTGCTCAATTCAACCAATTGTGTGACTTAGTCTATGTGGAATGCTAGTTCTGTTCAGCTTTGCCTCAATAAGAGGTTTAACTTCCCAGAAGTGGTGGGTGACATAAAAAATATTAGGCACATTAACACAGTTTATGTGTGCACTATAAAAGCCAGCAGGCTTCTCATGTTTTGTGTAGAAACCCTCAGCATTTAAGTAGCCACTGTCTTCATTTTTGTCCATGCTAATATTAAACGATTACATTGTAGGTGATAAATCAGCAGTGGGGGATTTTGCTGGGAGGGACTTCGTCCAGCACAGCAGTTTGTGTGCCAAGTCTTGGCTTGCTTGCTTGCTTATGTGTGTGCGCCAAGAAATGTGTAACCTATATATGCAATAGGGTAGGTGCACTGCACATGTAAGGATTTCTGGCATGGGATCCAGCAACCCAGGAAATCTTTCTACACTAAAAATCTAATAAAATAGAAAACAAAACAAAATACACACACACACACACACACACACACACACACACACACACACACACACACACACACACACACACAAATATAATGTTGATAAAAGCAGTTGCCATGCCAATAGAGAGCCTTTAAACGATTTAAGGAACCCAAATAAGATCTCACTTCTAAACCAGGGCTATAATCTCCTTTAAATTAACCAAAAGATGGAAAATCTATAAAATTCTGTTGCTATTAAATTTTGTGACTATGTCCTTAATACAGTGGTGTTTTGGCTGCACAATGTAGGTCACCTACATCACACAATGCTTTTCTCCATCTCTGTGGGATGCCCTGCTTTCTCATTGTGTAGCCTGATTTACCTACAGAGGAAGAAGCCGAAACAAAGTTCAAAGCGTCATTCAACGTGTGTGTGTGACTCAGGAAGCAATGAGGAGATAAGCAGCAAAACGAAGCTGGAAAAACAAACACCTTTCTAAACTGGCACAGGAGGCGTAACCTACATTTAGTGCATCAAGTGCAGAATTGTGCGCTTGTTTCTCGATGTGTAACAGCAGACGTGGACTTTATAGCAGACGACTGCGAGTGCCAGGTGGCACTTACTTGCGTTCCTGAAGTGGAGATACTTCTGCCAGAACTAAACCTGACTACATACAAATTAAATGATTACTTTCCTGGAACTTTTTTCTATACAAGAGACACCTCAAAACAGATCTGACAATATTTTACCCATATTTTACAAACTGTTTTTGCATCAAAGGTCTATTGTGGTAATACGAGAAACACAATTGTAGACATTGAATGCTGTGGTCACTTGAGTTTTCAGTGTCCACTACAGAGTGGACACACAGTGCCCCCCCCACCCCAATACACACACACACACACACACACACACACACACACACACACACACACACACACACACACACACACACACACACAATAATTAAAATTTTTAGCACAGTATAATTCGGTTCCTTCTTCTGAATATCTCCCTCATTTTAATCTTAGCATGAATATTTTTCTTTTTATTTTAAGAAAAATGTAATGTTTCCACAAAAGCAAAATTGTCAAGTAAACCTATCATTATATCACACAAAAAGCTAAACACTTGTTTGCCTTCCTGTACACACGTACACTCACACTCAAACATGCACACGCACATAGAGAGAGTCCAGTGCCAAAATAGATATGAGCTCTATGCAGCTTTGTGTTTGGACGAAATGTGCAGAGAAACTTTCTGGATTCTGTTACTCTGAGGATTTCCCAAACATCCCCAAGTGTAATTGCACAATCTGAGAAACCTTATGTGTTATAATATCATCCAGCAGACAGTTCCAACCAACTGAGACATGTGGACTTTACAAAAATAAACTGCCATTTTGATATAATTCAATCAGAAACAATATTTTTATATATTATAGGATAAGAAAACACACGTGTACACACACACACACACACACACACACACACACACACACACACACACACACACACACACACACACACACACACACACAAACCTGCTGAATTTCAGTTCGCACACTGAATTAACAACATTAGACTAACTGTCGATTATTTCACAGCAAATCACTTTTGGTTAGCATCCAGATAAACTTACACTCTGAACATTTTGGCCCTGAGGGGTTGGGGGGGGGGGGGGGATAGCTGCTTGTTATACAAACTAATGTTATATCACACTGGTCATTGAAGCACAGAATGGGTTTCTTTGTATAGCTTTGTGGGCCATCTCTATTCTAAATAAGTCTGGTCTAAACAAATGTTATCTAATCTGAAATCTTTGTATGTTAATGGAAAAACTGAAGTCAACCAGGTTTCAGGTTAGATATATTTGTTAGATGGAAAAACAAATACTACTACAACTTCACAAATACTACTACTACTACTACTACTACTACTACTACTACTACTACTACTACTTCTTATAATAATAATAATAATAATAATAATAATAATAATAATAATAATAATAATAAGACCCTTCTAACACTAAAGGTCAGATTTGTGAGTTTTTGTGTGATGTGCTTTAGCACATTCATTGTGCTTACCTGTGATGAAAACTGCTTTGCCTTCCACAGGCAGGACCGGTGGTGGGGCAGCCCACAGTGAGTAGAGCCAACAGGTGGCACAGAAGACGGCAAGTGTCAGCACAGCGGGCATGCACATAGCACACAGCCTCTCTACCAGCAGCATGGCTCCCAGGCATGCCACGAGCGAGGGCACAGCACTGGCGTGGGATGCCAGGAACTTCTTCAGTGTGCCTCCGACGAACACAGACATCACTCCCATGTAAATCCAGAAGGACAGGGCATAGTCATCCATTGTGCTCTTTCTCTAGGTCTCTAGCTCTATTTTCTCTTTTCTTTGCTGTGTGCTGCTTTTTTTTTTGTCTTTAGTTTTTTTTTTTTTTTTTTGCAGCTCTTCTTTCTTCTCTCTATCTATCTCTTATAGAAGTGTGCACCCACGTGCTTGCTTGCTCTTGTGGTTCCTTTCACCTGCACGCTCTCTCTCTCTCTGTCTTTCTCTCTCTTACACACAAACACACTTGCACACACATACACTCACACACCACAGACACACACATGCAGAAGCGTGCAAGCTGACTTAACACACTCTGCAACACCAAGGCAGGCCGGTGATTTGGCTGAGCAGAGTGTGAGCATATATATATACACATCCCCACAGGAGCAGGGAGGAGCTACTTGGAGACGGATCTAATCAGAGCACAATGCCCAAAGTTTTATTACACTTATTATTATCCACCCCCCCCCTCTCTCTCACATACACACACACACATGCACAGACACTTCTTTTCTTTTTTCCATGAAAGCATGTCCTCTCTCCTCTCCTGGACTTTTTTGTACACTTTCTCCCTCTTTCTCTGTGCCAGATTGCATCCAGTTTGTCGTGAAAAAGGGAAGTGTGTGTGTGTGTGTGTGTGTGTGTGTGTGTGTGTGTGTGTGTGTGTGTGTTACATGCATAGGCTACTGTTTTAAAAAAAAATTAACTTATCTAAATCTCTTTGTTTCTAAATAAGGGCTGCTAATGTTCAGCTGGAGAGTGTGATAGGCAGGTGTCATTAAATAGTGGGTTTCTGGCTGGCTCATAGTATTTAGCACCCAGTCTCTCATATTACCATAGATATGGTAATTATGTCCTATCTCTCTCTCTCTCTCTCTCTCTCTCTCTCTCTCTCTCTCTCTCTCTCTCTCTCTCTCTTTCACTCTTTCACTCTCTCTCTCTCTCTCTCTCTCTCTCTCTCTCTCTCTCTCTCTCTCTCTCTTTTTCCTCTGTTTTTATTAACCATTTGCATTCTAGATTTTTCTTTTTGCTACACAATTCCTTTTTTCTTGTTAACCACACACACACACACACACACACACACACACACACACACACACACACACACACACACACACTCACTCCCACACACTCAGGCATCTGTTGAAATGTTTTTATCAGCTGAATAGTTTTATACGACACATGCAGTGAGAATCATTAAAAAATAGTTAAACAAACAAAACATGCAATTATTATGTAACTACTATATAAGGATTATTATAGCAGACCTAGAACACAAACATATTCAGTTGGATTTCTTTTCTTTCACCTGCCAGAAAAGTACTTGAAAATTAATACTTGTGTAGTTAAATAAACAATGAAACAGTAATGTAATGTTGTGGTGTCTTGCCAAGATTATTAAGAGTGTGGCTTTTGTGGTGTAACATCCTAAACAAACACAATCAAATAGTTTAATACTAATCTGAATTTGACATAACCTGCATTACTGCACAAAGAACAGCTCATGGCTATTCCTCTGTAGTACATAGATATCAAAGTAAAATCAGAAAGCAGTTCATACCAAATGTATTACTATCCCTTTGTGACTTGAATAAAGATATACAGTTGAAAAGATATACAAATGAAATGAAATGAAATCCATTAAGCATGATTTGCAACACGTGTGTAGATCAATAAAGATATTATCAGTTATGTACATTTTATTTTGTGTTTGTTTTTTGTATTTTTTTACACTTTAATATATCACGTAAGTTATGACTTGAGTAAAGATTTGATCAAACACATTTTGAATTGCTCTTTTAAAACAGTAGCCTGACAGTCACCTGACACCAGGATTAAACCAAAAAGCCTGGAGCTGTGGGTGGCAGCAGTGATACAATTCTATTAGCTTTTGTAGCTAGGAATTAATCGGTAATGACCAATCAGTCATGATAAGCACTTATATAAATTTTCACTGTTTTGCATGTTTTTGCAGGAGAAGAAATTTATAAAGGCAGTTAAGTTTAGAGTAATATTTTTTCTGTAATTGCAGCTCAAGTCAAAGGACTTGTGATTATATACAATTTTAGATGTTTATTTAATTTATAATTTTTTTTTTGTTCAGTTTTTGTAAACTGTTTAGAGTTCTCAGAGTTTAATCAGATAAAGAAATTAAAAGGCTTAAGATCTTTAAATATTTGAGCAATTACTAATTTTATATAGACATTTCTATCTTTATGCTGTGATTGGGTTTCATCTCTTGTTCTAGCTTCTGTTGTGATTTAATTGAATAATGAGGTGCAAATAAACAACTTGTCCCAACTTGTTTCTCCTAAAACAATGATTGAATCTAAAATTTATATATATTATATTATATAATAAAATTAAAGCATGTGCAACTTTGCATACATGTGCAACTTTGCATCGCTGTGTACTGTGTCAGCTATATATAGTAGAAATGACGATAAAAGCTTCTTGACTTGACTTGACTTGATCCAACAGCTTTGTTATTGACCACCTGTTCATGTGTCTGCAAGTTTGAAGTGTGTGTGTAGTTGAAAAGAAATATTGATCACAGCCAAGACCAAACTCTTGTGTGGAAAAGAACGATCTTTGATGTTTTCCAGGGATAACATTTTGACAGCGGTGTGCACTTTGAGCTCAGAATTGTTTTTTTCCATTGGTTACAGCTAGCCGGATACATGTTAACCAGATACACACGAACATATATTCACTTTATTTCTTTATTGTCAAAGGGGAAAGGTCCACAAATTAACGCTGACAGCCAAAGAGATAAAAAAAAAATATTTGGAACAAGGGTGCTATTAAATTTTCATCTTGAAGCAAAAAAAAAAAGTTTTTCCCTTACCCTTTAAGGAACCCTTAAATAAGGAACCCTTAAATTGCCCACAATGTCAGCAAATCAAGACTTCCTCGCTCCGGTGGCTACATACAGCTGAAAGCAAACACCTATTATGATTTTTTAATGGAAAATAAATACACCTTTCTTCTACATCTTTTGGCAGTCAATCAGTCTAAGAAATGAAAAATGAACTGTAACTTTAACCTTGATCAAGTTGGTTACTGAAAAAACATCAGTGCAGGAAAGACTGAATGAATAGTTAAAATAATTACTTCATATCTATTTAGGAATAAAGCAAGAATCTAAAGTACATGCCAAAATTCACAGAAAAAAACTGAAAAGGTATTACTTAGTCTCCAGTCCTGATAGCTCTGTCTTGAGTTACTCTGACGTCTCTGGTACATGCTGTTCCCTGACTTTGTGACCTCCAGGGTACACAGCTTCCAATCCCACGCACCCCCCCCCACCCGAGCACGTTACAGCCTTCAGCGAGATGAAGCATACGCTAGACATACGTCCTTCGGTATGTGAACTCTTTGTTCAAATCTGTTGAAGGCGCAATCGAGGACACAGCTTTCAACCATCTAATCACACCACGCTTGGGGCAAAGTGTTGATTGTCCATCTGAGGAATGCATACAATTTGGGCATAGTGAACTGACACTGAAACTCCCTGAAGGGAAGAAAGTGAGGATGCATGCATTGATAATTATCAGTAATTGTTTTAAAGGCTTAAAATTCTCCTAAAGAAATCCTACTTAAGAGGTTTTTATAGGGTGGATAAGAGTATAGCATGACATTTCATCTTTATAGTGCAAGTAAAAATACATTTTGTGACCAGAGAACTACAGAACTGAAAATTGGCTTTCCAACAACTTTTGGCAAAAACACTTATTTTAGGGGTGCATTTAAATATGTTGCTCTATTAAGCACATTTCTGACTTCTTGGTAGAGTGTCATTAGGTATGCTAGTTCGATTCTATAGCATGATATTAGCAAACAAATCTTTATTTGAAGGGATATAAAACAAAGAATCAATGTCATCAGACAAATATTGTTAGTCTTACTAGCAATGTGATTGCATGTTTCTACAATATTTACATACTTTAATGCTTCATTGCTGCAGTGCACTGTACATACAGTAAATCCACAGTTCTAGAGACTGGTCTGGAGTTTAGCTAGCACATACATCATATAGTCCAGCATATAGCAGCTATGGAATCTATATAGAGGCAGGAAATAAGTGCACCCAGAACCAATCTATTGGATAATTAGAATTAATTTCGGGACTCAGACACAGTCTCAGTGTTCAAGTCGAGGTTGAAAACATATTTATTCAGTCAAGCCTTTAATCAGTAGATTTTTTCTCAGGTAAAGGCTCAGATCTGGAGGGAACATTGATATAGAGTGTTTGGTGAACTGGGATATTTGTACGCTGTCGTCCCCTCACATTCACATGTTCACTCAGGTTTGTTGACGGTGGTGTGGTGGGCCGTCTCTTATCCCAGAGATCCCTCATGTCTGTGTTGCCTTCTTATTTTCCCTTTTAGTTATGCTGCCATAGCGAGTCTTGCCGGAGTCCAAACTGCACAGTGACTTTAACTCTCATGCAACAATAGGTACACTTAATAATCCATATCCTTCTCTTCCTGTCACCCTCTTCTCTCTCTCTCGCTCTCTCTCTCTCTCTCTCTCTCTCTCTCTCTCTCTCTCTCTCTCGGTCGAGTTAAACATGCTTCTGAGGCTCCAGTGACCACTGTTCCTGCCCCTCTCCCCCCCGTGGATCTTCCCACTTCATCCAGGCCTGCCTCTGGATAGTGTTCTCTTTGACTGGAGGCCACTCTGTGCAGCTGGGGAAGGTTTGTCATCAACGCCTTGGGTGGTTCCATGAAATTCCGGAGTAAGAACGGGAGCTTTGAGAATGGATTGGACTGTAGTTGATGTCAACAGTCTCCTACACTGACTCAGAAATACATTTCGCTTTTGATCATCATCACTGCACCCTGCAACATTGTATACCTGCCACAAATGGACATTCGGTGTAACCCAGATGAGGATGGGTTCCCTCTTGAGTCTGGTTCCTCTCAAGGTTTCTTCCTTATGCCATCTCGGGGAGTTTTTCCTTGCCACAGTCGCCAGTCGCCACCGGCTTGCTCATCAGGGACAAACTTACTCATAAAGAACATATTCATTTTTAATCACCGCATTATCTGTGTAAAGCTGCTTTGAGACAATGTTCATTGTTAAAAGCGCTATACAAATAAAAATGAATTGAATTGAATTAAATTGACAATTATTTGATTTATTAGAGTCCATTGCAGGGGGTCAAAACATAGGCAGCCACTGGTGAACAAGTATAATCTATAATGACTGTGGAAAGCAGAAATAGGATTTAAAGCAGGAAATGATGGAACTAGAAAGCATTTTATGTTAAAAGTATTGTAAACATAGACAAAATTATCTAACCCAGAGTAGAAACACAAATCAGGCATGAACCAATGACAAAAAAACAAATAGTCGAAACTAGAACAAGAACACACAACTACATTGCTAAAATGTTTGACTTAAAATTCTAATCAAATTCTAATTTTATTTGTGACATACGACTTTTAATGACTGTCCAACATCTGAAGATGAAAATAGAATATAAAAAATAAACTATAACGTGTATAAAAAAGTATATTAAAAGTATAAATATTTACAATTATTTTTGTCTTTGTATTAATCAACAAACTTCCTAAATCTAATTCCCAAACTGTATAAATCAAAATTTTTAACCACTGTTTCTTTTTTTAATAAAGATAAGTCCTTTATTTGCTTTTATACAATCCATCATGCTGAGATTTATAACTATAACCACACTCACCTTCAGCCTACCAAAACAGCTCGTCTGTCACGTCTTTCATCACTATTTCTTTCATCATTGTATCCCACACCTGTTCATCTTGTCTGCTGTATCCATAACTCTCTTTAAATATGGCAATAATGGGATGGCAGCCAACATACAGTCCTCTTTTGATGTCAACCTCTTTTTTGTTTTTGCAGTACCAGTATCCAGTGTCATTGTCATCCTTAGGTGGACAATTCGTAATCTGAAACACTGAAATGTGGTTCAGTGCCTGTTTTATTAACCTTTTACGTTAACCTCGGCCTCTCACTTCACTGTGAAAGATCAGTCAGATTTATAAAACCTCCAAAGAATTATTTATATTTGTTAGTGTTTTACAGTCCTGCTCGAAGTGTTGTGACTAGTGTACAATGTAAATCTCTTTATCTTAAGAACTCATGTGAAAACCGAGTTTCTTAAAGTTTGGCAAATATGATTTTTTTTTTTACATTTATTTACATTTTGATTGTGCATAAGGTAGAATTAAAAGATAATGGAATTTTATGAAACGTTTTCTATATATATGCAAATCTTAAAAATTGTAAAACAAGTGGGAAGACAAATCTAAAAATATTTTCCTATTTTAGTCAGCGAGCTTCATCATTTACACCAAATTTGTCTCCTTGAACTTCCACACAACAGAGATGTCCTTTCTTTTTACCATGTAGAAGACATCTTTACTATTCCCCTTTGAAGGATTTTATGAGAAGTACAGTATTTAAACAATAGACCAGGCCAAGTACTGTGAAGGAAGGCTTGAATAGTAAACCACAGTTCTTTGCTTCACAGCAGTGATTGCACATTACCTAAAATTATATTGGACAATTTTATGGTGAGTTCGAAGCCAAGTAATATAATACACTATTAAAATTCTGTTAAATGTTTATATTAAAACTGGAGTAAACCTGGAGTGTTGCTTCCGCTGTTGTCTGGAGCATGGTCAAGCAGATTTGAAGACATCGTCAAAGTTGCCAATGCTAGAGATCAAACCTTTATCAGCTCTGCCCCCTGTTGTTGGCTACATGCAATATAGAGTCTGGGGTAATCTAGGAATTATGTTTTGGATATCCCGTATTAAAGTGTAAAAATCAGTGCTTTGTGAGTTAAAGAAATAGTTCTTAAAAGGTAAATCTAATATTAGAATTAGAAGTGGACAAGGATACTAAATACATGTCCAGAACCTAGAGGTTCCTTAGTGAGCATACAGTATATATGAGGGTCCCTTTTTGCTTACACACATAATCTATTCACAAAACATGCAAATTACCGGTAAATCAAATAAATTAGGAAATGTTCTTGGTGTCTTGGTCTGAATTGGTAATCATTAGGTAGATCAATGAGAAGAAAAATTTAAGCCAGGAAACAATCATTAAATAAATAGATCAGAATGTGGTTTAATCAACTGTCACTGATGACATGTGAGTCTAGGCTTGTTACAGTGATAAGTGAATAATGTGGATTTACTGCTAAAACTGCTGTAGTTATTGTTTCAACATTGGTAGCAGAGGATGGCTGCTGTTGGGAACCAATGTTTAAACAATAACTACAGCAGTTTTAGCAGTAAATCCACTTTATTCACGCATCACCTACAACATACCCCTAGAAAAACGTGCAAACCTATTAACACCTCTTTTCACACATGCACAGTAGACGAAACATAACTTAACAACCATACAATTTGGTGGATAAATGTGGAAATGAAAAACAAGAAAAAAGACAGTTGCTTTGCTTTCAGCATAGCGCTAAGACTACTCAAATGATCATAATGAAGGCCTAGTGTAATGTATCCAGTATTTCGGATTTAAAATCTAGGTTTTAAAAGCCCCCATGGGGGCACAAATGGATTCAGAAGATCCATTATAATGTCTCATTTTATTATTAATAAAATATAATTATTATTGTTATTTTATTTATTTGTTTTATGAATTAATATTCACAATATCAGTTCAATGCTATTTATGAACACTGATTTGGTGCACTACTATTTTGAATATGTCACATTTTAAATGAAGAGTGTACATCCTATGATACATTTTTCTCTAATCTGGCATGGCACACACACACACAGTACATTGGGAAACACTCCTGATTAGCTGTTGAGTAGGGTGAAAAAGTTGTGATCCTGGCAATGTGTTGACAATGTGTTGAATTTTACACCAGAAAATAAAAAGCAATTGATGGCACAGGAGGTCTAGGGTTGCATTTTCTGAACACTATTGGTTGTTGGGACTTTTAAACTTAATTAACATATTATTTGTCAAATATTTGCTCCATTTTGTGGTTGTATTTAATCCGACAAATGCACTGATCCATGTTTGAGCCAGCATAATTGAACATTGATCTTAAGTGAGCACATTTGTTATTTTTTTTCATTTTCAATAAGCAAGTCATGTCTTCAAAAATAATTATTAGGTTAATTAGGCTTCGAAAGACTTAATCATGTATTTAGACTGTGTATAGAATGCAGGGATTAAAACAATTTCTGTGTGTCAAGATTGATACATTCAGTGTGGTATTTTTATTTACAATGTTGTATGTGTGTGGGTGTGTGTAGGTGTGTTTGTGTATACTGTAGGAAGAAGAGTTCCAGGATGATTGAGCTTGTTTATGATAGGAACTGGCATGAATCTGACCTCCATCTAATAAAAATTCATTTAAAACCACCCTACAACTCTCCACTCCTTAAAAAACAAATGCTCCATTAGACTTACACAAGACCGTTAGAGTTAGAATTCTGTCACATCAACAAGACAGTGTTGATAAAACAAGGAGCTTGTTTCAAGCCTTTTGAACAGATTTCATAGATTCTAGTTCTGGTTTATAGGCTATATAATCTATAGCATGGATGATACCAGAGATAATATTGCATATTAATTCAAACCCAAATACACAGCATAAACCCACCTGAGAAAAACATGCTGGTGGGTGCACTTAGCTTGGCTTAGCTCTATTTATACTTGGTGTTAATGAGTGTGCGAGGGAGTATTGCCTTTGCATCTATAATGTCCCATTCAGGGTATTTTCCCATCTCATGTGTAGTGTTCTGAACACGATTAAACAGTTTTGTAATAATATAATGTTTTACCTTTTAATAATAAACAGATTCATGATCATTAAGGAAGATATATGGATGTTTGAAGAATTTTTTTTTTTTTTTTCATATGTGCTTTTTGTACATACTATTACACATTTAGTCCACAACTGCCTTCATAATAACTTACACTCTTCTGGGAAGATGTTCCACTAGATTTTAAAATGGGTTTTTGGAGATTTGTGTTCAGTTACAAGGGCAATAGTAAGTCAAGTACTGTAGGGTGAGGGGGCCTGGGGTCAGGTGCAGTCAGCATTACCATTCATCCCAAGGTGTTCACTAGGGCTGAGTTCAAAGCTCTATATCAGGCCCCTCAAAACTTTCACTCCAACCCTTTATTGAGCTAACTTTGTGCACAAGGGCATTGTCATGCTGGAATAAGTTTGGATCTCCTAGTTCAAGTGGAGGAGATAATTTAATACTACCTCATCCAAAAAAATTCTATACAACTTTGCACCTCTAACTTTGTGCTAACAGTTTGAGGGACCATATTGTATATGGTTTGAAAAGTCTGTAAAAGGTGTAAGTAAAAGGAAACAGCCTTGCTAAAAACAAGTTATAGACCTCTTGATTTTCAAACAAGGATACATGACTGGTTACCTTTTTTTGCTTTCAGTTTTCCTTCCAGAGTGCTGTAGCAGTGTCACTTTCTGCTACATGTAAACCATTGCACCTTCTGGTGGTACCACTGCTTTTGCTCTGTGGTACTGATGATTCCACTATTTTGGTTACTTCATTAGTTAGTTAGTTATAGAATTCCCTGTTTTCATGAAGCTTATTTTGTTTTTCCAAACCTTCGTCAAAACACTTCCGTTTAACACTTCGTAGTTTTTAGATGATTAGTGCAATGAATTGAGGTGTGGTGTTGAAACAGTTGAAAGAATGCATGCATGCACATTCAAACCCACCACTGCTTGAATAGAGTTCCTTCTAAAACTAATTACACCCAAAATGACACCATGTGAAATTGTATGAACAGTGAAAAGACGCCACATGATTTCCTCAAATAATTTTGAAACCAAAAGCCCTACGTACGTTTGGTGAATAAGTGGCTAAAAAGCATGGGTTTGGACTCGGGCCGAGCTCATGCAGAGAGGAGAAACATGTGAGATTTGGCCTGGTTGTGAAACAGAACTGGAAACGTGCTAGAAAGCCTGTGGTTATAAACAATAGGCCAAGGAGTGGAGCTCTTTCCATTTACTTTGTGTGGGTGTACGTGTTTGTTTGTGAATTTGCTCTAAGGGTTGGCAGAAGGCACGTCTGATGTTTGTAACTCTGCAATTCTATGCTACCAAGCTTAAGAGGAGCTGATATGCAAATGAAGAGTTGGCGTCTGGGAATGTTTTTTTAGTGCAGTTTCATATTTCATGCAACATGAAACATAATTTTGACCTTAATGATTCTGTGGCAGGCAGTCTCAAGTTTTCGTTAAATGCAAAATTAAATTCGACAGTTGATGTGCTCGGCACTTGTTGTTGCATAAGCGCATGCAGATGTCAAGTATAAGTAAAGTAAATAGAAGAAAAGTCATATAACTCTTTCAGATACACTATAATTCAATGGAGACCACATGACAGGATGTGATGTTATAGGAAAACAATCAATAACACAGACAGGTTCCACAGATGATTATTTTCCAAAATAAAAAGCACACCATAAAGTGTTTTATACCTGTTTTTATGTAAAAAAAATATATACTTACACATTTTTAAGAAAAAACAGTTTTTGCATTATTTGTTAAAACAGATCACCTCCATCTTGACGATTTTCCCATTTTGGAAAAGTTACTGCTTTAACTATGACTGTTACAGAGCACTTACACTGAAAATGAAAAAAAAAATGAAAAAAAAAAATTTCATCACAGAAAATCTTTATAAATTATTATGTACTTTAACACAATGTTCATGTAGTGTGTTCACCATAAGTAATATTCTCAATTGTTTTCAATAAAAAAATTATCACATTGACCATTGGTAATTAGATTAGATGTGATTTGTGAAATGCTAGCTGAATCACCAACTGATGAAAGTAGAAACGCCTATTGGAGACTAAACAGTACATTGATTTGCAACTTGCAGCCATGAAATCACTGCATGTATCTATGCACACTGTATGATAAAAACAATGACTTATTAAACGAATAGTCTATAGACCTGTGATTTGCCTTGCATCTGGATCTATTGTCATAGCTTCAATTATAGAAAAACCATCAACACCTTCTGACTAATCAGAACCAGCCTTCACTCCCTACGTTAATCAACTGCAGACCAGGAACATCATACAAGAGCTGCAGTTTTGGAGATGCTCTGACTCAGTCGTCTAGCCATCACAATTTGACCCTTAATGAAACTCACTGAAATCATTATGCCTACCCATTTTTCCTGCTTCTAACACATTAACTTTGAGAACATAATGTTTTTCTACCTTGCTACCTAATATATCCCACCCACTAACAGGTGCCATGATGAAGAGATAAAAAGTGTTCAACATAATGTTATAATGTTATAAAAAGTGATATAATGTCATTAAAAATGTTTAACATAATGTTATAATGTCATAATGTTATGCCTGATCGGTGTATACTCAAAATAAATATTGCATGCATTATAAACACTACATAACCCCCACCTGTGCCAACCATGCAAAATCTACTTGAACGGCATGTATCACTTGGTAAACTTCTTTTCTTATGTACACACATTCGAAATCACAGCTGCGAATTCGTATTAAAATTTTATTTGTCACATAAACAACTATTCATATTACGGCCTGCAGTAAAATCTTATTAAAGAGTGGTCCATGAAATCAAAAGGAACAAAGAAAATGGACAAAATTAAATAAAATTTTTTATAAAAAATACGACCAAATGAATGAAAACATTTACAATACGTTATATTTGCAGTACAATAAAAATGATAATTTACAGTAAAAATGAACTGTAGCATCATCTGCCAAAGACCAAGGAACAGAGTGAATCCCTCATCCACGTACAAATCATCCTCATCCCTTTGATTTTGCATGTGTACACACTAAGACAAATTTAAACGAATGGATGCTTAGCACCAGCTGTCCCATTTCCCACACACATGCACCGAATTCCTAGAAATCTTTTCTCATGCAGACATTTTTTTTCCTCCAAGTCGACATGAAAGCGGTTCTGCTTGCAGCATGTGTCACAAGACTCAATAAACCATGGTGAGTAATGAGGCTTTAAACTGTCGCAGTACAGTATGTTTTTTTATGAGATTATGTCTATGAGAAGCCGACTCACCTTCGATCAGATCAGCTAATGCAGATTACAAAATCTTAGTGTTTTCCAGGATTTACAAGTATCCTACACAATGACCTACTTTCACTTGTTTGCTCTGCCTGCTCTGTGTTACTGTCATAAAAGTGGAGTCATGCTGGTCTATAAATTTTCCAGACTGTTTGTATTTGTACGAAATGCCCCTCTAATTGGATTGAACAAGTCTGCAGAACATTGCTGTATACTCACATATAAAATGATTTTAACTGAATAATGTAAATTTGAGGTTTTTATGTGAAAGCTAACTTTTATTATACATCTGAAACTGTTTGAGGATTGAAAGCAATACCAGTTTGCTGTTTAATGAAGCAATATATGCCATTAGCTAGATTTTTACTTGGATGCGAGTCTAGCTATAATAAATGGACGCTAGTCTAAACTAAACATGAAATATGGCACGTTAATATTAACAAATTAGCGTAACTTACCAAACACACTTAGCTGCAGTGCATAACTTCAAGGAAGGTAAAGGCGATGCCACATTTCATAAGAGTCGCTGCCTACTCATGCTAACTCATATTAAAGCATTTTACAGAGATAAGGCTGGGAGTATTCATCGCAGCATGTGGTGATGTATACATTTTCAAACGCACATGGATAGCTTTAGCACTAATTACGCTTAGTTGAATGAGAAGACTATGGGCATTGAGAAATTGTTGTTATATAATAATTTTATAATTTTGTCTACATTGTGCAACTTGATCTTGGTTGCTAAACTGAACGGGATAAATGTTAAATTTAAAAAAAGCCAGAAGGACTAAATATATATATTTATTGTTTTTGAGCCGAGCTCAGGTTGTGCTCTATGACACGGTGAGGTAAAACACGTGTAGTTTTCCATTCTTAAGTCCCAAGCAAAGCCGCACGTTCGTGGGATTTAAAATGTGCTTATAAGAGTGTAAAGAGCAACTTTTTCACACAGTGTGTACCATGTGCTGGTTTTCTTGGCTTGCAGAGAAGAACACTGGGCTCAGTCCAGTTAAAGTGTTCTGTAACGAGACTCTGAGAGCCCTGGCTCCCTGTAGATGATTGGGATTTCTGCAATCTGTGCAGCTTTTGCGCATGGCTAGGTTGGGAACATGTCCACAAATACACACTGAACACACTAAACACACTAAACACACACACACACACACACACACACACACACACACACACACACACACACACACACTCACACACAATCACACACACACACACACACTTCAGGAGAGAAGACTCCAGCGATGACACACAAATGAGTTAGTGTGAGAATAGGTGTCGGAAACACAGCCTGCTCGCAGGCTCCAGTTTACATGAAGCAGAATGAAAAATGGGCATGATGGATGTGTTTAGTTTTGTTTTATTGGCAGCAGGGGGCCGTAGCTTCGAGGATGAAGGCTGTGGAGAGTACAAACAGTTCTGTTTCATAATTTTATAATCACTGTGGATAGGGGGTCAGTTTTTTTTATATAAAGTGGAGAGAAGATAGAAAGAAAGAAAGAAAGAAAGAAAGAAAGAAAGAAAGAAAGAAAGAAAGAAAGAAAGAAAGAAAGAAAGAAAGAAAGAAAGAAAGAAAGAATGTAGTAATAATGAGTAAATAAATTCAGAAGGACAGAAAGAAAGAAAAAAAGAAAGAAAGAAAGAAAGAAAGAAAGAAAGAAAGAAAGAAAGAAAGAAAGAAAGAAAGAATATGTGTAGAAAGAATAAATGAATAAATTGAGCAAAAGAAAGAAAGATATTTGAGTTTTATAATGTCCATTTAAAAACTTGCTTCTGTCGACTGAGAGACAAAATGTCCCAGAGGATCTGATGTAGACCACTGACGCAAAAAGAAGTGATGTGTTAGTCATGTGCTAGCCCATACCCCATCACACCGGTGGTTTTAACTGTTGTTGGGGACAGAGTGAGTCTATCTATCTATCTATCTATCTATCTATCTATCTATCTATCTATCTATCTATCTATCTATCTATCTATCTATCTATCTATCTATCTATCTATCTATCTATCTATCTATCTATCTATCTATCTATCTGTGTGTGTGTGTGTGTGTGTGTGTGTGTGTGTGTGTGTGTGTGTGTGTGTGTATAGATAGCTATATTTATATATAGAGTGGAACCCCGGTGTAAAAATGCCTTGTAGTAGGAGAATATCGGTGTACGAGTGGTTTTACTAGTAAAAATCTTTTTTACGAGCATATTTTGTGAAGAAGCATTTCTTTTGATGCTTTTGGCTCCAGTCGTGCATTCTGCTCGTCGCTCGTCACCTCCGTCCCCACACTTCCTGCTCAGTCGCTTTATAAACATTGTTCTGAGTGCATTCTCTTGTGTGGATATTGTGCTTTGTGTCTGGTTTTATAGTGTTTTGGTTTTATTTCACTATAAATTTAGCATCCCAAGAAGTATAGTAATAGTGCTGGAGGGAAGGTTCCAAAAAGAATCATCATTAAAATGCAGAAATTGTAGAAAATCTCGTTCACCTGGTTTCCACTGTAATACACTGTAATACATATACTTGGTTAGAAGTCACATAAGACTTGTACAGGGCCTGATAACGAGCTGTACTATTTATTCTTTAAGTCCCAGTGTTCCTTTATGAAGCAGGGCATAATCACATTCCTGGCAAAGTTATCAAACCGAACAAAAAGGAAAATGTGGCACAACCTTCAGCATGAAACGCCTCTGCACTTCCTAGCCCCCCACAAATTGACCCAAAAATGATTCAAGCTTGAAGCCTGATTATCATGCCACTGTGACCCAGAAGAGACTTCACTTTGTGTTATATTATATACATAAAATACATTATAAATATAATATTATCTAAGACTATAACATAATGAGCCAGGGTAAAATTTACATAAATTAAAAACACTTTATTAAGCTGCACAACGGGGGTTCTGGTTTTTTTTGCATTTAAAACTGTATTAACTTTTATCCTATTTGCACCGAGTAATATTTAGTTGTTACTCCTTTTCCAAGAAAAAATTTGCTGCTGGAGGCCCTCTAACAAGATTAACTTGTAGCCGAGATAGCACATTTTGTTCAGTCACATCATTCCTCTTTGTGGGATATTTTTAGGTCAATATAACAGAGGTTAATGGGTAGGCATAGATCCCACTCAGGCTTCTTTCTTAAGATTGACCTGGGGTTTTCTTTAATATGAGTAGTTAAGTGACATTTGAAGCTGAGTCATAATTGAAGCAGCATTTATCATCTATTATTACATTACAATGAGTGTTGTACTCTCTCTCTCTCTCTCTCTCTCTCTCTCTCTCTCTCACACACACACACACACACACACACACACACACACACACACACACACACACACACACACACACACACACACACACTTATAGAATATTCATGTAGTAAAGATAGACTGTAGGACAGTGCAGTGCAGTCTATCGATTCATGATTGGTAATGATCAAAGCGAATAGACTAAATAACTAAATAGTGCTTTCTCTGGAAGCCCCTTTGGATCTGGGCCAGATTTTTGGTTCCAGCTACTATTGGGTAAAATAGTGCCAGATCAGCTGCAAAAAATAACTGACCTTCTACCTGATTTCACACACACATATGCACACTGTTACCACTATGGTCACAGCACACTATTCTTCTCCCCCACTTTTGGCTGGAACAAGATGCTGATATTCATGTTACATTCTTTGAATTCATTACACTGTTTTAACAGTTGAAATTCATATTTAGATTGTAACAAAATGCAAAGATCAAATCTTATCGTCAATTCTACTGCAGAACTAGCTACTGAAAACAGTAATTTGCTTACGCACAAATACACTAAAACACAAACCACCAGTTAAATAATTATTAGAGTCATAATCAGTTAATCTACAAGAACAGCTATGTGGATATATACAAAAGAAAATGAAGATTAATTACAGCAATAATATATATATTATTATAATATAAATTATGTTTAAAATGGTTTTTACTATGTAACTGTCCAACTGCTCACCAGAATAATAAAATGGCTTAAGGTTGACTGACATTTAATGCACGAGTCATGCCCATATTTTGTTCTCAAACAAGCAGTGCCACAGAAAAGTTTTACATGCAGAATATAACTTTAATTCTCACGTTAAACTCAAACCTCAATGCAGAGGTAAAACCTTATACTTAATAAACTGTCATATTTTGAATAGAAAGGTGTAGACAGTTTAAATATGCTACCAGGGATAAGCTTCCCTTTCATATTTTGCCAGCTGGAGTTGTCATTGGAAGATTTCAAATCTCACACAGTTTGAACCTGCCTCCTGCTTTGTCATTTATTTTGTTATTTTGGAAATTTCTGTTGGGTAATTCTAAATTATGTATTTTATTTGTAATGACACACACACACACACACACACACACACACACACACACACACACACACACACACACACACAAATATATATTATATATTACAGGTTAGTTAAGGAGTTAGGGATATATTTGTGGTAAAGTTAGTATAAGGAGGAATTTTGTTATTTTGTTATTATATATGTATTATGTATGTATATATACTGCTATTTTGGCCCGGTTGGCTTCAGAAGATTAAAATTTCTTCCAACTTAAAAAAAAAAGGGTTTCACCATCCCTTTATCCCTTTGTGAGTAACCTGACTTCAACCTAGGACGTAACAAAGTGCAACTACACACAAAAAAAATCTTTATTTTATTTTTTTTATTTGGTACCTGTATCAGTGACCGTGCTGTCTAAGCCATCCACGTTGGAGTGGATATTGAGATTTGTGTAGAAACCTGGGCCTGCGTTTTATTACACCTTTCTTTGCGCTACTTTACAAGCCATGGACCATTTGTGTATAAAATGCTTGACTGATACCTTATTAGATCAAATATTCCACTGTGATTATCTGACATCTGGATGCGATCCTAGCAAGACAATAAATCAACTTTCTAAACATGTGTATAATGCAAAAGGAGGAATTGCTTAGAAATGAATACGAAAGGAATAAAAATAATAGCTGCGCAATATGGTGCAGGCTAGCATTAAAAACTATTGGACCAAGCTTTATTAAAGCCAAAAGCCTGAATTGAAAAGCACAATTTTAGTTAAATACGGTGGGGCAAAACAACACAATGGCAAATGTGATTCATTGTCGGCCAAGATTGAAAAATAAATTCTGGTTGAAAGCCAAAAAAATAAATAGGAAAAAAAAGAAAAAAAAGAAAGCTGGACTGCCATGTGTCTCTTCTTGCCAACTATTTGTCATTGTTATAATAGTGTGGATATTGCAAGTCAGCCATTTTGGCTGCTCAAACTGGATCAGACACGAGATACCATTTGCATTAAACATTTCCAAATAGTCATTATGAAAACAAATTCATGTCAAACCACAAACCAGTGCTGACAATAAAAAAAACATATAATTAGATAATGGATAATAATATAATCAGCTCAACAACAAGAAAGACAAAATACAAAATGTTTTTTGAATTTTATGCCTAGTTTTTCAGCCGAGTTTATGTAAGGTATGAATACTGAACTTTAATGCTAGGGGTGTGATGAAACTATAAAACAATAGCAATGTAATCTCTATCTTCATCTTTTCAGTTTTTCAAATAATGAATACTAATGAATGATGAATACAGATGGTGTTAAATACTCTATGTTTTTATTACATAATTTTAATCCTACCATTATGAATCTGGAATCAGAGCTGAAACCCTGAATGCCAGCATGGTCAACATATGGTCAGTGGACCATGTACAGTGTTTTTTTTTCTTTATTTTTGCCTATGATATTTTCAAACTAATTCAGTTAAATTAAGCTTAATTTAAAGCAGCTAGCAACACTCTGTTTGGATTATGTCTACGACTGCAGGGCAACGTGTCCCATCAGTCCCTGCATGCCATGTGACCTAGTCACCTATTCCTTGTCAAGCTTGATTAGTACATTTTTTTGAGTCTCACCTTGCAGCTTACAGTTTACCTCACATTTGTTCTCCATCGGTAATGTTTTTTGCAATTTTTGGCAGCTTGATAACGTTATGGTTTTTATTTTAATGTTCATGTTTCATTGTTACATGGTGTTTAGTTTTTGTTTTGTAATAGTTATTTATGTTTTCAATGCTAAATGAAAAGTAAAATATTGCACTTGAATCCATTCCCTGCTCCTTACATGACACACTCTGCTCAGTGATCTCAAACAAAGACATGCAAGGGTTTTACAGAAGAAGAAGGAATGAAAGGGGTAGATTTAACCTTGTTATATAAAATGTTATTCTTCATTGTTACTACATATTCATTTACATTTACATTTTCTTTATATAGTGTATTTATTTGTATCCAAATAGAGCACATTATCTGTTCAATCCAAATGATACATTGACTATTGCCACTCTTGTTGAAAAATGAAAACATGCCAGTAAATAAACAATCCCATACACAAAAATATCTCGTAATACTAAGTGAAATTCTATACTGTAGATTGGGCCAGTCTTGTCCTTAAAGATCTTTACACCATGGCTAAAACTTTTCTTTTTCCTTTTTCTATTTTTCCACAGATAAGCATGAATTTTTTTACAGGCCCTTACTCAAACATCACTACTAACTCTTTTAGTTCAAATCCAATCTACCTCACATGATTTTTTTTTTTTTTTATATACCTATATTTAATTACATGAGTACAAAGACCAAGCGGGACTTTCCCACACTCTCTGGAGCACATCTGTAATCCTTAGAATATAAATAAGCATTAAGTGATTTAAGAGGTTGAGTTCAGGTTTTTTATTCTGGTGTTCTCTGTTTTCATCTGTGTTTAGTCACACCTGAAGTATCTAATAGCATCAGCAAGAGATGGATTAGATGGCTTGATCTCCTGAAATAGAAATGCATGTGCACAAATGTACAAGCAAAGCATATAAATTTGAGCCTCCAGCACACAGCAATCTTATATTACAGCAAAAATAGAATATAAATCCTGTACTGGAAAAGAAAAGCTTTGCACATGCGAAAGTAGGTCGTAAAAACAAGGATTATGCACTTGTCATTTTCCTCCATCATTTCACAGAACATAATAGAAATAATGTATTGCGGCAAAATGCTGGACTGTTGTGTGAAACACAGAGAGAGGTATGTTTTTATAACTTTCTAAGTGAGTTGGTGAGGAAAAATCAAATTAAAAACAGGTGCAGAGTGTAAGAATTATTGGTTCCCTGCTTTGCCAGCTTTGTAATTGAGGGAAACAGCAAAGGCTGATTTCAAATTGTAAATTGAAACATCTGCATTCATTTCAAGTAAAGTACATTTTAATATGATTTCATGTGGCTGAGAGATGTTAAATGGGTTCAGACTACCACTGAGGACATAAGACAAAATAACTGATTGTTAAATCGCTTGACTGTGATAATGCGTGCTGTACTGTAGAAGATAGTTCCCTTATGTCTGTGTTACCTTCTAGCTCTTCCTTTTAGTTTCTTTATGCATACTTGAATAACTTCACCCCAATCACACTGTACAGTCTCTAAATAAAACAATAAGAATGCTTAAAAAAATTATTTCTCTCTCTCTGTCACCCCTCTTCTCTCTCTCTCTCTCTCTCTCTCTCTCTCTCTCTCTCTCTCTCTCTCTCTCTCTCTCTCTCTCTCTCTCTCTCTTTTACTATCTCTCTATCGAGATAAAAATGCTCCTAAGGTACCAGTGTTCCTGCCCCTTTCCTCTCTTTGGATCTGCCCAATTCATTCCAACACCCTACCTCTGGATGGGGTTCTCTTCAACTGAGACCACTCTGTGCAGCTGGGGATGGTACAACATCGACAGCCTAAAGATCCATGAAGTTACTGAGCAACTCAAGAATTTTGGACTGTAATTAATATCAACAGTCTACTACAATGGCTCAAGACCACAGATGGTATTTAATGGCTTATCCCTGCACACCTTAACAATAATGGAACTGTAATGAATGGACATTCGGTCCAATCTAGATGAGGATGGGTTTCCCTTTTGAGTCTGGTTCCTCTCAAGGTTTCTTCCACATGTCATCAGTTTTTCCTTGTCACAGTCGCCACTGGCTCGCTCATTAAGGATAAACTTTTTTAAAGAACAAACATACATATTTTTATTACCCCTGTAATTTTGAGTTTCAGTTTTGTCTATTAGTAAAAGTGCTATACAAATAAAGATACTGGTACTTTTTGGCATTGTCTGGTATTTACTTCATTAGCATTTCACTGATGGTACAGTTTTCAACTCTAAAAGTTATTTTTATTATTATTTCCACTTCCAGGTGAACCTTTGTCATAAGTACACACCTTTTAAGTTCTGTAGTTACTATTTTTACTATCTAAAAAACACTTTTTTTTGCAACTACACTCATGGTTCTGTGGATGGTTAATACTTTTTGCATTATAAAAGCTATTTTACTTGGAATCTTTTCCAAAAATAAAACGTTTTTCCACAGGTTCTACACTTAAGAATTCCTTAAGAGACACAGACTGTTGGTTCTAGGTGGACATTTTTTTTGTGAGTCTTCTAAACTTTTTTACTGTTCTATTTAAACAAGTTCCTTTTAGATGTGTTCAGATCATCCAAGTCCAGATGATCCTTAAAATAATTGTTGTTGGACACAAGCAGACATGTCTATGAATCCTATCAGGTTTTACTGTGACAAGGACAGTGAACATGTCCCTTTGCAAAACCAATAGACATTTTTCTTGTGGCCTTTGATTGAAAATCTCAATTCATATGTTCATATTGCATATAATTAAACCATTCATCTAGCCTAGCCCTGACCCTTACCTTATTTTCCTAGTTCTTCATGTTCTGGAATATCCTTTATCTTTCTACTATGTGGTATTATAACTCCCGCATGTACGGTTGTTGAATTTTGATTTGGATCGCAATTTCACATTGCCTGACTGTTTATTCCATTTCTGTGAATGGATCCTTATCCACCACTTGCCATGCTACAATGACCTTTATTTTTTATTTTTATTTTTTTATTTTTTTGTTTAACAATTCTGAGGATTTACATGGAGCCTTCAAAGAATTTTACTAAAATTGTATGGGTTTCTTCTCACGTCAGTGTTTTCCGTGTAGCAAACGCCATCTTCTTTCTGGCACCTGATGAAAACAATTGTCACATACTAAAAGCGGGAATTAACAATGGTTTTTTAAATAGTTAAAAGTTCTTAGACCCATCTCCTGACAGAGTTCCTTGATGCAAATGCTTTATGCTTGATGTCTTGATGGATATTCTTACTGTACTTACTCCTCACAAACTCTCTCCTGCATAATGGAGTCACGTTTGTGGTCTCACCTCAGGTTATAAATTACAATTTACGTATTCACTTTGAAGTATTGAGGAGCTGCATGTACTGTATTTCTAAAATGTTGTGGAGTAGTTAATGATTACCCATTACAATAAGGTGAAGTAAAAATACTCAAAAATAGAAAGACTTCAAAACAGCAAAATGTACAGAATTACAATAACAAAGTAAAAATACTTACTTGTGATCCACATCTAAAAAAAAACCCTTATCTCTCTCTTATTTTACTGTTAACACTGCCAGATTACTGGAATAGGAAGCTCACTTTGTGTTAAAAATAATTGCCTTGTTCTCATTTTTTCAAACAAGTCTTGTCATATGTGCTTAAAATCCAATGAAGGCAGCTTATGTGTGTTTATGATTGCAAAGTGCAACACGGATAAAGCGATCTTCAGATAAAGCGTGACAAATAAGTTTCTCATAAGAGCTATTTTTCACCTGTTTGGACCTTTGCCAGGATATAGCTAGAGCTTGACTGTTTGAAGTCAAAACAATGATATCTACGACAATCTAAAACACTAAGTTTAAGATTTCCAGTATAAAATGTTTACAGCTGTTGGCTCAGGCTATTCCCTTTATGCTTCTTAAGAGTGTGCCAAGATGCACAACCCGAAGAGAAAGACCAGGGTGAGTGCATGAAGCATATAAAAACATACGTGCACAGTTGGATGAATGATTAGAAATTTGTGCTTTTAGTAGTGAGAACACCATGGCTTCTTCCATCCAAAAACAACAGTCCCTACTGAAGGGGATGTTTAATAAAAACTGAGTGATAACCACACATACAGGCTTTGACTTGTGGCTTCATATGAATGAATGCATTTTAACATACCAAACGTTGTTGATTTAAAAAAATATTTGACTAAATGAAAATGAACACGAATATATAGAATTCACATATAAAAGTCAAATAAAACTGTTTCTATTTTTTAAACTAGTTTTTTGTTGACAGCTTTGTATGTTCTTGGAATATTCCCAGAGACCTTCACAACACTTATTTATGAATGTGGTGTCCCACATACTGACTACTTTCATAAGTTAAACTACTTGCTACCAAAACTAGTGTTAGTTTGGGAAATTGATGTAAAAGTCTCAAGTAATAAAATATGCAATTTCTAAAGCCTAAAAAAAAATTTCATTGAACTCATGAAGATCATGCAGTTTAAACAGTCTACTCAACTCTTCATGCAATTATTTTAATGATGGAATGTTCAATGTGTTAAAATATAAAAATATATCCTTAATATAATCCTTTTTCCATAAAAACTTGGATTAACATGCTAGGTTGATTTTGGCCAGTGTTCACCTTAGGGGTTTAAATACAATTGTATTATTTCTAAATTAACAACAGATGAGACAATTAAAGATTAATTAATTCATTCATTTATCATTTGTAACTACTTTATCTGGGTAAGGCCATGGTAGATCTGAGGTACACTAAGGAACACCTCAAGGTCACAGATGGGATGGCAATAAATGGCAGGGCATTGTGCAGACATACACACACACACACACACACACACACACACACACACACACACACACACAATCTGACTTTTTCTAATTAGTGGTGTTAATTATGATAATATAATTTATGGATATTTGTATCCGTTTAACCAATCAATTCAATTGCTATCTGTTTTTTTTCTTTTTCTTTGTTTAGAGCAACAACAATGGCATTAAGCTAAGTCAATAAGTCAGGTCATTAAGACAGGTCAGGGAAGGACAATATGTTTTTCCCATATCAATATCCAACTTGTGTTTTTATGTTTCTGTTGTAAGTGTTGTGCAACAGACACACATTCCAAAATATACAGTTCTGTTCATTCTTGTAACAACCAGTACAGATTTAAGAAGTCAAATTCATTAGAGCTTTAGCAGATTTACAAATTCCACAAAAGTAACATGTGTTATAAAGTGTAAGTGTGTGTGTGTGTGTGTGTGTGTGTGTGTGTGTGTGTGTGTGTGTGTGTGTGTGTGTGTGTGTGTGTGTGTGTGTGTGTGTGTGTGTGTTGGAAGCCATGCTCTCACCAAACCCATGCTGAAACATTTTTGTCACTGTGTACCCAATGAACTCTTCACAATTTCTCTATATTTGTCTCTTTTGTGCACACACATAAACACACAGCTTATTAAATGGTGGTCCTTGTTTGCCCATGCACACTGAATCTTTGCAGCAAAATGCTCACCTGCTGAAACCAAAGTTGCACAATATAATAAAGTATAATATAGAAAAAAATTTCTCTGATATATTTAGACACACACACACACACACACACACACACACACACACACACACACACACACACACACACACACACACACACACACAGAAATCCAATAATAACTAGAAGCAGATGTCTCTCAGTTTTTTTTTACTTTCCCACTACCTCATCTGCCCCAAGCTAAATTAAGAAATTGCAGGGATTACATGCTGTAGCATAAAATCAGGGTCAGCGCTAGCTATAGGCAGAGCAGGCAATTGCCTAGGGCCTTGGGCTTGAATGGAGGGCCTCCTTAACCGTAACAAACCTATACACTAGTTACCCAATCAAGGCGGGGTTTGTAAAACAAGGCTCCTTGTCTATTGTATATAAATATCTTCATTTACCCGAAGTGGAACCAGTTAATATCACTGTTTAAATGTGAGTACCCTCTGAATGCATTTCGCTGGTGCTGAAACAAATGTATCACTTGGAGGATGCTAAGCGAGAAGCTAAACGGGAACGCAAAAAAACCTAGTTCGTTATGCATCTATGTGAGCTGTCATCATGTATTTTTGATTATAATGTATTATAAAAAAAAAACGAGTCTCGTTTTGCGTCAGCGCCATTTAAAGATGGATCATTATTTGCAGCCAGTTAATTCAAAACAGCGCTAGCATTGTGCATATTTAAAAAATACAAAAATAAAAATTTAATTATGTGAATAAATATAGCAACCGCAGCTAGGTTAGGGTATTGATTATTTCAAAAAAGTACCCCAGCTATCTGTTTATGTTATAAATTATCATGATGTTTACAATATTACAATTATTATATTAATAATACTTAAAAAAAAAAAAAAACAGTTTAAGCATACAAATACAATTGAATTTGCTGTTGATTTGGTTATATAGTGCATATTCCTGGTTTGCAATAGATGCAATAAATGCAATAGATAATATGTTCTATATGACTATATCTATAGTCTTTACTGCTTTAGTATGGGGGAAATTCTGTCTATAATAATAATAATAATAATAATAATAATAATAACAATAATAATAATAATAATATTTTATCCTCCATCCTACTTTACAGACTAAGCAAAAATTTTCCTTAATATTTCTTAATGATATTAAGTGGTAGGTGGAAGGAAGGAGGCCAGGGGTCCTCCAATATGAATTTTGCCTAGGGCCTTCAAATGTCTAGAACCAGCACTGCAAAAAATTTTATTTCACACTCACCATAGAAACTTTCAGTAGGTGCCAGATTCACATTTAGCATACAACAAATTTTATTGGATAGTTAGCAAATATGAGCCTTACTCGTTTGCTTGTGCCGGAAGTCCAGGATGATTGTTGGTAAAAGAATCTTTGCATGAATTGCTGGAAGATGAAAGTGTCTTGCAACATGTTTTTATTTTTTTAAGCACACTGAACTGGTGTTGACTCTTATTCCCTAAACACTTATTGCAGAACTGATATTACAAAAAACTGATACATAAGTAAACACAAATCAAAATCTGTACTCATATTTCATACACAAGGACTATAAAACGTATTACTGCAATGTATGAAAGTCAAAATACTAAGACATTATTCATGTTTAGTAACTGCTTTACCCTGGTCAGGGTCATGGTGGATCTGGATCCTATCCCGGAAACACTCTCTTACCATTGATGCGATGCCAGTTCACTGCCAGGCACTATGCCCATGCACATTCATGCACGTATTCACACAAAGGATACAATTTAGTGTACCCATCCATTTGCTGGAATATTTTGGGAGGTGAGAAGAAACCGGAGAAATCCCACACAAACCCGAAGTGAACATGTGAAACTCTGAGAGAGTAACTAACGTCCAGTGGGTCAACTGAGGACTCTGCATTTGTGAAGTAGCATGACCATGATATACAGGAGAAATGAAATCAGGATTTCTTTCAAAGAGGAAAACAGAAAAACAGCAGAAAGTACACACTGTACAAAAGGATTCATTAAGGGTTATTTGTATTCTGTTGCATTCTACATTGAATATTTAAGTGATCTCCAAAGAGATGTTCAGATTGAATGTTTTCTAGGAGTGAACAGAAAGACATTTAATAAAATACTACTTTATTTAAATTTAAGAATTGATACCGTCAAATTGTTCAGAAGCATTAATTAATCATACAGCATAAGCTTCTAACCACCAAGAAGTGTAGCTAATGCTTTCACATACAATATTATGAATTGTACAATGTGGGTGCAAATATAATAAAACCATCTGACCGTGTAAATATATACACATAATACATGAACTGCCCAGCAGTGACAGCTTTGTGAGGATGGGATTTGAACTCATTAAAAAGTCCAACATCTTATCCAGTGAGCTACCAGAATAATATAGAATACAGTGATCTCCTCCAAGCATTTGTAGCTATTTGTGATGGTCAGTATGTAGAGGTTCTTATGCATATCTCATGCAAGAATTGACATAGTGAACAGAAAAAAACTTTACAAGAACTATTTACCTAAAAGCCTGTATATGAAAAAAGTAAACTTACCTAGATTGAAGTGCACATTGAAAAATCCAGTCCCCTTTTCCAGACATACCTAAAAAAAACAATTATTGCCCTAACAAAAGTACAGGTAAGCATTTGTTAATAGATTTTTTTACTTGAATTCTGTTTCCATCCCTCCATCGATCCCTCCATCGATCCATCCATCGATCCATCCATCCATCCATCCATCCATCCATCCATCCATCCATCCATCCATCCATCCAATTTATTTATCAATCTATGGACAGATAGACAAATAGTATTGAAGGAGTTGTAACTTCATATGCAAACGTCCTCCCTGTTTATTAACTGTTTTTTTGTAGTTAATAAGAAGCAGGTACTTATGTTCATAGCATTTGTTTGTTTTTTATTATGTTCCTTATCATCTGAAAAATCTATATCTGGTTTTCTGCCAATGGAACTTATATAGCCTTGGATGCTCCCTTGAGAAGAACACGTTGCACTGATGGGGTCAGTCTGACACAGGAACAGAGAAATAGTCTGGGTTTTGCTTTTTTCTACAAATGAGTTGTGTAACACCTTTTTTGTTCGCTGACTGTTAAAGGTTCATCAGGTTCTTTTGTGAGCCTTGAGACTGATAATAGTCAGTCAGAGTGCACTGCTGATATGCTAATATCCTCAAAGACTCAAAAACTCATTTTGCTAGGACAATTATCATTTTAGACACTTTCTCAGTTCCATTTTTATTCAATGCCCTTTCCAAACAACCACTTAGATTTGTCTCCTGCTTTTACATGGTGTAACTAGTACAGTTATAATCATGTAGTAATATAATATATAGTTTAAGAAATTTTCAATGGATTCCAATATGCTTTAAATTACATAACTTATAAAATTAATTAAGTTCAATTATGAAGCATAATACAATGTACTCTAAAAAACAACAAACTTTATACATATACATATGATACTACAATCATTCTTCTTCTTCTTCTTTCGGCTGCTCCCATTAGGGGTCGCCACAGCGGATCATCCGTCTCCATACCACCCTGTCCTCTATATCTGCCTCTTTCACACCAACTACCTGCATGTCTTCCCTCACCACATCCATGAACCTCCTCCTTGGCCTTCCTCTTTTCCTCCTACCTGGTGGCTCCATCTTCAGCATTTTTCTACCAATATAATTCGTGTCCCTTCTCTGCACATGTCCAAACCATCTCAATCTCGCCTCCCTCACCTTGTCACCAAAACATCCTACATGTGCTGTCCCTCTAATAAACTCATTTCTAATCTTGTCCATCCTCGTCACTCCCAACGAAAACCTTAACATCTTCAGCTCTGCTACCTCCAGCTCCACCTCCTGTCTTTTACTCAATGCCACTGTCTCTAATCCATACAACATCCCAGGTCTCACCACAGTCCTATAAACTTTCCCTTTCATTCTTGCAGATACTCTTCTATCACAAATCACTCCTGTCACTCTTCTCCACCCACTCCACCCTGCCTGCACTCTTTTCTTTACTTCTCTAACACACTCTCCATTACTTTGCACTGTTGAACCCAGGTACCTGAACTCTTCCACCTTCTCCACCTCTTCTCCCTGCAACTGCATCACTCCACTGCTCTCCCTCTCATTCACACACATGTACTCTGTCTTACTCCTACTGACTTTCATTCCTCTTCTCTCCAGCGCATATCTCCACCTCTCCAGGCTCTTCTCAACCTGCTCTCTACTCTCACCACAAATCACAATATTATCTGCAAACATCATAGCTACCTTTTAATATATTTTAATGTAGCTATATAATGATGCTATATTTTAATGATACTACAATCATTAAAATGTTTATGTTCTCATTAATATAAACTCAGTACCCTATAATGACAAAGTGAAAACAGAATGTCTGTAAATCTTTTAAGACCATTTACTCATTTACTCTTAGCTGAAGCACCTTTGGCAGCATTTACAGCCTCTGGTCTTTTTGGTTATGGTGCAACAAGCTTTGCACACCTGGATTGGTGGATTTTCTATCATTCTTCATTTCCATATACTTTAAGATGGGTCAGGTAGGATGGGGACTGTAGGTGGGCAGCCACTTTCCGGTTTCTCCGTGGATGTTCAAGAAGGCTCAAATCAGGGTTCTGGCTGGGCTACACTGGGACATTCATAGAGTTGTCCCTAAGCCACTGTTGTGTTGTCTTGGCTTTGTGTTCAGGGTTATTGCAGGGTATTATTCCTACAGTAGGAAGGTGAACCCCAAATGAACTGAGGCCCTAAGCACGGTGTAACAGGTTTTTATTAAGGATATCGCTTTGCTTCATGCAGCTTTCCCTCATCCCTGACCAGTTGCCAAGTCCCTGGTGCAAGAAACACCCCCACAGCATGATGCTTCCACCATCATGATGCTGCTTCACTTTTGGGATGTTTTTAGGCAGGTGATGAGTGGTGCCTGGTTTCCTCCAGACATAACATTTAGAATTGTGAAAAAACAGTGAAATCTTCGTTTCATCAGATGAGAGAATCTTATTTCACACAGTCTGAGAGTCAGGTGCTTTCAGGTGCACACACACACACACACACACACACACACACACACACACACACACACACACACACACACACACACACACACACACACACACAAATTTGTTTGCACCTCCTAATTAGAAGTTAAGATTTAGTTACAGCCTTTGTGTGTGTGTGTGTGTGTGTGTGTGTGTGTGTGTGTGTGTGTGTGTGTGTGTGTGTGTGTGTGTGTGTGAACCATGCTGCTAGATTAGTGAGTCAGTTTTCCTTCATGAAATGACACGCTTCAGACAAGATTTTCCTTTTCCTAGATAAAAAAATGCATGGGCCAATAAATATTTCTTTGTTTTGTGTAAATTAAATATTGGTTAAAAGCCTAATATAAAACTGTAATTTGCTAACCAGTGCCATTTACATGATAATCAGTTATAATACCAAGTAAAACCCAACATAATTACACATAGTAATCTCACTTTAATGGGATGTAAAGCTTGTTTTTCTTTTAGCTTCTTTGATTTTACCTACCAAGCATTCTTTCATTTATTCTATTAGATGTAACCAGAGATATGGCTAACACCCTACCCGAAAGCCCAGTGTGTCTTTACATCCCCACGGTGACAGCAGTAGCCCTTTTTCATGTGTGTGTGTTGTGGGGGCAAAAAGCAAACAGCACACAAATCCCTTTGAATAGGTATTTTGACACCTGTTCTGTGTGTGTGAGTGTGTGTGTTGTGTGTGTGTGTGTGTGTGTGTGTGTGTGTGTGTGTGTGTGTGTGTGTGTGTGTGTGTGTGTGTGTGTGTGTGTGTGTGTGTGCGTGCGTGCGTGGGTGCGTGTGTGTGTTTGTGACCTCTTCTTTATCATGGCTCTTTCACACTGCACCAAAAGTACCAAACTCTGAAAAAAGAAGCACAGTTGTGAGATGAGCTTAAAATAAAAATCTCATTACATTCCAGACAAGACATTTGTCCAGGAACACAATGTGAGGACAATGAAGCAGGACACCATTTTGTACACAAGAGAGAGAGAAAGAGAGAGAGAGAGAGAGAGAGAGAGAGAGAGAGAGAGAGAGAGAGAGAGAGAGAGAGAGAGAATATGTTAGTATAATAGTGTACACTGATAAATTATACACACAGTCATGGCATGGATGCTAGTGGTTCTAATGGCGCATGCAAAGTGTGGACATCAGGCAATGAAGACTGCCTCATGCTGCTAAACACATCAATAAACACAAAACTCACATCGTTCCCACATCTGGTCAAACTGTGTCAGCTCACCTGCTGTTTCTTCTAGTCTGCAGGAGGGAGAGGGACTGAAGAAGTAAACATTGAATAAAGATTAGGAGAGAACGATGATCTGAAAACAACTGCTAGATGTTTGAAACATGTCTTTAAACCAATACTGAGACTTTGTGGCACAAATAGCAAAACGTTTACACAAAGTCCACAAAGTGAGCACCATGAAGATATGGTTTACATGAGTTGGAGTAAAAGATATTCAGAGGCCTGATATAGAACTATAACTTAAACTTGACTGAACACCTTTTGGACGAACTGTAATGTGACTGCGCCCCAGGTCTCCACACCCTACTGTACACCAGCACCTGATTTTACTAATGCTCTTGTGCCTGAATGAGCACAAATTTACACAAAATTCTGGTGGAATATCCATCCCAGAAGGATGGAAGTTATCAAAACAGCAAAAAGGGACTAAAGTTGAAAAGAAACTTTCAAAAAACACGTCTGTCATTTTAGTGTATTATAAAGTAATAAACAGTAGTCAGGACTGTTAGAAAGCTATATCCTAACTGATATGAATAATACAGTATCAACTAACGTTAAGCTGCATTATATAGCCAAAGGTTTGTGGACACTTGACCATCAGACCCATATGTGTTTGCTGGACACAGACTTTGGATACAGTGATGCTAAACAGGAATGAAAAATTAAACTCAGTATTAAACATCAAATCAAATCAAATCAAATCAAATCAAATTTTACTTGTCACATACACACACATACAGAGTTTGACATGCAGTGAAATGCTTTCTACGACTGTCCAACATTTAAGCATAGAAAAGGAATAGAATTTAAGGATAAAAAATGTGAATGAACATATTTGATGACTGCTAACAGAAAATGCTGACAGAACGCATATACAGTAAGTATGCAGCTACAGGATGAGGTTGTGCCGAGTTACAGACTTGACAGAGACTTGGCCTGGGCAGTAAGCAGTCTATGAAATAGCAAATGTGATCGTGTTACCGGAGGTGTTAGCATTGCTTTTTCATTTTTGGAAGCTGATCTGTTTAAGCAGCTGTTTGAGCTGGACAGTTCAACTACTAAGAACTAAAATGCTGCTTCACCTTCTTCTTTTTTGTATTTGTGGGTAAAGTTTAAGCAAGGTTTAACTCGCATTCACGCTACTCTCAACACAAAGCCAAAAAGCACATAATGTAGGAAACCATTAACCAAAGAAAAAATAGATCAACACTGATAAAAAGAGCTTACATAAATAGCCAACTCAGATTTTAATTACAAATCCAATCATGCTTATTGAAGATCACATGTTAGTGATAAATTTTGACATCCAAGTTGTTGTTTTTTTTAAGCTGTGCCATCTAGACCATGTGCATTTGTGGTTCTCATTGATTCTCGTGCAAGAATGAAGAAATGGTTTTCGCATTAGACTGAATGGTTATACAGGCTGACAGCATATTTTAGCATTATTACCAGAAAACTGTTTTAACCAACAGATTATTTGAGCACTACAAGTGAGCACTACAAGGAAAGCTGCAGTCCAGTTAAAATGCTAAGAACCCAGAGAGTATAACATTTTCTGTGTGCAACAAATGCATTTTTTGTTCACAAAAAAAAAAAAAAAAAATTTCAATTGTGTTCTCTAGGGTGTCTTTTACAACAGAAGTGTTATGCAATTTTCCCGAAATACACACGTTCGATCCAGGCCTGTTTTCAATAACTTCAGCTGCTCACTTAACATTTATCATAAGTGTAGTCTCAGCAAGTGGTTCCTTCGAAGCCTGCCAAACATGAATAAGCACGAAGCTTTTTACATTTGTTCAAACTCACACTAGCAAAGAGAAAATATTTGACCTTTGCAGCACCCTTTAATAAATTAGGTGTGAAGATATTGCATAGGTTGTGTCAGAATGTGTAATTATGTGAAATGAGCTAACTGAAATAATCAGTGCATCAATATATATATATATATATATATATATATATATATATATATATATATATATATATATATATATATATATATATATATATATATATATATATATATATCAGTATCGTTAATATATACAGATTCAGTGTGAGGTTTCTATGGATGAAGAAATTGTCAGTAAAACACACCAGCAGCACTTTCCTATTTGTAATTCCACTTTTTAACCAGCATGGTGTTGGGATTTGAGAACTTTACTCAGCATTTTCTACACAGTTAAACTTCAGTTAACTTAAATTGAGCAAAGATGCAATTACACCAATAATTGCCAATATTTTGTGGGTGATTTACAAAGAATAGTTGTGGGAAATGCAATAGTGAGACATAAGAATATGAACATAGCGTGTGTGTGTGTGTGTGTGTGTGTGTGTGTGTGTGTGTGTGTGTGTGTGTGTGTGTGTGTGTGTGTGTGTGTGTGTGTGTGTGTGCATTAACAGTCTAAGAAACTGCAGAACAGCAAAGTAATGCTTAAACTTGTTACAAATATGCCGAATTGTGTGTTGGCTAAAGGAGTCTTTGATCTCACACCAAGACTTGTGATGTAACTGTATCAAATGTTTACATAAAACCTTACTGTGTCAAATATCTCGAGATACTAAAACTTCATGTTTGAAAACATAATCATATAATACAATTTTACTACAATTTATTATACAAATAATAACAATTTATTAAATTAAATTAAATTAAATTAAATTAAATTAAATTAAATTAAATTAAATTAAATTAAATTTAATTTAATTTAATTTAATTTAATTTAATTTAATTTAATTAAATTTAATTTAATTTAATATGATTTAACAGGTTTACTTAAATGTAATACCCAACCCAGCCATTAGGGAGGCACAAGCCAGTGCACTCTTAGTGCCGGTCCCAAGCCCGGATAAATGGGGAGGGTTGCGTTAGGATGGGCATCCAGCTTAAAACATGTGCCAAATCGAATATGCGGATCACAAATCAGTTGATCCGCTGTGGCGACCCCTAATGGGAGCAGCCGAAAGAAGAAGAAGCCTTAAATGTAATACCCGCCTTCAAGTTATATTATTTGCATACACATGCTCTATCCCTGAAGCAAATCTCTGGCAAACCACGGTGAAGGAATTAAATAACATGACATGCTATTATTCTTATATTGACCACACAAAGTTCCATAGATCCTGTTAGTAAAGGAGATTAGGTCAACAAAAACATTTTATACATATATAATATTTCTGTGGTAAAATTGTGCAGTTTTTGTGACAAATCAAATCCATTACTTTTTTATTCACAAATCTTATAATGTACACTTCTACATCTGAATGAATTTAAATTTTTGTTTTAAAAAATACTTTTTGTTTACATTTATTTAATCAGTACAACAATCAGTGGATATAACCAGTTGCCTGGAAGAAGACAATCTGTCAAATGTTCATCATAGATTTCATTCTGATTAGTAAAGCCTTAAGTTTTATGATTACACTATTGGATGTGTACAGTGATCTAAGTCTAATACTAATGCTGCTTTCTCCAACATAATAGAGTCCCCTGCATCTGCATGTAAATCTTAATGATAATATAATAATAAAATAAATTATCATTGGTTTATTCATTCAATAATTCAAAGATGGTTTGCAGAGTGCAGAGGAGGGACAGGGGGTATATTGGTAGGAAAATGCTGAGGATGGAGCTGCCAGGAAGGAGGAAAAGTGGAAGGCCAAGGAGGAGGTTTATGGATGTGGAGATGTAGAGGACGGGGCGTATGGAGACGGATGGTGACCCCTAATGGGAGCAGCCGAAAGAAGGAGAAGAAGATTCATTAATTCAAATAAATAATATGTGAATATTGTCTGCCAGAGAGCAAAGTGTTCTAGCTGTATGCCAACATTCAATAAATGCTATTACTTCATAGAAATATTAGGTGAGACATGCCTAGAATTTACCAGACCACTGAGAACCCTGGGGTCTTCATAGGTCTGGCAAAGTACTCATTACATTGTGTTCTTCTAGATGTATTCTTTAAAAAAATTAAAAAATATTAATTTTCTAAATCATTCTATGTATGAACACTGGGGATTATAACAGATGTGTGTAATAAGTCATAGTAAATATGCTCTAAAATTGCATGAATTTGTAATTTTGCTGTTTAGTCTCCAGGTGCACAGATAACCTTAGCAATAAGTGCCACTGCTCTATCATAGCTCGGTGGTCCTCGGTTCGATCCTGACCTTTGGTTACTCTCGGTGTGAAGTTTGCATAATCTCCCTATAGGTTTCCTTTGGCAATATTATTAAAAGTACATAAAAAAATTATATATTTCTTTAAATCTGCTTTGTTACAATGTCAACCATACAAATAGAACTGTGTGTTTCATTGTTGAAGCATCTCATCCAGGGTGCATTCCTATCGTAGACCTGGTATACACTGCATACAATGTAACCTTGACCAGGATAAAGTACTTACAGCTAAACAGTCCTAAAGGGAATTTGGTTGTAAATAATCATACATCTTACATTTTCTTTCCTGTTTTAATTAATACTTGCATCAGTCACTTGTGCTGCAACAAACATAGTATTAATATACTAAAATAACCTCAAATACCTATCATTTACATACTTGCTGTCAGCCCGCTCGAGCACTTCCGGCATTGCCGCCTCCATCACCGAGGAACCGCCCCCTTGCAACCTGCTACATGGAAATGGCGTCCATATTTCAAACACATATAAGGAAGCGAGAAACCTCAAATCGGGGCCAGATTGTCTTCAAGGCTTGCCCTGATTACTCTCCAGCGTGTTTCCCCTGTTTAATTAACCTTTCTGTTACAAACCTGTTTCCGCCTGACTTATCTTTCCTACGAATGCCTGGGACAGGGGCACTGTCCCTGAGGGTTGCCTCACTGGTCTCCTGTTCGTCCTCGAGGGTCTCCGCTCTGATGTTCTCCAATGGTGTCACAACTCCCTGTTCTTCTGTCATCCTGGTCAGCCTCGCACTTTGTCTCTGGTCAGGACATGCTTCTGGTGGCTTTCCATGGTAAAGGACACCCAGTACTTTGTCGCAGCCTGCCCCGACTGCGCCCGACACAAAAACCCTCGCAGCCACCCCCAAGGTCTCCTTCAGCCCCTTCCTATCCCGAAACGTCCGTGGTCACACCTCGCTATGGACTTTGTTATCGGGCTGCCCCCTTCCAATGGCAACATGGTTGTCCTGTCAGTCATTGATCGGTTTTCAAAGATGGGCCACTTCATTGCTCTACCCAAGCTGCTGTCTGCCAAGGACACTGCCAAGCTGGCCCTCCAGCACATATTTCGCCTCCATGGATTTCCCAGAGATATCTTCTCGGACCGTGAACCCCAATTTTTGGCTCAGTTTTGGAATGCGTTCTGCCACCTTCTGGGCATCTTGACCAGTCTCTCATCTGGATTTCACCCCCAAACAAACAGACAAACCGAGAGGCTCAACCAGGATCTGGAAACTGATCTTCGCCTCCTTTGCAGTCGGGAACCCTCCTCCTGGTCGGATAAACTAATATGGATTGAGTACGCCCATAACACCCTTCCCACTGCTGCCACAGGGTTTTCGCCCTTCCAGGTGGTCCATGGTTACCTGCCACCAACTTTCTCCAACCAGGAACCCCCGTCCGCTGTCCCCTCTGCCGCCCTTTTCTTCGCGGTTGGAGAACCGCCCGAGCTGCCCTGCTCAAGAACGGCATGAAACTTTGCCGGGGGGGGGGGGGGGGCAAACGTAAGCGGCGCCTAGCCCCTCATTAGTATAGCACTCCATTTGGGTCCTTTCCCTTAAGGCCACCTGTCAGAAGCTCGCCCCACGCTTCATCGGCCCGTTCCCTATTTTCAAAGTCGTCATACCCTGGCCCTCCGTCTCAGCCTCCCTAAAGCACTCCGGATCCACCCTACGTTTTATGTCTCCAGGGTTCTAACAGTCCGGGCATGTTTTGACTTCCAGCTCGTCAGCTCCGTGCGCTTCAGCTCACTGAATTGGCTCCCTGAATCGGCTCCCTGAATTGGCTCTCCTTGCGCTCTGCACGCTCACATTTCTGGCGCGGCTCTTCTTCGCATCCGCCTTGGATCCTAAACCTGAACAGCTGACACTTGCTTCTTTCTCTCAATGGCAACATAATCCCAAAAAAAAGCTGGTACAAATATGTGTACTAAAACTATTTTTGCACAAAAATAAAAGGCAAGTGACCCTGCATTGACATAACATTGTCCTAATTTATATTAGGATGTTCCCTCCACCTAAACTTCCCTTTGCTCTACAGGTGTAAATTTGTATTTTGTAGTAAATCAAAGCACTTAATGACCATTAAATAACCAACATTCCTTACTAACTAACTAACCAACTAACTAACTAACCAACTAACTAAATAAGTAAATAAATAAATAGAAATAAAATAAATGAATACAAAAAAAACAAATGACTGAGATCCAACAAAGAGTGCCTACTATACTACTGACTAACTAAGTAACTAAGTAACTAACTAAGTAACTAACTAACCAACTAACCAACTAACTAACTATAATAATTAAGAAAACCCAATACCAATAATAATAAACTACATAAACTGAAATCCAAATACATTATTACAACATAAAAATGCTTGTTGTAATAACTACAACCTAAAGCCATGGCTTGCTCATCAGGGATAAATGCACACCATTCACCTTAACTGTTAAATTCTGTTAAGCTGCTTAAAAACAATGTCTGCTGTGAAAAGTGCTATATAAATAAACTTGACTTGACTTGACTATTCTTTTAATGCATAGTTGAAAGATGTTGAAAAGGTGAGAACAATCATTGCACAAGAAACCACAAAACAATCAATAAGCAAGCATATTAACTTTAATCATTTTAAAAAAGATAACTACTTATTAATAACAACAATGAATTAGTGGTTATATACTCAGAGCAGCCAGGTAAAATTTTTTATTGGGTTCTGTTTTGATGCCAGGATATATTGATGTTTGTCACTGCAAAATTAGAGCAGATGTTTGCACAAAAGACCCACTAATCAGAGGAGGTAATCATATTGGTGTTGGATTTGGTGTGAAAAAGGTTAAAAACCAGTAAAGAAAATTGTAAAGAAAAGGTTTTTTTATAACCATGTAATAACTTGCACTTCAATTTCAAATTTAACTTTTTGCTAGACCTATGTACAGATGCAAAATTTTTATATCATAGTTTTGTAGTTTACAAATAGTTACGTCAGTTGCAACAAATCATAACGTTAGCAGTGTTGGATAAGACACCATTAAATTGATTTTGGGGCCATTAATTTGGTTTTAGAAGCTTACCAGATACCTGAATGCACATTATGGTAATTATTCATTTATTCAACCATGGATATAACGGTGCAGTGCAAGAGCTTCAGTTTAATGTTCATGAAAAACAATGAGTAAGAATGTAGTCTTTAGTGACTTTGCCTGTGGCATTCCTTTCACTATCAGACAGGCTGTTTTTTTTCTGAAACTGCTGATCTCCTGAGATTTTCAAGCCTTTAGAGATTATACAGATTGGTTTGAAAAAGGAAAACCAACAACAACAACATCAACAAAAATCAAGAGAGTTTTTTTGTAGATAAAAATACATAGTTTTGAAGGAAGAGGTCAGAAGTGAATAGCCATATTAATACTAGTTGACATGAAGTCAAGGATAATTAAAATAACCACAAACATGGTAAGCCTCTGTATACTGTATACTTCATATTGAATCACTTGTTCCACTTTAGTCAGCTAAGAACAGGAATCTGGGGCTACAGATTAGCCAATCTGTAGCTACAATTTAAAAACTGTCACAGCATATCTGATCTCAGTCAAATCAACAAGATTTTGTTGGGAAAAAGTTCCAACATTGATAAAAATCAGCATTCCTCCCTTTCACTTTTTCCTCTTCCTTCTACACAAACATGTCATAAAAAAGCTTGCAGAAATTCAGGTCAGTAGTTGAAAAGAAATAGTCTGCATTCAAACCTTTGCATTTATTCATTTATTCATTTAATTGAAGGCACACTGCAAAACTCTTAGTGATCCAGTATGAATATTTTTTATAATTTCTTGTTAAAAGTCTTCTTTATTATAAATTGCAAAAACATTATAGAACAAATTCAAAATGAATAAAAAAATAAACTCGATCAATTAAATTAAATTAATTTCTCATAAATCCTCTCTTAATAATAAATACCTTCATTTGTTTTGCAAATATGCAATTTCCTCCTGGTTCTGAAAACTGTATTTTCTGAGGCCAGCATTTACAATAGACAAATTAGTACATAAGATGTCTAAGTTAATATTTTTTCAATATAAAATTATTTTTTCTTGCCTCACTGCCATTGCGTTGTTTTACGATTTATAATATTGCCATGAACTGCAGAGAAAAACAGTTCAATTTAGTATGTTTGGAAATCTTTGAGCTGATTCTTTCAAAGTGAATATTAGAAGCTGACTTACAGGATGACACTTATTTGCTTCACAGAATTCAATAATAAAATCCAAGACCCCAAAAAAATTTAATTAGGTGGAAATTAAATTCACAAGATGTATTGAATTTAACTCAGCCCAGGGAAAACATGGATGCCTTGTAAAGTTTGGACACATGGTTCAAAAATGATGACCATAAATTAGGCACAAATGTGATCCGATGATAGTGCTAGAGCTTTGGTGTCACTTGACTGAATGTATTAGAATGTTTCTTAGACCATGGCCAATAATTGTCTCAAATTTCACAAGACATTGTACAGTTTTATGAGCTGCTACAGATTCTAGAAGAAGAAAATTAGATAAGCAAGAGGGGGGGAAATATGCCTTCAGTGCTTGCCCCCTAAAAAAAAAAAAATAATAAAATAAATAAAAATAAATTCACTCAGAGCTGTGCGAGAACACAGAATATAACATCTACCTCTTATACTCCACATCTTGTTAAGAGTGGACCAAATAGTAATCCTTCAGGAGAATGGACAAAAATTATTTTAAACAATTAAAACTACACACAGTAAGACTAGATACTTTTGTACTAATATAAACATTTTGGTTTTATATGATCGAAATAGGAAACAAATAGAAGTTTCATTGATTCACGTGCGATGTATAAGGCTTAACACATCAGCACTTGTACAACTGCAATATTACACAACATGACAGAATGATTTATTTAGTGTGAAATCACACCATGTTGTGTACATGGCCAGTGACAGGAGATACATCTGTGTAACATTCATAAATGATGTCACTGTAAAAAGAGGCTTCAGTGATGGTTGACAGGAATTTGGCCTGCTCGTATCAAAGTAAGCAAAAAGAGGTGCAATTAAACAAGCAAGAAGGTGTTCTGGGTTTTCACGAATGTGCTGAATACGTAGTGACTACATCATACAAATCCCTATATACAAATTGAGAAATACAAATCCAGAGATACATAACCCAAACCAGAGAAAACATTTCAGGACACGATTGACAATGACAGTACATTTCCAGATTTCCAGGCAGGCATCTCAGTGGTGAAATTAAGTTGAATGACTACCAGAAGAGAATAATACTGCCAAAGAGAAATGAAGCATGTGTAGACATAGAAACAAATTTGAAAACGTTTATTACGCACGAAAGAGCTAATGGGTCAAAATATTAAACATTTTAATAATAAAAGTGATCTCTGCATTTTCTGACCAGCTAATCCATGTGTAAAGCAGATATATTTAATGTCACTGATCAAGGGAAATTCGATAAGTGTATCTGATAGCTTTTTATTTTAGGTTAGGTTTTCAAGCTCATCAAACCAAAGTTTATTGAAACACCTATAAACCCTGACTAGCAACAGTGCTAATAAAAGTGCAATATTTGTTTCACTGAAAAGCTTATTGATGAAACTGACCCTATAATTGGAAAAAAAGATCATTAGAGAGTATTAAAGTTGTATTAAAGCTTTTATTCAGCAAGTGGCTGAAGACACTCAAAATGTACATAAAACAATTTCTGGCTGATTAAATAAATTCATTAATGAAGTTGTGCAAAAAAATATGGTATAATTAAACACTCTGCTACAAAGAAGTACAGAGAAAATTTCTTCATAATGAGCAAAATTATTCAATAGAGCAGGACTATTTCGAGCTTGGAATGTACACAAATGACTTGTTATAGGATATATAATCATGTATTTAGTTTATTGTAATATTATAGTAGGTAATACTAGACACATTGGACAATATTAAGGATATTTCCACTTCATTTTTTGCATTAAAGGCCTATGTGACCTTTATTTTTAATTAAATCAAAGATTGCATCTCTATTGTTCACTTCTGAGATAGCATGTTACCATGAACTAATAAAATAATACTGTATGCTCACCATATTTATGTGGTAAAAACAAGCTTTTTTGTATTATTATTATTATTATTATTATTATTATTATTATTATTATTACTGTTGTTGTTGTTGTTGTTGTTGTTGTTGTTGTTGTTGTTGTTGTTGTTATTTTCGTTCTGTAGATGTTCTACATGATGCATCATGAAGCCTCTTAAACTATATAGTGAAATAATAGTCTAATAATATGATTCTCAGTAAGCTCTGTAAATAAGTACAGCTTCCAGTTTTAGTCCATCTGCAGCCAGGGACTCATTGCCTCTCTTTGTTTATCCTCATGAACTTTTGTGCCACATTCAATTGCTGCTAGATGCATTATGAACCTGTAAGGAATGCATCAAGATTCTCTCCAGCTGTAAATATAGCTTAAGTGCAGGCCACCCAGTTTGGAATGACTGGACAAAGGCTTTTGTTGTGCATACAGTATGTGAATGTGAGTGAGCAAATTGTCTGAGAGTGTAAATGATGAAAAGTGGAGGAGAGAGACGACAAAGAGTAATGAAACCAATAAGGGTGAAACTACATGCTTAATTTTGTGTTTTGTTGCTCTACAAGTTCTACCTTACACTCTACACATTTTCTCAGCCAGTAAATTATGTATCACATTTTTGCTCAACATATTTTAATTTAAATAATTGCTGAATATATTCTTATTGACTTTTCAGACACCTTGTTTAACAAACTGTGATTAATGTGTGGTTGTGTACTTCATTGCAAATTATTTATAATGATGAAGATGCTCTAATGATAGATTTGTGATTTTGTGAAGATTTGTGAATTGTCATTTCAAAACATAATTGTTTTTTAAGTTTAATTTTGGTTCCTTCTTTGCCAGTAATATATTTTTGATATTGCCAAAATTTTGTTGGTAGCAGGGCTTAGTCACTCTCAGATTATATGGTATGTGTATCATCATAAAAGTGCAAAAAACATTCAAGAACCATCTTTGTCTATAAAACTCATTAGAGCAATAATTTCTAAGTATGAGAGACCCACAGAAGTACAAAACACAAAACCTGACATTCAGCATAATATGACAACACAAACTCTGAAGCAATTAAGCACTGTACTGTGTTTAAAATGTCTTTAAACTAAGCTACAGTAAGTGAAAGTAAGTATAATATCCTGTTCTTCCAAGGCTTTGAGCCAGGTCTGCATTGGACCTCCAATTTAAAAGAAACCTAGTGAAATCCGCTTCCTTTCGAAGGGAGAATAGAGATGGAAATAGCTCATTGTTTTAGGGGACACCCAGTAGGATATTGTCAGGTCCTGTCAATGAGACTAAATCGCTGTATCGCATGCAACAGGCTCTGTGCTGCTTCCAAACATTGCGTAACGCATTAATGGATTGTCACACTCAACATCACAAAACGTGCTATGCAAAGCGTTGATCGGTTGTCCTCTTCTGAACCCTTACTAGACCCCTGATGTCACACACAATATCACAAACATGCTGTGCAAAATGGCCATCAACTGTCCCAATTTGAACCCTCACTAGGCCCTCAGTTCGACCTTTGTAAAAAAATGCAAGCCCAAATGCACATACAATTCCTGAACAGTACAAAAAAAAGAAGACAAATGAAGCATTCCCTTCCAGACGGGATGGGCAGATGTTTTCCCTGCTCTCAGGGACAGATGAACATCCTGGAAAGGAATGATTGTCAAATTCCTCACTCACAAAACCACACACATATACACCACACATACAACTCTTTTTTTTTTCTTTTGGACTTTAGTTTTAAATTAGTCTCCTTTTACAATGACATTTTGATTTACTGGTCATTACCACTGATCAGTTTAGAAGCAAAGTACTGGAAAAATCATAAACAGAAAGGGAAAAGATGTTGTTTGGCTATGCATTCAGACAGTTAATGACAGATTGTCATGGATCATTTTAGACCTGAATTATTACAGAAAAAGATTTAATAAAATTTCATCTGTTGGTAGAGGATTATTTATGTGGTAAGAAACACTATTATGGGGTTTTTATATAATACATCCCTTATGTGCATTATATGACAAAAGTGATTTTAAAACTGCTCAAATTATGCAAAAGTAAAGTTAGCTGCCTTTCAAGGGCCCAACAGAAAACAGAACCTGCCTTTTCAGGGTCTAGTAGAATACAGATTTATTACATAATTTACATGTAAGTACCATAAACTTAAGTAAGTAAGTAAAATAATACTTGCTTAAATAGTCTTCCATTTGTGTTGCTTGGTTCTGGTGCCTTTCTGGTACTAATAATTGTCACATGATCTCAGTACACATGTACCTGCTGCTAGAAAAACCCATAATTTGTTAGAGAACCTACCTGAACAAACGGCATCATGAAACCCATAGATAGCTATCAAAACAAGTTTGAAACAAAGTTCGGGAAACCTTTTCACACCATTAAACTAATTGTGTAATTTGTAAAAGTCAGCATAGTGACAGTAGTGCATAAACTAATCTATAACTTTCATAGCAACTTTATGGTTTCATGGCATATAATCCCTATTTATTGCACGTTATTTCCATGTTGTAACACTAAGAGTTCAACAGAGGTAAAAAAAAAAGTTTGTGATGTTTTTAATGCGTTACTTTCCACTTGCATTACAAACTCATGTTCACATTACTTGCCAGAATCTTACACTTTGCATGATTTCCTGCCCTAGAACACGTGCTTCTCAGTGTACTGTGAGGTCCTCAGTGTCTTGTACTAAGCATGTTTGAGCAAGGCAATAAAAAAATTGTTATGGTCTCAAGGCCTCCATGTTATTCATCCATGATGCACTTTACCAGTAAACAAAATCTGATACCCCCCAATGCCCCAAATACCAGAGTAACTGCCATTTACACACCAATCGCTATTTCATAAAATGAAAAAAAAAAAAGAATTAAATAAATAAATCACCTTCCGCTCAGACTCTAGATCTAGCCAAGGAAGTTGTCCTAAATACCCATGATACTTCCTCAGGCAATTCTATTTTAAAATTAGATCTAACTGGATGTGTGTTTGCCCATTAAGCAATATTGTATATTAAGGAAGAGACCCATTGTGGCAATTTGGCTAAAAGTACATTTGGGCGTTTCCCCAAGTTGGGAACAAACAATGCCAAAAACAATCAAGTATAATATTTGTATTGTGATTTTTTAACAGATAGTCTGACAAAGTGCAAGATTTCTGGTATAGTCTTTAAAGTGGCATTCATTAACTTAAAAAAAGAAAGAAGAAGAAAAAGAAGGAAAAACATATTTAGTCTACACATGTTGCTGCTTCTTTTTTTTCCCTCTCATTTTGAACTTGATCCGACATTAGATTTCAAGCATGGAGGATCAATACACAGCACCATAAGTTTATAATATTAATTAGTTACTTTACATTTTGATGTGGTTCGCCTTTTGATGTTCAAAAATGTTTGTAATACACTATATGAGCAAAATTATGTGGACACCAGCCCTACACACTCATATGTATTTCCTCCACAGAAGTTTGCCACAAAGTTGAGAGCACACATTTCTTTTAGAATGTCTTTGAATGCTAGACACTTACAATTTGCCTACACTGAAGCTACGAAGCTCAGACCTGTTCCAGTATGGCAGTGCATCTCTGCTCAAAGCGATTTCCATGAAGACATAGCATGCTGAAGTTGGAGTGGAAGAACTTAAGTGTTCTTTACAGAACCCTGACTTCAACCCCACTAAACACCTTCAGGATGAACGGGAATCTTGACTACGTTCCGGATGGGTCAGTTCAGTGTCTGACTTTGCTAATGATTCTGTGACAATAAGTGCAAATCCCCCCAGACACTCTAAAACAAAGGCACCCAAACGTTTTTCTATAAAGGGCCAAATATTTAACTTTATTAAGGGACACTGGCTGAAAATTTTTCATTTTTCATTATAATAACCATTATAGTAAAACTGAAGTTGCCATGGTTCCTCTCATTTATGATTTCTTAATATTTATATTTAGAAAATAAATTAATAGGCCCACTGTACATAGAAAGTATGACTCTGTAATGTTCTTAACTAATTGAGTTTTAAATTTTGAGTTCTAGTTCAGTGAAACATGTGAAACAATCCAATTTATTGTACAATAGAGTTAAATGCCTAATACAACTATTCAGTGATCTCTAATGAGAGACATGAAACTGGTCCTTATTTTTTAAAGGTTATTCCAAATGCAATTTAACCCCTTTTTTCCACATAGCATATACGGCATGGTTGGCCAAATCAATTGTCACCACTCTGCAAGCCCTTGTTTAGGCATCTCTGATTTAAAATATAGCAAAACCCTTAAAAAAAGTGGAGGTTATTATAAGAGCAAAGTGGGACTGAATGGGATGGGAATGGGATGCTGAAATGACCAGGAGTCCTATATAATGTACACAAATTTTTTTTTTTTATTGTACCTTTAATTTTGGTTTCCACATTCTGTTGCATTGGCTTGAGGAGTTACCAAAGCCAACATCATGAAGCTGCAAGTGCCTTTAAAACCAAGCCACCATTTTGTTAGTTTAGGTGGATAAATATTACTCTACTGCTATCTGCTGGGATCACATATGTAATACAGCTGTGAGAACACTGCTAATGTTTTAACTATTGTACAGGAGATGGTATTGATGGCATTTGGTTCAGTTTTGTTTCGACTACACTGGCTTACAATGGTGAATATTTAAGAAAAGGCTGTTAAAGTAAAAGAATCAACATTGGGGTGGTTGAACCTTTTTTTGTTAAATAATAGTTTTTGTTAATTAATAATTAATAAGTCTCTGTAAGCAAGCTGTTATTATACACAGGAAAAGCCAAATGTGTTCAGTGGGGTGGGCAGGTCTCTTGAAGGACACTCAAGTTCTTCCACTCCAACCTTGGCAAACCATGTCTTCATGGTGCATATTGTGTACATGAATATTGTCATACTAGAACAGATTTGGGTCACTTAGTTCCAGTGAAGGGAAATTGTAATTCTACATCATACAAAGGCATTCAAGACTATTGTGTGTTTTAATTTTGGAGAAGAAGCACATGGGTTTAATGCTGAGGTGTCTTCATATGTTTTGCAGGATATAAACCTGTCATACCCATTTCAGATGATGCTCTGCCAAAGCTGCTATTAAAGAAAACTATTCAACAGTCTTTGACTAATCAGAATAAAAAAAAAGAAGTATTTATTTGTCATATACAGTGTGGTGTTGTCTCAGTCATTACATACAGTATCTCACAAAAGTAAGTACACCCCTCACATTTCAGCAACAATTTTATTATATGTTTATTATAAGGGAATATACTATAGAAATTAAAATTGTATATTTTTTAGAGCAGTCAAGGTACAGCTTGTATAGCAGTGGATTTATTGTCCTCTAAAAATAACTCAACATACAACCATTACTGTCTAAATAACTGGCAACAAACGTGAGTACACCATTGTTTTCTAGCACTGCCTTAATACTTCTGGGCATGGAATTTACCAGAGCTGCACAGGTTGTTTCTGGAAATCTTTTCCACACCTCCATAATGACATCACGAAGCTGCTGGATGTGAGACACATGGCACTTCTCCACCTTCCGCTAGAGGATGCCCCACAGGTGCTCAATAGAGTTCAGGTCTGAAGACATACTCCATCACCTTCAGCTTCAGCTTCCTCAGCATGCAGCTGTCATCTTGGTGGTGTGTTTGGGGTCATTTTCATGTTGGAAAACAGCCGTTCGGACCGGTTTCTGAATGATGGGCATGATGTCATTCTTCAGATTGTAGAAGTACATGTTGGAAATTATGTTTCCCTTAATGAACCAAAGCTCCCCAGTACCAGCAGCACTCATGCAGCCCCAGACTATGATGCTACCACCACCATGCTTAACTGTAGGAAAGACACAATTTCTGCTTCTGCAACCTACAAAGCAATGCTTGCAGCACTCATGTGTCTTTTTTTTTAAGCCAACTTCTGATGCACAGCACAAGGATTCAACTTCTTTAATCAACCCTTGTGAGGCCTATTCCAAAGTGAACCCATCTTGTAAAAAACCTCTGAATGACCATGGCCACTGTAATGTAACTCAATTTCAGGATGTTATTGATCTTCTTATAGCCTCAGAGAGTTCTTTGCCATGAGCTGCCACGTTGAATATCTAGTGGTCAATATGAGAGAATTGTACTTAAAGCACCACATTTTAACTGCTCTCATACAAGATACACAAATTTGTATGGTCCTGTCAAGCAGACAAAAACATAAACATGATGAATAGGACATTTGGCTTTGTATGGTTAAACAAAGTACAGCTGTTATCACTCAGGGTGTACTTATTTTTAGAGGACAGAACATCTATACTGCTAAAAAAAGCTACACATTCACTACTCTAAAATATATAATAATATATAAGTTTCATTTCAATAGTATTTTCCTTTGAGGAGATATACTAAAATGCCTACTGAAATGTGAGGGATGTACTCGCAACTTCAGTTTTAATATAATGATTAGTATAATGCAACATTTCTTTTCAGACTGTGCTCCTTAATCAAATTTGATATTTTTCCCCTTTATAGGAAAATGTTTGGGAAGCTCTGTTTGAGAGCATGTCTGGAGGGATTTGCACTTTTAATCACAGAAGCATTAGCAAAATCAGACACTGCCCTGGCACGTCCAGCACTAGTCAGGATTCTCGTTCATCCTGAAGGTGTTTAGTGGGGTTGAGGTCACGGTTGAAGTTCTTCCTCAAGTTCCTCAACTTCAGCTTTAACATGTGCACAGATGCACTGCCATACCGGAACAGGTCTGAGCTTTGTAGCTCCAGTAAATGTAAATTGTAATTGTCTAGCATTCAAAGACATTATACATATAAATTGTGTACTATCAACCTCGTGCCAAAATTCTGGTGAAAAACTGCATATGAGTGTGTAGGGCTGGTGTCCACATAATTCTGCAGCAGGTATGGACAATTTTTTTTTTCTCTTTTTTTCTTCTTCTTCTTCTTTCTTTTTTTATTAGTTAAGCTGATTACAGTCATGATCTCTATGTATTTATTTATTTTTTATATTATGCCATCACAAATGAGAGGAATCATTTCAGGTTTAATTTTAATCGAATGTATGGTATATTGCAACATTTAGTGTTTTTATTTAGGTTATATTTTTGACCTTTTATAGGAAAGTGTTTGGGTCAGATCTGTTTAAACGATAAAATAATGGACGCGTCGATGACTAACCTACACATTATTCTTTTATTTTGAAAGCCTCACGCGGCTGATTTTTCCCGGAAGTACGTTACTGGTGTTTCCGCCTCACGTACCATTCACGGCAATTATTCCTTCGCGGATGCGTTGTGTTGGGTTGGTTCTGTTTTCAGCCAAGTTTATAGATGGAACTGGTAAAGTAAGAGTTCATTTGCGAGGAACAAAGTAGATAAATGTTTGCATTAGCGTTAGGTTTTGTGATATTTGCATCCGACTGTGAATTGACAGGGTTTTAGTTCAGTCCTGAGATGAGGAATAAGGGCTGCTGTTTGTGTGCCATCAAGCTGCATTGTGAAGCAGATTGACAGATCTGTCTGGATCGCTTTCCAAATCTCTCCGGATTTCTGCTTTAATGTAAACTTATTCAGACGTTTATTTTGTATTTTTTGCTTTGCTTTGCTTTGCTTTCTTTACCGTCTTCATCCTTTATTCAACTCCGAATGCCGCTGCACTGTGTAAAATTTGTTTGGGGCTTGTTTATTTAGTTCAGTATGAAAAATCCCTGTAAATATGTAAACAAATAGACGAACATGCAAATATTTATGTAAAGTAGATATAATCTCATAAACAATCATGAATAAGTAGAGAAACAAGTATGCAGATACTGTTTACTTCGCACATCTGGTTGATATTTGAGTTATCGACAAATCTCATGTCTTTCTCTGAGAGATTTTTCTGCAGATGTTCTACTTGTTTCCATGTTTAATATTCATAAATCAAAAACAAACAGCCATTGATGCTTTCATGCCTATGAGAAGGGCACAAATAGTATTTTTTAGAAGGCATGTAAGGTTAAAAGTATTGTAATTTAGAAGGAATTCATTTGCAATATGTATATGCCATGTATGTGAATAGATTAATACATTTCTTATTTCTGATAAAGATATATCCTTATACATCCTTTATAATTATATGAAAAGAGAGTGTAGTCTACTAAAAGAGTGCACGTATGTACTGTATGTCCAGGCTACCTGTGTGTGTACAATGTGATCTGTTCATACAGAAATAATGAAATGTCTCAAATAATTATTATTATTTTTTTTTTTAATTTACCTATTTTTGAGCTTATTATCCAAAATGTGTTAGGGTATAGTTATGTCCATCCAGATCAAGCGAACTAGATCGATCCGTCATGCGTTATCACAATCAACCTGTATCAATGAATTATATTAATATTTCTCTTTAAAACTAATTCTTTGAATAATGAACACTAAATGTACCAATAAACCCCATTTAGTTTTTGACTGTTTTTGTCTGAATATTTTCCTAGAATTGCACGTCCCTATTACTCCGATGTTTGCTTTATTTTAAACCAGAGCGATTGTGAAGTAATTATTATTTTCTAAGAGCAACACCATGCTTTATTGGATTCAAGTTAATATTGTGGAAGAAGTTAGCTCTAGTTATTACTTGTCATAACACAGCTGTAAACATCTTCGGTCCTGAAGACTGTTCCATGGTGGAAAAATGTAGTCAGTGTTTAATAAATTAATAAGGAATAGTTTATTATTATGTAATAAAAATGTAATTAATGTGTTTTTACAGACAGTTCAGCTGAGCATGTGTAACCTCTGAGCATGGAGATGGAGCTTGTAAGCAATGGTTACTTCAGAAAGAAAAAACCCAAAGCGTCGATGGAGAAGGCAATGAGCCGGTAATGGATATGGGCAGACTGGAATCACTGTTAATATTAGAAGATGGCAAAGACTGATATGAGGAGGAATTATTTACTGACACTCTGACGGACAGCCTCTAGTGAATAAACAAATAGGTGAGTGTCATAATATCAAATTATCCTTTTTTCTATGCATTAATACAGTGGTGGACGAAAAACACAAACCATGTACTTGAGTACATTTTGTGCTTTTACTTAAGTAAATGTACAAAGGTATTTGCCTGCAAATGTACATAAGTATCCAAAGTGCTTTGATATATTATGAATATAATGTTCCTATTGAAATGTTGCTCACAAGAAAAACTGTTTATTTAAAAGTACTCTAATGTTACTTTTAGCACACCAATCTAATAATAGGATAATGGGTATTAATAAAACACTGATTGTTTTCTATTAAAATGATTATGAGCCCATTGATTTTGGAAAAATTCGAAAAGATTAGTTAAAAAGTAAAGATATATGAAATGTAGTAAAGTCTTTCCAAATGGAGACACTTTAGTATTGTACAGATGCACACAAAAGCTACTTAAGTACAGTAACAAATGTAATTTACCCCATTTATTTCCACCATTGGATTATAACATTAATATCCAGTACATGATAATCACAGATATAAAACAGGAAACAAATAATGAAAATTATAACTTTAGAGCACTGGTTATATTTCTAGATTTTAGTGATTATATTTTAAGGGATTGACTGATTTTTTTGAAAACTCAGATTTATACTGGTATTGTGGAATTAAGATTGAATGCTGTCCACTAGTTTTTTACATTAACATTTGTGACATTTAGCAGAAGCCCTTTTTTTTTAAATCCAAAAGGAAGGCTTTTGCAGCCAGATTGCACCAGAGGCTTGGCTAAAAACATAGAAGTATGATTGAGTCTGGATTATTTAGGCTTGTGCTCATGTTTCATTGCAGTCCATTTTCTCATGGACCTGTGCAGCAGGAACCCAAACCGCACTGTGCCAGTGAGCGATGGTGTTCCTAGACGAGTTGACATTCCCCTGTGCTCCAGGACAAACGGGTGGAGCTGGCCTCCTCACCCCTTCCAGCTGTTGGCTTGGCTTCTCTACCTTTACTTTGCAGTTACAGGTTTTGGAATTTTCATCCCTCTGCTGCCGTCACACTGGATCCCGGCAGGCTATATTGTATCCTTTGGGGTTAAAATTCAAATGTAGAGTCGGAATATAATCTGGAATATTACATAAGAGCTGCGTTCATACAGGAAGCCCAAATCAACGTTTCAATGTGAAATCAATTTCAACTGTCAGCCATGTTGCCTCACACGTGTTAATGTTTTTTGTGGTTTTTTTTGCGCAATGATCCCGATTTTCAATCATTTCTGTTCTTTATGGTTGCAATTGACCTTCCAAACCTAAAGTTTTTATTTACTGTAATTGGAAGCAAGTGAGGAAAAACAAACCTTAATTTTCCTAAATTATGTACCGGTAGCTAGAAAGTATGGCTAGTTAACCGATAGTAAGTGTTTTTAAGAATGTTGCATGTTTGTGATTCTTAACTACAAATGATTGGTCTGGAAATTAGCCAAAAAATAAACAAATAGATAAGTACATTAGAATAGGATAGCTTTTCCTTTTGAGTTATTAAAATTTTTAGGCTTTGTGTTTAAACTTGCAGCTAGTTGATCACAAGAGTCACTGTTCTATTCAGTATTGTTGGCTACAAACAGATGAGATCATTTGAAAAATATTGTGAACCCAGATGTGTTGAATTTACATCAACCATTTAAATCATTATCAAAATTTTACCTTTGCATACAAGAAGACTGTCTAAGTGAATTTCCCTGTTTCCAGCTTTTCAACAAACAGTTCATTGCAGCAAAAAGTAAGGGAGCAATGGCACAGGAGCTCTCAAGAGTGCATTTGCTAATTTTTTGAACAATTATTTAATGTTGAGACCATTACATTTTAATATTTTGCCAGTATTATCTTGACTTTTTTTTGTCTTAGACTAAATGTACCTTAAATTGGACTTTGGACAGTCTCTCGCATCACACTGTGTAGACAAAGGAAAAATGTCACATCTAAGTTAGTAGATTAGTTTGATGAATAAATTATTTGACTTTAACCCAGTGTTTAGTGTACAGGGATTATGTTTGTTTGCCACCTGCTTGTGCACCTGACCGCTGTCTCCATCGACCCTGCTGATTACAATGTCAGAGCAAAGAGCTACAAAGGACCACTGCCTGTGTTTGACCGCACAAAGCACGCACACGTCATCGAGAACTGCCACTGTTACCTCTGTGAGGTGGATGTGTAAGTATGGTAAGAGGGTGCAGGGAAAATTTTTTGGTCTGCTTAAAGTAGCAAAGAACTAGGAAAGATGGTTGGAATGTTGGATACAGATAAAATGTAAATGCAGAGTTTATCAAGCAGTCAATTAGGCAAATAAAACCCGCCATTAGGATTTGATCATGTTTAAACAGGATTGTTGAACTGTAATTAGACATCAGAAGGAAGGACTAGGGCGTATGCATATGGTATTATCTGTGGGTAGCCAGCAGGCTCCAAATCCCTAATCAGCCAGCTAACAGCTACATTTCTAGTTCACTTTACCGTCAGGAATTAACCGTGGTGTGTCCCTGTTGCTTTCAGAGGGCCGAAATCCAAACACTGCAGTGCCTGTAATAAGTGTGTGGCCAGTTTTGATCACCACTGCAGATGGCTAAACAACTGTGTGGGCAGCAGAAACTATTGGTAAGACCTTGTAAATAATGAATACGCAATATGTTGTTATTGTTAAAGCAGGACAGAACAGATGGCTTCTCATGATGCTTTGGAAGCTTGCCACTTTTCTGTACAGCACTGAGAATCACATGTCTGTTAAGCAATGCCAAAATCAGGATCTTGTTATTCTGGAGCACATTCAGAATGCCATCAACACAAAAAAAAAATCTATTTGCCTGCGAGTGTGTTTTATCGAATTCACACTGCAGACAACCTTGTTACGAAATGAATTAACTTTGGCCTGATTACAGTGATTTAACTTTATAGCAGACTTCAGTACACCATCCCATCATTCATTATACTCCCCTAACAGCAGGTTTTTTTCTTTATGTCAGAATTGTATAACTCTTTTACAAGGTCTTTATTCAGTATCTTGTTATATCTTGTTGGTGTTGTCAATTTACACACATTTATATGGCTTTTCTCCATTGCAGGGTTTTCTTGAACAGTGTAATTTCTGCTCTGGCTGGCATATTTTTAGTTGTGATTATCGCCACTTACGTTTTTATCGAGTACTTTTTGGATCCATCGAAGCTTCGATCCGATAAACACTTCCAGCAAGGTAGGCTCTGATGTGCTCTGATTGCAACAAAAACCCTTGTCGATGATTCAGTCACCGGTTCACATGCACTTAAATAATCTGTTTATTGTGTTATAGCTACAATAAATATTATAGATAATAAATCTTTCCATAATAATAATAAAAAAAACTTTTTTTTTAATCACTTTTGTTTTTTGGGTGGGGAAACACACCATTCGGTGAAACCCTATTATCTGCTGTTTTAATTACTGTTGTTTTCACGCACAAAAAATAATCTAATAATTGATTAGAAATTCACACATATACAGTGAACATTCATAATTTCAATTACACTCTGTTTTGAGTTACGTGATGAAATCGTATGTGGTATCTGAGGTGTTAAACCTCCCTTTTTTTCAGCATATTTATGCTGCCCACTTTATACTAACCAGCTGTTAGTCATTTAGTACCTGTTCATTGTTAATGTCTTATTGGGCATAATTTATAAAAAAATACACCATACCCGGTCAGGGAACCAACCTCAGCCACTCTTAGTGCCGGTCCCAAGCCCGGATAAATGGGGAGGGTTTCATTAGGAAGGGCATCCAGCATAAAAACATGTGCCAAATCGAACATGCGGATCATGAATACGGATAATCCGCTGTGGCGACCCCTAATGGGAGAAGCCGAAAGAAACATTTTATTATAGGTATGTACAGAATATATTGTTTGCTACTATTCATGGTTTCAGGCATCTGGCATTTGTAACCAGTTTTATATTGTTTGCTACTATTCATGCTTTCTGGCATCTGGCATTTGGAACCTAACCCCCCCAGTGGATATAAGGGTATTACTGCGCTATTGTACTGTATCATCATATTATGTATTTCATATTAGTTGATTAAAAGTAATAGCTAATAGTTTTCACTTTGCTAAGACTACAGTCCATCCTTGAATTAACTTCATGCATATATTTATTTATTATTTGCACATATTTCTTTCATTCTAGCTGTTTCTGGTTTGATTGAAAAACACAGACAAACACTCTCCCCACCTTTCTGGTTATATTTGTTCTATATATTTACATTTATGCAATGTATATGTGTAAATGTTGAAAAAAGGTCTGATTAACAATATGTACTGAATAATCTTATTATTTGGCAAAAATCCTTATTGGATTGTTAAATTTCATAAAGGGTATAGTATGATGACTACCTGACAAATAACCTCTAAAATCAGATACAGGAATGCATGTTTATCTGACTCAGTTTTCTCTTTGCATCCTTTGTTTTTCCCCACCTTCCTGCCTCCTACGTACAGTGAAGAATGAATCTGTGGTGTGGTTTGTGTTCTTGCCGGTGGCTCCAGTATCTACAGCAGGTCCAGCCATCCCCGCATTGGCAGGAGTAACCATCACGATGGGGCTACTGTCCTCGTTACTGCTCGGCCATTTATTGTGTTTCCACATCTACCTCAGTGAGTGCATCACATACTGCAACTTAGGGCCTTTAACATGAGAGAGTAAAGAACCTGTTGAATTGTTTGGCTATTGCAGCTGTAGATCAGTACAGCTACAGGAGAAATTCTAAATTGTGTCCTCTGGGCCAAAACTTTACTTTTACTTTTTTTTTTATCTCTGGTTGTTACAAAGCCCTAACACTGGAGACTCCTTAGAGCAACATAATCTATATCAATAATAAAAGTTTTTCCTTGTTAAAAAATTTTTTTTACATATTAACAGTAACATATTTGATTTAGCATGTTAATATAAAGCTGTGATTTAAAGTAAAACCATAACTACTGTCAGAAATCTTAATTTAATCTTAATCTTAATAATAATCAGTGTTGTGGTGTATTATGTATTTAATCCAATTGCTAGCTGGATAATGAAATGTATGCAAGATGAAGAGAAGGTTTTTATGTATGCAGCCTGATTTGCTATTGGATATTTTTATATTTTAGTTAAAAAAACAAAACAAAAAAACAATAATGCTGGAGAATCCTGTGTTTACTCTGACTTGAAAACAAAGTATTTGCTGAGACACAATTATTCATGTAAGCATTGCACAGTCTAGATGATTCACTAGAACTAGATGATTCACCAGTTTTATATTTAGACAGCGTTTCCAAGGCTGCCTGCTGGTTAATTGCCCATCGTGAGGCACACGACAGACCAGAACCAAAATGAAAATGAGTCCCTTTAGTCATGAGAGTACTAATTACAATAACAATTCCATTAAGCTTTAGAGTGCTCCATAAAGCCACTCTGCATTAATAGAAGGTTAAAGACAGCGTTCTAATCAGGGAATCATGACTAAAAGTAAAATTTATATATATATATATAATATATATATATATATATATATATATACATACATACATACCTACATATATCAAATAAAATAATACTGAGGAAGTGCTTCTGAGTGTTGTTTGCACTGCTTGTAGCTGTTCAACATTGAATTGTTTATTCTGTAGGTTACTAGGTGGCAGTATAATGATTGAAATTCAAGTGGGTGTGTTTGCCTGTATGATTCGTGACTCACTTTTGTTTATTTTTACACCTTTTGTGGGCTTTTGAAAAAGGCTGGGTGGATTGTGGGTGTGTTTGGAACTTGCATGTATAAATTCACAGAAAAATGCACTAGTGTTTCATTTCAAAAACCAAAAATAAAAACAATGAGTTAAAGAAATCAAAGTATTTTAAATCTATGTAAAACTATTTAGAAAAAAAAAATATTGGACTTTGAAAATAAGTTAACACTGGATAACAATATTATTAATGTTGAATTCAAATTGGCTGGTTGCATTGTAAATGTATGGAAATGTTTATTTTGATACAACAGTATTAGAAAAGTATATTGTTAATCTAAAATCAGCAACCATTTAACAGTTTTACAGCTGAACTTTCACCTTAAATCATATGGTTATTAAAAATAAAAAACCAGAAAAAGATATTTGTGACATGATTTATCAGTATTGTGGAAAACAAAATTCATAGCATTATTTGAGTTTTAGTATTTAATTTGAAAAAACTCTACTTTGCTGGTATGCAGAATCATTGAGGATGGTTGTTAGTAAATTGTATTTACATACCGTAATTGGGAAATCAGACATGTGGTGTGGTTAAAATTGTGCCACTAGGGGACAGAGGAGCAGTGTGTGTGATGGCCTAGTAAATCATTTTAGATGGTAAAAGACACCAAGATATTGGTAATAATAATTTAATTTTCATTTTATTTAACACAGCTATTCCATGTACCATGAAAGCTATTTCCTATACCCACCTTTTCATATGAGGCATTTTTTTGTGGCTGTTACAAGAGATTTGCTTTAAACATTAATGAACAAAATTGCTTTTGTAAAATAATATATGTGTGTTTTGTTAAAGGTGAGGTACCAAAATATTTTATGGGCATTTTATTTTGAGTAGTTTTTTTTGGGGGGGTAGGTTCGATTGTCATAAGCACGATATTTCAAGGATGAGTAGTTGAAAGTTTATAGGATTGATATTGAATTATTTTAGTAACAGTATAGCAAACAGATGGCTTCTGAAAGGGATTTAAACTGGAAGAAGGGAAGCATAAATGTCCAAAATAGTTAATAGTTCTAGCAATTGTCTAGGAGTTCAAAATCTTAGCACTACCTAGCTGCCATTGCTGCCATTGCCTTAACCCAAAACTGCTTAGTTGTATAAATGAGCTCTGGATAAGGATGTCTGCAAAATGCCATAAATGTAAAAGGTTTTCAATTTGTCATAGTGAAATCCAGTGGGTTTTCCCAGGCCACCACGCTGTCAGAATTCAAAAGTGATGTTCTTATTTTAGCTGATCTCCTATCATCTCTCTTCTGTCAGTGTGGAACAGGTTGAGTACTTATGAGTACATCGTTCGCCAGAGACACCGACAGGAGTCAAGAGACACTAACAAAGAGCCTTCAGGGAATGAGCCTGGAGTTCCCAAGATTAACCTTATCAAGGTAAACATACAAATACATGGGTCTTGAGTGACATTCAAGTATGAAATATTCCTGTAGTATGTAAGTATGATTAACTCTTAAATGTTTTGGAGAGACGTTTTTGAAAATCTCACTGAGCTGCCATGTCTTGTAAATCTATGGGAAATGAGCATTCACACTGTTGGGTCACCTGTTTTAGAGGGCAGGTGTGCGTTTGAAGAATCGTGTGATTACTGGAAAGATTTCTTGAAGTAGAAAGAATCACAGAAAGAACAGTGTTAAAGAAATGGGGTTTTTGGTAACTTGCATTTATTGTACAGTTTGAAGTCACACACCTACAATATACTCTTACAAAGTATAAGCACTACATTTCCTGTAGGATTTTTGGTTAGCTGTAATCAGCATGGTTAGTAAGTTCTGTGTTTTTATTTATTTATTTTATTTATTTATTTTTGTTCCCAAGCGGCATGTTGTGTAATGTTGTCAGGCTTGGCTCAGACACCTGCACCCACTGATCCATATGGTTCTCCATCATGCCAAATTCAGTGGCTTACCCACAATAAAAATGTATTTAGTGTTATGTGAATGTAGAATTAAATAACAAATTTACAATAAATAACAATATATACGAGCCTTTCACAATAAATAACAATATTATCCAAAATTTCATAAACAGTTGCCAATGCGAGGATTAATCGGGCAACTGGTTTTTCTCGTGATTGCTGGATTAAAAGTTTTAAATATAAATGCAGTTTATAGGCTTGTGCTGAAGCACACTCGCAGTGACAGTTTGCCACCTCACTGGGGCGCTAACATTTCAGTAGAGCTAAAGAATAGAAGCTCACAGTAGAAGGCAGCGTTTGTCATTTGCTGCTGTTGCTTTTGGTTTATAACCCAGACTTTAATTGTTAAACCTGTTTTGAAACTATAAGCATTGTATGATGCACATAATTCCAATTGTATTTTTCATGAGCTTCACATGTTCACTTTGTGCCCTGCAGCCGCATCCTAGGGGTGAAGCCTTAATGACAGTGTTGCAAATTGTGCCAGATTAGGTAGCAATGTTCTGCACTAAATAAGGTTTCAATGATTGTGTATGGTATACTGTGATAGGCAGCTATCCCATCCAGTGTGTTTTCCTGTCCTGTACCCAGCGTTCTTTGAATAGGCAAAGCATTTACAAGGCGCTGACAAGTATGATTAATAAAGATCAGTTTTGAAAAGGATAAAAAAAAAAAATTGTGAGAAATATACTGTCTTTTGCACTTTCTTGCTTTTAGGATGCGGGCTACTCGGGTACTCTAGGCTTCACCAATCCTGAGATGGAGGTGGAGGATCCTGCTATCAGGAGCTCTCATGGAAATCATCAGTAAGACAAGAGAACTACTTATTGCTGCATGTCAGCTAAAAATACATCTTAAATGGCTCTTAAGCATAAAGTAGAAGACTAATGACAGATCTATTCTAATCCTTAATTTTAGCAGTTATTTTAAATTCAGTGTAATTAATTATTATTTACGTTCTATTTTTATGTATTACATCGTAGACAGATTTTCACAAAGCACCATTTTTTTTATTTGTTTCGTTTACCATAGTTTGCTCAAATCAGTCATGTAGCCTGCTGAAAGTATGACCTTTTTTTTTTTTTTTTGGAATTTCTTTTTACAATTACTCATAAAAATACATTACTTTAGACAAGTACATTACAGTAAAATTATATTTTATTGTATTGAGCAAGTCAAGCACTGCACTGGATCACAAAAAGTCTGTCGAAGACGAATAAATGCAGTTTATTAGGCAAGGAAAACTTGTGGACGTGAGCCAAATCTAAATCTTCACGGTGACTGGATTTTAAATCTACATTCATGCCAGTTTTCCCTAATGCCAAGACAGAAAAAAGCGTTTAAGTGGATGTGGCGTCTGTGTTTTTCATTTAAATCACATTCGAGGCGCTCTGTTCACCTAACCAGAGTTAAGCCATGTGTATTTAGCTCCTGTTTATTTATTTTATTTCCGCCTAGGGACGTCTTCAAACCGTAGCCAAGCTCTTAAGTTCGTACCACGACTCAATCTGCGGTTCAGTAGCCACGATTTGAAGCTGCTGCGTGTCCTAAGAATGTAACTCAATGTCATTTCTTAATTGTAGGCAAAACACAACGCATTTGCAGCGTTGTCATGGTGAGCACCTAAAATACATAAACAAAGTGCAAATTCTGTTGGCGTTCTCATGATTTTAATGGCACTTAGAAATAGAGAAAAAGATGATGAATAAAATACATTTTGAGCGCCGTCACTGACCTCAGCTGTCGCTTTCATTAAATGTAAAAGGTCAGAATTGTTGGGCAACACTAAAGAGTTTTAAACTTTTAAGACATTTCAGTTTTATTTCTACCTGGTGAGTTGTAATGGCTATGCAAACACATTTGATACTATTACTATTTTTTTTTTTAAACCGAGAATCATTTTTACACATGTTGGTGAATAGAATAATGAGATGGGGGAAAAAAAGAGTCAGCTTTACCATCTGATGGGAATTGGTAATGAGATTAGATCATTTGGCAACTGCAAAGGCAAACTGTGTACAAATAATTGCAAATAAAGGTGTGTGTGTGTGTGTGTGTGTGTGTGTGTGTGTGTGTGTGTGTGTGTGTGTGTGTGTTTGACCTATTGTGCCCCCAGTACTGTTATTCACAGTTGGATGTTTTAGTCAGGAGTTCACTATCTGTCAACACTGTTGCCATCATTCATGATGTATAGCTGTAAATGATTGAAAGGCTGTTAGTCATTTTGGCATTCTTTTTTTTTTTGCTGTCATGCTATTATTAAAAAAAACAATATGAAAACACTTCTTAACATGGGAAATGTATAAAGGTTTGTGACATTACTGAATATACTGGTTTAACTGTGTGTGCTGTACTAATCTGACTTGTGTCTCTGTATAAAGGTTGTATGGTAATGGCAGGATCAGAAGCTCCATAGAGAGAATGGCTGATGAGGAGCTAATCCCCACTGTGTCCACAGAGCAAAAACCAGCACCTGGTCCTTCCAAAAACACACAGGTTGGACACATGCTATACCAACGTTGTGCACAGTACTCTTTATGGAATTCAGACAGTTCACATTTTTGCTCTTTCATTGTAGCTGTGAAGAGAGAGCAATCATGTGCACATGCAGGGGTTCCTAAACATACCAGTGCATTCAGAGCGAGCATTAATGTTTGAATATTAGTCTAATGTTTATCATAATATGAACATATTCAAAATATGCCATGAATATTTTTAATTGTTCAGTAATATTTATATACTGTTAAAAAAAAATCAGTAGGATTCTGATAATGTTCTGGTCTAATTAACTATAATGTTAATTTTGTTTTATGATAGTCATTTAATGTGGCTTCTTATTGAGAGTAAAGTGCAGTATGTATTTCGTTATGCTCTCTGTAGTGAGAATACAGAGAACAGTAAATAGAAAGCAGTTGTGATTCACTCTGATAGCATCTCCTTGTTGTTTGCTTTGTTTTAGAAAGTGAAATTTTTTGATTTATTTCGTGGTTGCTTTTGGATGCTCGATGTAAAGTAAATACAATTTGAATTTGTCAGTTTAAATATCTCAAAAATCTCATTCAAGGTCCCTGTTTAGATAGAAGCGTACACGCTCGTGCACGACACATCCGATTCCAGGAAATGTATCTTGTTGCCGAACTGCGAACTCTTTACATGCACACATTTTATACCTACAGTGCATTCGAAAAGTATTCAATAGAACCCCTTCACTTTTTTACATTTTATGTTGCAGCCTGATACTACAATTGTTCAGTTACATTTTTTTTTCTCAGTAATTTACTCTCAGTATCCCATAATACCAAAGTAAAAAACAGAATTCTAAAAATATCAGAAATTTTTTTTTATTTAAAAAACCTGAAACAAAATTGAAAAAAGTGTATGTAAGGGCCTTGTATGTTTTATTGTGTGTAATATATTGTGTTGAAGTGTGTATAAAATACAGTAAGATACTGCTGAGCCCTTTTGTAGTTTTATACCATGTTTAAAACTCTCATATTTTGTTTAGAAGAAAAAGAAGAAAGTGCATAAAATACCAGCCGAGGTGATCAATGACCAAGCCACAGAGATGAGTACAAGCAGAGGCATAGCTCTTCGTTCAGCTGAGCAAGGTAACACACACACAAGACATTTACTTAATACATTTTATGAACTAAAAACACAAAATCTTTACTTAAGACATGTTTATCCATAATTTATCATTGCAGTCTCCTAAATGCCTTTTGTTCCTCCCAGGTCTAACACCAAATATATATTAGATAAATTGTATAATTTCTTTTAACACTGATGCATTCTCCAATATCCAAATATTAATTTATTGTTTTAAAACCGATTATTGCAATATTTTGATTGGGTATGGCTATTAGTCTTTACTAATATAAAGTGGATATATGGATATAATATGAAGTATAATATTGAAGTCGTCCCCGCATGGAAGTTTGGTTAGTATTTAATGGTAATTGTAGAAAAACAAAACATTGCATTGCAATATTAATCATGCAAATATTTTAGGAGATGATGACTTTCCTCATGGTTTTGTCTTGTTACCACCTCTACTGTCATTCTGTCTATATAAAAGACTTAACAAATCCCTACTAGCTAAATTGTTCGGTACAGGCAATATTTAAATCCTTTATCTTTCCATGTTTATTAGTAACTGTGTGACTGTAAAGGTAAAAGGTCAACGTATTTTCTATGTATTTTATGTTGAATCTCATTAACCGGTAGTTATGGGGATGTAATGTAAAGAAAAAAGTTCAGTGTAGTATTTGCTTCGGAGCAGTTATGCTGTATCTGGTACTGTTCTGCCCTGACACTTGCTGTATATTGTGGTTGTTTAGACTGCTTTTATGTTTGTGTAATATTTAATTTGCTCATTATGGGTGGCTGTTAGCATTGTGATGGTTCCTGCATTCTTTTCAGTCGTGTTTGCTTTGTGAGCATTAGTGGGGTATGTTATCCTCGGTGTTGTGTTCTGTGGTGCTCCAATTCAACACAATTGCTAATTACAACCAAATATTTTTTATAATGCATTTAACTAAATATAAGTATTTATAAGATCAGATAACATACACTTTTATTCATTTCACAGTTCGGAAATTTCTGTTACAACAGCAAAGGAAAATGTGCAAATATAAAGCAGAGACATAGTACAAATTTGTACAGTACAGTGTATAAATACAAAAGAAAAGAAACAAACAATATAGTAGTAACACTTTCACACACATTGCCCTAAGAAATATTGCACTGTTTTGAATAATGTTATTGCACAATAATGTAACAAACTCTGCGACTGTGATGTCCATAGATGTCCACAGCTCACATTCACACACACGTACTTCCGAAAAAACAAACACGAAGTACAGAAAAACTCAAAATAAGTTCAAACCTAAATAGGAGCTGCTTCAACAAGCTGCCACTCGGGCGGCGCCATACCATTCCTGAGTGATGTGTTAGAATCATTGTTATATTTTTGTACTGCATTTTTGTGACCTTGTGCATCCTAATCCATAGAGTCCACTGTAGCCGCTGCCACTCTGTCCTCATCCCTAAGCCAGCGCCTCCCTTTCCCAGCATTCCCTGTGCGGGTGACCCTCCCCCCTCTGGCCTCTGTGCAGGCTGCCGGCCCCCCAGCTGAGTACCACTCTGATTCCGCAGAGTCCCTGGAGGAGATCCCTGTAGCTCTGGCACGCCTGGGCACTGCCACACCGGCACGGGTGCCCATCACTACAGTCAGCCATTCCTCTTCCACGCAGCGTGTTTTGCTTCAGCCATTACCCTCTCCAAAGCCCAGGACCAAAAAGAAGACTGTGGCTCGCAAGGCTGCGGAAGAGCGATTCGAGATGGCATCCCATAATCCTTTCGTGTTCGTCAGGAGGGAAAGTGGAGAGACTCTAGACAGCACCAGAGCAGAGAATGGACTTGTGGGTTACGTGGGAAAACGCAAGCACACAAGCAAGAAAAGAGGCACAGAGGAGGCAAGACTTGGCTCCAGGTCAAACACACCGTTAGCATAAAATACAAGTAAAGCGACATACAAGGCTTAACAAAATGTTAGCAAAACTTCCAGAGATAAGCTGCATCATAAAAATACAAATCAACTGGCACTACAATCTGAGATGTAGCAACAAGTGCCTCAGTTCACCTATGCAACCACCACTGAGTGCAGGCTTTTTTTCAAACTGGAGTCCGATGGATCTCTTGAGAAATGTGCAGTTTCATTCAACATTTTATTTCTTTTAGTAAATTGCTAATCACTTCTCTAGTAGCATTGCACAATTGTATTTGTACTTTTATTTATCATTACACAGTTTTATCAGCGATTAATTCATATTGAATGCCAAAGCTCATGTTTTGTGTACAATCTATAGCAGATTGAAATATCTGTTGACTGCCGCTTTAAACATAAAATCAGTGTTTTTGTTTCTCTTCTGTACTAATTACTATATCTTTATTTGTAATATTCTCTAATGTTACTTGCATTTTCAATGGCACATTGTGACCTAAATACTATATTGTTTACTTTATTTCTTCGCACACTTGCAGAAATGACACTCATTGAGCATGAGCCCAAATGGAGCCCTAAGCCCTACGGTCCTCTTCCCTGTCCATGGTATGGTGTTGTTGAGATATTAGCCTTTGTTGAGTGAGCAATTAAGGCACAAACATGTAAAAGCAAGCATTTGTGGGGCGTCCTTAAAACTACATTTACATTCCAGTTGGGTTCAGTGTGACTGGTTAATGTTATTATTCACACAAACACTGGTGCTGAAGATAGTCTGACATTAAGTCAGTTAATGACATTAGTCATGAAACCTCTGCGACACTGACTAGAATTTTTACTGACAATAAATAAATAAATGAACACAGTAAACACATTGCAAAGTCGTGTTCAGTATTGTGTATGCTACGCAAATATATGTTTAATACTATAAATAAAATTTAAGGCTATGTTGATATTTTTCATTTCGAACTTATGTACATACAATGTACTGTTTTTTTTTGTTTGTTTTTTTGTGCTTGTTGTTGTTGTTTTTTTTTTTTGCTTCAGCATTTACCATTATTGCATCCACTTTGCCTCAAAATGTATGAGCCTCATAAATTACAACAACGTATATTAATTAATGTAGGCTTTGTTAAAGGGAGCAGTAAGTGCATTTGAAGTCATAACTAAAGAATGCGACATGTTGCATCTGAGTGAGGGTTAGGGTTAGGGTAAACAAGTACACCATTTGGAACAGGGACAATATCTGCACATGAAAATTGCAGGATTTTCTTTTTGAACTGCCCATGCACTAAATATTTTTTTGTGGATTACTATCTGGGAAAAGAAACTTTTGCTTGTTTTGCGTCATCTTGCGTCTTGGCATCACTAATGGGTAGATCAGGCCAGTTTTCAGGCTAATTTTAGAAGTGAGGTTTTTTTTTGTGTGGGTGTGTTAAATCCAGCTTTAACCCCAGTCAACTCACAGTTCAATGGCAGCCACTATGATTTACATGCATATATATTAAACATGTTCGATATTTACGATTCAACATACTGCAGAGTTGGAGGATATGCCAAATAGGTTGTGTAGAAGCTCAATCTTGATGCCATGTGTTAAAGACTGGTATCAAAGTGTGCACTATTGGGCATGTAATGTATGGTGTTTGTCCTTTGCAGGATGAGCCCTTGCAAAAACTTGACCTATATGGCATCGCTCACATTTCTATCATCTGTATAACTTTGGACCAAGCATAAAAAAAAAATAAAGAAAACTCTCTCTTGTACATCACTGTGACACATTAAAACTTTACGTTTTCTACTTCTTACACCCTTCAACTTTTAGCCTTTAACATCTGTTCAGTTTTCTACACTCACGCCTGAACATGACAAAAGCAGGAGCTTCTGTCATATATAATAGTCCCACATGTAGACAAATTCCTGAATTTCTTTACTGAGGTGAACGCACATTGTGCAGGATGTGTTTTTTCTATCCCTGCCAAGTGGTGTCCATGGCAACACAGCAATACACTAGACCAGAAATGTGGAAGCATTGCAGATTATTGGGAAACGAGAAATATTTGATGTAGAACCCCATTCATCATGCAAGCCTCGGTTGAGTTTATTCTCATGGCCTCAAAGAAAACTGCTGTAACTATTCCATACTTCATAACAAAGTAATGATGCAGGACTGAAGAGGAAATGAGCCTTTAGCTTGACATAGTCACAGATCCATGGATCCTGGGGCTGATTGCTGAATGAATATAGTTGTTGTGGGGCCCATTCGGTTTCAGGTTAGAAACCTTTATATTGGGAAAAAAAATCACATAGGAATCGGATGGCTTTCTACATCTAATCTTTGTAATCCTTCCACATTTACAGTTGCTTTGTGGTCTGCATTGTTAAACAATTCACAAGTTGTTGTTTTTTTAACATCTTAAGATGACCATGAAATATAAATAAAAACAAGAGTAAATTCTGTCATATTGGTTAAAATTCATAACACCAGTTGTTTAATTACAAATCTGTTGAAGTTAAGACTCCAACAATAAAATTTTAATTTTAGAAAAAACTACGTTATTTAAACATTTTTTGGCACATTTCATTAAAAAATGAATATAAATCAAACAATCTATGAATTTATGGGGAAATTGCACTAGAACAGAATTTCTTTAAGAAATAGCAAAAAAAAAAAAAAAACAGTTTGAAATAGCTATTACTTTTAAAATTAATATTAGGAACAACAGTAAAGTGTTAAACGGTTACATACAGTTGTAGAGGATGCAGGGCTCCTTCAAATGCAACATTTTAAGTTTGTTTAAACTGTTAGCTTGCAGGTGTAGAAATGTACACCCTAGGGTTGCCCTGGAATCATATTAGCGTTTAATTTGATGTATATTGGATCATTGTTTTTTAAAATGAGCCATCAATAAACTGACAATTTACCACATAGCAGAGGTAATAAGAATTTAGGCTACAATTTTATGAGTTTATTATTTGTTTTTTTCCGTTCATGGTTCATGTTTTTTTTTGTTTTACTCATCTTTTTAAGATGGTTTTCATGAGAACTCTGAAAGGTATTTAATTTTTCCAATTGTTTTACAATCATTTTTCATCTAGCATGTATTTTAGGTTTAAGTAAATCTAAACGTTAAATATTCTAAGACAAGAACAAGCTTGTCCTCAAAACCTTTGGGTGGCATTTAAGCTTCACACTGACTCTTCAATTTCTCCCTTTAAAACGCCCACCAGTCTGTACTGAGGAGTGTTGAGTGTTACACCTGTTTTGCGCTGAATGGCATGTTTTAAAATGTCTTCATTGCGCCAGGTCATAGGGTTTATCTGTATTAGTCAGACAGGTGCTATGCTAGTATTTATTTGCATTCTAGATTTTGCAGCGGTGTTGAAGCTCAAAAACGCCGCAAGTTTGACGACAGACGTCCTTTGCACTCGTATATTAAAGCACAAATATATCCTCAGTAACAGGTGATTGCATATCAGATTGCCATTTATGGCTAAACACTGCTGTGAATGATACTCCACATCCTTAATGCTACTCACATGTATTTCTGTACTTTTCCAAAACAGAACTAACATCAGTAACCCTTATTTCCTCTACATGACCACATCAGCTTTACTTGAAATTAAAACCATTTTAGATTGAGCTGACGGATCGCGTTCTCAGGCCAAGCAGTAAAAACTGTTATAGATGCCTCTCCTTATAAAGTTCCACTCACTCCAGGTGGTTATGTCTGAAATTTCAAGGTCTCAGTTTCCCCAAACCCATTTAGACCATTTTGGTAATTAAATACGGAGCTGTTTCAGTTCTTCACAAGGGTTTAGGGTATGTTGCACATTCTCTCCCTGTCTTGCTTTCTCTCATTCCTTTGGTTGCTGTTTATAGGGGTGTATTGTGTTGTCGGGACAGATAGTTTATTCTGGCAGTGTCCATCTCGCCCATCTTGTAAGGCCACCCAGCGTAGCCATGGCAGCGAAACATGACGACATCATAACAGTGTCAGTCACGTTGTCGCTGGTAGAGGGAGAAACTTGCTGACATTGAAAGGGAGTTTTAAGGACCTGTGCAGTAGCTCTATTACTGGCACGGTGAAGCCTGAGCTGGGGATTATGGTTCAGCTTTGGCTGAGGACAGGCGTCTACTCGTTTTGTGTGATTTATGACAGACATCAGTGGCTCTGGCTAGAGTTTGTTGACTGATGTTTAATCCCAGAGTTAACAAGGGTTTTGGTACACCTCTCTGAGTCCCTGAATTATGGCACAGCAAGTCTTGTGTAATCAATTAATTATTGTGAGATCATTTAGCTTTAATGGGCTTTGTGCAGTTTTCCCAGAGCATGGGCTTGCCAACTTCATATTAAGGCTGAATATTATGGAGGCTGTTTTGGTTTCTGTTTTACATTTGAAATCTGAAATTTCAGAACTCTGTTCTGAATTGAACTTGTCCATTGTTGTACTGTAAATTAATTGCTAGACTTACACACCTAACTCTTACTATACTAGACCTTTCAATGGTTCTCAGAGAGAAAAGTGAGTAGCCCTGTTAGAACATTTGCTATGGTTACAACATGACTTTAAACTTTCTTTCGGCTTCTCCTGTTAGGGGTCGCCACAGCGGATTCTCTGCACGTTTAATTTGGCACGTTTTTATGCTGGATGCCCTTCCTAACGCAACCCTCCCTATTTATCCAGGTTTGGGACCGGCACTGAAAGTGGCTGGGGTTGGTTCCCTGACCGGGGATTGAACCCGGCCCGAAGCGGTGAGAGGGCCGCATCCTAACCACTAGACCACCAGGGAATTTTGTTTTATAATGTTATATGACCTGCATCCTGACGCAAATGAGTGCGGTGCGGGACAAGATTTGATGGGTGAATGCGGGTGTGGCCAGAAAAATACTTGTGCGTGCGGGTGCTGGGAGAATATAATAATTTCCATAAATGGTCTTATTAATTATAAACTTTCCTGCGGGCTTTTGATGGCAGGACAAAACTTGAATATTGCGGAAAATAATATATATTTGCGGGAGCGGGACTGAAAAACCATCTTGTGCAGGTCTTTAAATTGATGTAACATCAGGCTTGTTGTTGTTCCAATGAAGGCAGTGGCATAAATCAGATACCAGACCTGTGAGTTTGATGTGAGTGTATGAAAATGATTTTGCAGAATTAGTGCCAGCACAAAAAAATGTGTACCTTCCCTATTCAAGAGAAATACTGTCTCTAGTGTGCTCTTCCTGCCTAAACAAAAGGGGGAAAAAGAGACATTGACATTCTTCTAAAATAAAATGGAACATGTAAAGCATCCAGACAGCAAAATAATTAGCATTCTGATGTGTGACATTTATAACCATATACAGTAGGGCAAAAAAGTATTTAGTCAGCTACCAATTGTGCAAGTTCTCCCACTTAAAAAGATTAGAGAGGCCAGTAATTTTCATCATAGATACACTTCAACTATGAGAGACAAAATGAAGGAAAGAAATTCAGGAAATCACATTGTCTGATTTCTAAAGAATTTATTGACAGTTATTGTGGAAAATAGGTATTTGGTCACCTACAAAAAAAACAAGATTTCTGGCTTTCACAGTTGAGTCGTTTATTTCTATAGCACTTTTCACAACAGACATTGTCTTAAAGCAGCTTTACAGAATGTAACAGTTAAGGTGAATGGTGTGTATTTATCCCTGATGAGCAGCCATGGTGAATGTGGCAAGGAAAAACTCCCTTAGATGTCATGAGGAAGAAACCTTGAGAGGAACCAGACCCAAAAGGGGAACCCATCCTCATTTGGGTGACATCAAGACTGTGATTATAGTCTTTAAACAATACAGAACACTGGAGAATGAGAACTAACATGAGCACTGGAATGTAATATTATAAGTAATGTTCTTTATACAGTCATTGTGGTTATAAAACTAGGAGCTACTGAGCAACTCATAAAAAAGCTCAACATTTGCGATCATCACAGATCCAACACCAGCTTCTCCATGCCAGAGCCTTTAAACACTCCAGGAGGTCCAATGTCAAAACTCCACATGAAGTAGGATCCAATTGGCACTGGTACGTCTCTAGATGGTTCGGGATGTTTGCTGGGTCGGCATCTACTTCTTTAAAGGTCCGCTGTCTTCATTAGGTGGGACGTGACTGAGGCTGGAGCAACCTCAGGATGCCTCGGGATGGGTAGAGAAAGAGAAGCAGTGGAGAGAAATTAGCATAGCTGCTGTTCATGATATTAACAGCACAAGTTGAATGTGCATGTGATCAAATGTTCTGGAGCACAGGTTTATGATATGTGACCTATGTTTTGTGTAGGCTTTGCTAAAAAGAAAAGTTTTTAATCTGCAATTAAACTGGGAGATTGTGTCTGAGCCCTGAACACTGTCAGGAAGATTATTTCAACGTTTAGGAGCAAAATGTGAGAATGCTCCACCGCCTTTAGTGGACTTGCTATTCTGGGAACTACTAAAAGTCCGGAGTTTTGAGATCTCAAGGAGCGTGACAAATTGTATCGCTGTGATTCTCACAGGCCTGTAACTTCTTCTTTAGGAGGCTCCTCTGTCCTCCACTTGTTACCTGTATTGATAGCACCTGTTTGAAATCGTTATCAGTATAAAAGACACCTGTCCACAACCTCAAACAGTCAGACTCCAAACTCCACTATGGCCAAGACCAAAGAGCTGTCAAAGGACACCAGAAACAAAATTTATAGACCTGCACCAGGCTGGGAAGACTGAATCTGCAATAGGTAAGCAGCTTGGTGTGAAGAAATCAACTGTGGGAGCAATTATTAGAAAATGGAAGACATACAAGACCACTGACAATCTCCATCGATCTGGGGCTCCACGCAAGATCTCACCCCGTGGGGTCAAAATGATCACAAGAACGGTGAGCAAAAATCCCAGAACCACACGGGGGACCTAGTGAATGACCTGCAGAGAGCTGGGACCAAAGTAACAAAGGCTACCATCAGTAACACACTACGCCACCAGGGACTCAAATCCTGCCGTGCCAGACGTGTCCCCCTGCTTAAGGCAGTACATGTCCAGGCCCGTCTGAAGTTTGCTAGAGAGCATTTGGATGATCCAGAAGAGGATTGGGATAATGTCATATGGTCAGATGAAACCAAAATAGAACTTTTCGGTAAAAACTCAACTTGTTTGGAGGAGAAAGAATGCTGAGTTGCATCCAAAGAACACCACACCTACTGTGATGCATGTATGACTGATCCGTTTAAAGGAAAGAATGAATGGGACCATGTATCGTGAGATTTTGAGTGAAAACCTTTTTCCATCAGCAAGGGCACCTAAGATGAAACGTGGCTGGGTCTTTCAGCATGACAATGATCCCAAACACACCGCCAGGGCAACGAAGGAGTGGCTTCGTAAAAAGCATTTCAAGGTCCTGGAGTGGCCTAGCCAATCTCCAGATCTCAACCCCATAGAAAATCTTTGGAGGGAGTTGAAAATCCGTGTTATCCAGCGACAGCCCCAAAACATCACTGCTCTAGAGGAGATCTGCATGGAGGAATGGGCCAAACTACCAGCAACAGTGTGTAAAAAGCTTGTGGAGACTTACAGAAAACGTTTGATCCCTGTTATTGCCAACAAAGGGTATATAACAAAGTATTGAGATGAACTTTTGTTATTGACCAAATACTTATTTTCCACCATAATTTGCAAATAAATTCTTTAAAAATTAGACAATGTGATTTTCGGGATTTATTTTTTCTTATTTTGTCTATCATATTTGAAGTGTACCTATGATGAAAATTACAGGCCTCTCTCATCTTTTTAAGTGGGAGAACTTGCACAATACTTTTATGCCCCACTGTATGTATGTATGTATGTATGTATGTATGTATGTATGTATGTATATATATATATATATATATATATATATATATATATATATATATATATATATATATATATATATATATATACACACACACACATTGAACAAAATTATAAACACAACACTTGTTTTTGCCCCTATTTTTCATGAGCTGAACTCAAAGATCTAAGACACAAAAGGCCTATTTCTCTCAAATATTGTTCACAAATCTGTCTAAATATGTGTTAGTGAGCACTTCTCCTTTGCCAAGATAATCATCCACCTCACAGGTGTGGCATATCAAGACGGTAATAGGATGGCATGATTACTGCACAGGTGTGCCACAATAAAAGTCTGGCCACGATAAAAGGCCACTATAAAAGGTGCAGTTTTACTGTACTATAACACATCTCCTTCACATAGAGTGTATCAGGTTGTTGATTGTGGCCTGTGGAATGTTGGTCCACTCCTCTTAAATGGCTGTGCGAAGTTGCTGGATATTGGCAGGAACTGGAACACGCTGTCGTAAACGCCGATCAAGAGCATCCCAATCATGCACAATGGGTGACATGTCCGGTGAGTATGCTGACCATGCAAGAACTGGGATGTTTTCAGCTTTCAGGAATTGTGTACAGATCTTTGCAACATGGGACGTGCATTATCATGCTGCAACATGAGGTGATTGTCGTGGATGAATGGCACAACAATGGGCCTCAGGATCTCGTCACGGTATCTCTGTGCATTCAAAATGCAATCAATAAAGTGCACCTGTGTTCGTTGTCCATAACAGAAGCCCACCACCACCATGGGCCACTTGATCCACAACATTGATATCAGCAAACCGCTCACCTGCACGATGCCATACATCTGCCCTGTACAGTGAAAACCGTGAAGAGAACACCTCCCCTAAGTGCCAGACGCCATCGAATTTGAGCATTTGCCCGTTTAAGTCGGTTACGACGAAGAACTGCAGTCAAGTCGATTTGATGTGCATTCAGATGAGCTTCCCTGAGATGGTTTCTAACAGCTTGAGCAGAAATTCTTTAGTTATGCAAACCGATTGTTGCATCAGATGTCCGGGTGGCTGGTCTCAGACAATCTTGGAGGTGAAGATGCAATGATGTGGTGGTTACAAGTGGTCTGCGGTTGTGAGGCCGGTTGGATGTACTGCCAAATTTTTTAAAATGCCTTTGGAGATGGCTTATGGTAGAGAAATTAACATTTAATTCATGAGCAACAGCTCTGGTGGACATTCCTGCACTCGGCGTGGCAAGTGCACTCTCCCTTGACATCTGTGGCATTGTGACACAAAAAACTTTTAAAATGCAAATTTTAAAGTGGCCTATTTATTGTGGCCAGCGTAAGGCACACCTGTGCAATAATCATGCTGTCTAATCAGGATTTTGATTTGCCACACCTGTGAGGCGGATGGATTATCCCGGCAAAGAAGCGCTCACTAACACAGATTTTTATATGTGTATATGTGTGTGTGTGTGTGTAATATATATATATATAGCCTATAACTGTTATGCTCAAATTAGGCTAGCATAAAGCTAATGTCTAGCATATAGCAAAGAATTAAAACGTTTAAAATGAGTTTGAAGCTGGAATATACAGAGGGGTTTTGGCTGTTAACTAAGACTGAGGTAATGTGTGAAAATGTGCAGTCATTTGGCTAAAAGTCTCTCTTTCATATTCTCCCTGCAGGATGATGTCAGTGACAATCTGCCAACCCCATATGATATGAGAGAGAGAGAGAGAGAGAGAGAGAGAGAGAGAGAGAGAGAGAGACAGAGAGAGAGAGGGAGAGAGAGAGGGGCCAAAATACATCCGAGGACATAACAAGGCTACCCTAAAGTAGATTTCAAAATAGTACAAAGGGAGAAAATTGATCCTGGAAACATGGAGATGTCAACAATACAGACACTTTAAACGTCTACACATATGTTTTATCGTTTAAGTAGACATGACACTGGCAGTTTGTTGAACCATTTGACTTTTGTTAACCAGAAAAAAGAAAAAACACACACACACACACACACACACACACACACACACACACACACACACACACACACACACACACATGATAGTATGGCATTTGATTTTAGAAGAATATGTCCCAACCAGTTCTTTATGCTTATCAATGTCTACCTCTGTTTACATCCATGTTGCCATAGAAACCTCCTCCATCTGCCTTTTCTCAAACAGGCTCCGTCGGCATGAGTTGTCCCCATAGCGACGGCTGTACGAAAAACAAAAGGCTGAAATCATACACGCAATTTTGTGATGCCATTTTGTGACCCTTTGGCCTGCAGCCAACTCTCCATCCCACTACTCATCAAAACATAGCAGTGTTGTGGACACAAGCGCCTGCCCCAGGGTAACTGTAGGAGGGAATAGGGAGTGAATTTTCCACTGACCCGCTTCCGCCTCAGCTTTGGTGGCCTTCACACACACACACACACACACACACACACACACACACACACACACACACACACACACACACACACACACACACACACACACACACACAGAGTCATGTGGTGTCTCTGTACACATGAGCTGCCCTGGCGGCTTAACTTGGACTTTTGTACTAGTAGGAAGTAGAAACCTATTCAAAAGTCTAAGCATTCAGCTTCTCTAAAGCTGACATCTGTTTCCTGTTAGCCACCAGGTCCTAATTTCTCAAACACCTTTATATGAGCTAACGAGTGTCCATTAATATAACCACAAGGACGAAAGTAGAGCAGGAGGAAGAAAATAAAGCAGATTAAGCGCTGGCTAAAGGACATTGAACAGGAACATGACTCCTCAATCATGACAATTATTGTCAACCACTTCCTTACTCAGACATAAAGGATCTATGTAGCAGCACATTAGCAGGAAAATGTACACACGTGCACACACACATCAAAAATTTATAGCAAAAGCAGAAGTTTTAAATCAGGAAAATGTGTTTAGCATTGTAAAAGTATGAGTAAAATATGTACAAAGTACAAAGTAAAATATGTTACTAAGTGAACCTAAGAATGAAGGAAACGTCCTCGCATTATGAATTAATTACAGAACAAATAAAATCTATTTCTACTCATATTTAAAGACAAACTAGCTTATATTCCATAGTTAAATGCTGACAATCTAATTTTCAAAATGTTAGCTCTAATCTGGATATTAGTTGAATTTGCCTACATTCACAATATTTTTACTATATATGAAATTATATATAATATATACTGTTTTATAATTATATATAAACGATACTGTATATTTCCTAGTGACATTCCTCACAAGAGCAAGAACACACTAATTTCTTGTGTGTTTTTTTACAGACTATGAATTCCACTAATGCATGCAAGAACAAAAGATTTTAGCACCAGTTTGCACCAATGTTCTTTATTATAACAAGCAACAAAAAGGGGACAAAGATTAAAAATAGACTGCATTATAAATATTTCATAAATAGTTCAAACTTTTTGACCTATTCTTTGTCTTTATAACTACACTGGCAAGACTACAAGTTGGCAAATGCAAAGCAACATTTCTTTTCAAATGATAGTTTTTAACTTTAGTTTGATGTTGTTGTTTTTTTGTGGTAGATTGTAAAATAAATACACTTTGTTACATATACAAGGGTGTGAAATGAAGGGCTTAATTTTTTTTTCATGATTATTTTATTTGTTTATGTCTTGTGCATATTGCTGGCTACTTTGAATAATGTACCAATAGTATAGTTCATTGTGTAGCTACAAATTGAGTATGTTTTGTGGCCTTGAAAAACTCATCATAAGGTGAAATTTAGAAATTTTCAATTGCTTGTAAGTGACACAGAAAGACATTTGCTGCCCTATCATTGGTAGATCATGAGTTTGAATTCTTACAATGTCTCTGCCATGTACCTGGAAGTCAAGTGATCAAATACGCCTTTGCATTATGGGTATGATAAATGATATGCTCTCTCTTTCTCTCGCTCTCTCTCTCTTTCTCTGTGTGCCCTGGCTAGCTGTGACATGGTGCATTTTACTGATCAGGAATGTGGAAGAGGGCATAAAGATGAGATCTGGCTAATGTGTGGGAATCCACAGGTGACAACTTTGGGTAAAAAAAAAATATATATTTAATCGTATGAAAAGATTATTTTATTCTTCATATTGTATAGTTTCCTAAATTGAAAACTGTAGATTCTGACACGACAGTACTTTATTTGCAATTTTCTTCCAAAAACAATTTTGAAATTACTCTAGGTGCCTCAAAAAAGGTACGAATATTTTTTTAAATTGTTGTGTCAAAATATGTTGCATCAAGAAAAATAAGGCACTTTTTTCCCTCCCTTTTTGGCTTATAATCAGAATCCATCCACAATGACATTTGGTTTGTTGTTCTTCCCAGACCAACACACACATGTACAAGTCAGATTTATTTAAATAAGTAAAGCTTAACAAGAACAACAACAGGAAGTAGCTCTAGTGGTATGTTTGCCAGTCATGTTTGCCATGCAATCAGCTAAGTCTTAGTCCTACTGCTGAATAAATAAGTACTGCTGAAAAAGTCACGCCATTATATCTGCTAGAATATTGGTTGTTACCACTTACTCTAATTATAGATTTCCGTCAAATCTTAAAAGGTTATTAATAAAAGTATTATCTCCTATTCTTAAATTTTATAATGCAATATAATGCATGACACATCCTGCTTTTTATTGCACGGAAGGTCAGAAGTGCGTCGACATTTTTAACCGACCTCTGAAGAATAGCGCATACCAAATCCACATTAATCACAATACTCCACGCAGCGAGCGTTCAATCATTTTTTGACATGTTTTTTCAAATGCCAGGCACAAGGGCAAAGACGACGCTTTACTTCTGCTTCCTTCAAAAGCATCTCATTGGGCTGAGGCTGATAGTATAACAAAGCGTGGCCATGGCAACATAAACACACTTTCTAAACATGTCAGTCATGCAGAGGTCATTCTAGATCACAGCATCAGAGCAGCAATGCATGTGCATAGATCATAATGCAAAACAGTTGAACAAGGAAACAGATCATAGGTTTAAAGGCCACAGCTTTATACTGTTTAAATGTTGATTTAAAAATTAAAACCGTACAATAAATTATGAAAAACATTGAAGCACAGTGTGGAATAGGTGAAGTGAATATACCACAACAATTTGCAATTCCAATTTGTGTATTAATTATGTTAATTTATATTTTATTATCTAGAAAAAGCAGAAAACAGGTTATTTTAATGTTAATAGCGACACTTATAAGGACAAATGTATTATTTAAATATTTATTATTTTTATTTATTATTTATTTATTAATTTGATATATTTTTTATAGATTCATTTTTGTAAAATTGCTCTGTGGCAGTGTCTAAGGTTGTATACAAATAAAATTTAATTCAATGAAACTGATTAGCGACTTAATTAATAAGAAATCACAATTTTACTCCCAGCCTAAAAACTTACATTTACAATAATCTGACACTGGAGACTCCTTCTAGTTTTTTAAAGAAAGCTTGTCGCATAACCACCTTTTTATCCATTTATTATTAGGCTAAGATTTTCACCCCTAATATCTGTGAATGAGTTGCTACTACAGAAACATTAATCTATTAAATCACGTGCATTAGCATAAACTTGGAATATTGGCAGGGCTGCTGATTAATCAGAATTAAGATTGCCATCGTATAAGACCTTATCATGATATATAAGTTTGCATAGTATATATCATTGTATAGTAAAAGGAGCAGCTTAGTCTTGCATTTTTTTTGTAAATGCTGTAAATAATAATTGAATGCCTTCAAAAATATTTATAATAATATTAAAAAATGTCAAAAGGTCATGAGTCTAAGGAGTTTTTTCTTGCCACAGTCACCCATACTTGCTAATCAGGGATAAACACACATCATTCATCTTAATTCTTAAATCCTGTAAAGCTGCTTTGATACAATGTCTATCGTGAAAAGCGCTATAGAAAACCTTGACTTGACTTGACTTGACTTGACTTGACATGAGTCAAATCACCAAGCTGCCACTCCTGGCCTTTGAGCAACCCTTAACTGCTTAGAACTAAATTGTTCTGGTTAATAATCTGGATGACTGCCAAATTTAATAAATGTACATCTAAATGTATATGTAAAAATGTGGAATAAGCTGTACAATTTTAGCATTTATACAATATTTGCTAAGAGATAAAACTCCTTAAATACTCCTTAATTTTTCACTAGTATTAAAAATTACTAATGAGACAGATTTATAGGAAGCTAACTATTAATTAGGTGGAGAACTAAACCTAAAGATAATTCAGCTACTGCAATGATACAAAAATATCTTCTTCCATTAGGGGTCGCCACAGCGGATCATCTGCATGTTTGATTTGGCACATGTTTTTATGCTGGATGCCCTTCCTAACGCAACCCTCCCCATTTATCCGGGCTTGGGACCAGCACTAAGAGTGGCTGGGGCTGGTTCACTTACCGGGGCTCGAACCCGGGCCGCAGCAGTGCGCCACATCCTAACCACTAGACCACCAGGGACCCAGCAAATATAACCTCTATATCACAATTAATTTAATCAGGTATATCCTTGTACAGTACATGGTCATGTGCACTTCCCATCCACCTCCTTAGCACTAAATATGTAGCTAAGAAAGAAAGGGGCTCTAACTTGTAAATCTGCTATATTGCTCTTAATCCAACTTTAACAGCAGCATGGTTGTCTATAACTCTTATTATTTCTTTATCAGAGTTGTTATCACAGAAATATAGTTAAACTAAAAGGATAACATCTTGTGGCTTGCTTCTTCCCAGCACTGCTACTGTAATTACACATACTGTACAATACATACATGTCAAACAAAACATATTTTGAAAATTTTGACAAAACAATTTAGAGCATCAACTTGAAAATGTTTTAGAAATATTAAATTCAATAAATTCAATTCATTTTAACAAAAGTCTCTAATTGTAAATAGCTAATGAAGAAGTAGCAAAAAGTCCAATAGCCTAGACACCCTGTTAGGGGGGTCCAGACCCTGACATGTTTGGTCCATTAGTGAAAGCTATATGCCAGGCCTAAAACAATGTGTACGAGTGTTTGCATACTATTGTCCTTGATTTCTGAAAATAACAAACCTGCATGCCTTTTGATCTGGATAAAAGGTTTTTAGGACTTAATGTGCTATTAACATTTTATCATCTATAAGTCTAATCTAAGAAACAAATTCCATAGAGTCTCAGAGAAATATGTAAAACTCATTAATGTGGATTTTTGTGTGTACAATTTGAGGCTCTGTCTCTGTCTCTTTCCTCACACATGCATTCACACACACACACACACACACACACACACACACACACACACACACACACACACACACACACACACACACAACTACACTATAGTTTTGCAGTGGCATGTGGTTTTGGTATCTATATCACTTTGTCCCAGCCACAGTAATAGAATCTGTTTTAGGGGAGTGGATTGAGACTGATCACATCATTAAGTCCCTACTTTCAATGGCAACATAACAAACAAAGCTGTATCACATAACAGTGTAAATCTCTGCTCTACATATGTGCACCCACTAACTTTGCATTTACTATCTTTTTCAAATCTTTTTACAGACATGCTGAACACATGCTGATATATATATATATATATATATATATATATATATATATATATATATATATATATATATATATATATATATATATATATATATATATATATATATATACAGTGAGGAAAATAAGTATTTGAACACCCTGCTATTTTGCAAGTTCTCCCACTTAGAAATCATGGAGTGGTCTGGAATTGTCATCGTAGGTGCATGTCCACTGTGAGAGACATAATCTAAAAAAAAAAAAATCCAGAAATCACAATGTATTTTTTTTTTAACTATTTATTTGTATGATACAGCTGCAAATAAGTATTTGAACACCTGAGAAAGTCAATGTTAATATTTGGTACAGTAGCCTTTGTTTGCGATTACAGAGGTCAAACGTTTCCTGTAGTTTTTCACCAGGTTTGCACACACTGCAGGAGGGATTTTGGCCCACACCTCCACACAGATCTTCTCTAGATCAGTCAGGTTTCTGGCCTGTCGCTGAGAAACACAGAGTTTGAGCTCCCTCCAAAGATTCTCCATTGGGTTTAGGTCTGGAGACTGGCTAGGCCATGCCAGAACCTTGATATGCTTCTTACAGAGCCACTCCTTGGTTATCCTGGCTATGTGTTTCGGGTCATTGTCATGTTGGAAGACCGAGCCTCGACCCATCTTCAATGCTCTAACTGAGGGAAGGAGGTTGTTCCCCCCTAAATTTTGCAATACATGGCCCCGGTCATCCTCTCCTTAATACAGTGCAGTTGCCCTGTCCCATGTGCAGAAAAACACCCCCAAAGCATGATGCTACCACCCCCATGCTTCACAGTAGGGATGGTGTTCTTGGGATGGTACTCATCATTCTTCTTCCTCCAAACACGTTTAGTGGAATTATGACCCAAAAGTTCTATTTTGGTCTCATTTGACCACATGACTTTCTCCCATGACTCTTCTGGATCATCCAAATGGTCATTGGCAAACTTAAGACGTGCCTGGACATGTGCTGGTTTAAGCAGGGGAACCTTCCGTGCCATGCATGATTTCAAAACATGACGTCTTAGTGTATTACCAACAGTAACCTTGAAAACGGTGGTCCTAGCTCTTTTCAGGTCATTGACCAGCTCCTCCCGTATAGTTCTGGGCTGATTTCTCACTTTCCTTAGGATCATTGAGACCCCACGAGGTGAGATCTTGCATGGAGCCCCAGTCCGAGGGAGATTGACAGTCATGTTTAGCTTCTTCCATTTTCTAATGATTGCTCCAACAGTGGACCTTTTTTCACCAAGCTGCTTGGCAATTTCCCCGTAGTTCTTTCCAGCCTTGTGGAGGTGTACAATTTTGTCTCTAGTGTCTTTGGACAGCTCTTTGGTCTTGGCCATGTTAGTAGTTGGATTCTTACTGATTGTATGGGGTGGACAGGTGTCTTTATGCAGCTAACGACCTCAAACAGGTGCATCTAATTTAGGATAATAAATGTAGTGGAGGTGGACATTTTAAAGGCAGACTAACAGGTCTGTCATACGGGAAACGAAGGCGGAAGCCGGAGTAACAGCAAACGAAACTTTATTAAACAAAAGGCAGGAAATATACACACAGGTAGCACAGCTGTATATTCCTGTGAACGAAAACGGCAGTTCGTATAGAGAAATCCACAATATAGCGCTGGGAAAAGCGCGGCGCTGGCAGCAGCAGAGAGATGCGGTGCCGACAGCGTGACGAGGCGCAGGGAAGAGGCGCAGTCCACGCGAAGTGAGAGAGAGTGTCCGAGGCGAACGATACGTAGCGGGGACGAGCATACGCGAACACACAGGAACCTACGTGGACGTGCATTAACATGCAATAACGGACGGCGAGTGTGGGTGGGTGAGCGGTTTATATTGGAGCTGGGAGTGAGTGAATAACAAGATCCAGCTGTGTGTGATTCGGGCTGAGAGCTTGGGAGCACAGGGAGGCAATGACAGCTACCGAAGGGGGCGTGGCAGGTGGATTCCTTACACCCCCCCCCCAAAGGGGCGGCACCGGACGCTCCAACCCACTCAACGCCCGGCGGGCTAGGGCACTCGGAGGAGGGCCCCTCCAATCTCCCAGGGTCGAAGGGGACCCAGCCGGAACTGCCACGGAGCCAGGAACAGCCAGGAAGGGCCTGAGGCGAAGAGACCACCCCTGCGGCGAGCCGGAACAGGACAACGACCCCAGCGGGGTCCCGGCACAGAGCACAGCCCAACTTGGAGACCAGGAGCGGAATGACGCCTCCAGTAAGGACCTGAGGTGGGACGACGCGCCCGGCGGAGACAGGAAGTGGAGAGACGCCAACCACGGAGGCCCGAAACTGAAAGACTGCCCTGGCGACTACCCGAGGCTGGGCGGAGTCCTCGGCGGAGACCCGGAAGGGGGTGACGCCCATGGCGGGGACCTGGACCAGAGCGAAGCCCTTAGCGGAGACCTGGAGCGGCGCGACGCCCTCGGCGGAGACAGGAGGCGGAGAGACGACCCCCCTGGAGACCTGGAGTGGAGCGACGCCCTCGGCGGAGACAGGAGGCGGAGAGACGACCCCCCTGGAGACCTGGAGTGGAGCGACGCCCTCGGCGGAGACCGAAGGCGGAGTGCTGCCCTCAGCGGAGACCTGCCACGGGGCGACGCCCCCAGCGGAGACTGGCGGCTTTGCGACGACGTCGGCGGAGGCCGGAGGCGGAGAGACGTCCCCCACGGAGCTCTGGAGTGGAGCGATGCCCTCGCCCGGAGACAGGAGGCGGAGAGACGACCCCCCTGGAGACCTGGAGTGGAGCGACACCCTCGGCGGAGAAAGGAGGCGGAGAGACGACCCCCCTGGAGACCTGGAGTGGAGCGACACCCTCGGCGGAGACCGAAGGCGGAGTGCTGCCCTCAGCGGAGACCTGCCGTGGGGCGACGCCCCCAGCGGAGACTGGCGGCTGGGCGATGACGTCGGCGGAGGCCGGAGGCGGAGAGACGTACCCCACGGAGCTCTGGAATGGAGCGACGCCCTCGGCGGAAGCCGGATCTGGGGAAACGTCCACCACGGAGACCTGGAGCGGGCTAACGCCACCCCGAGATGCCTGGAACAGAGCCGCTTCCACCTCGGAGACTCGGACTGGCACGACGACCCTGGTGATGACCGGAGGCTAAGCGATGACCACCCCGGTGGCCTGAAACGGATCGACGTTACCCAGGAAGGTCAGGAACGGAGCCTCATCACCCACGGGGACCTCGAGTGTAGAGACAACCCTGGTGACTACCGGAGGCAGGGCAGAGCACTCAACGGGGCTTACCGTCTGGAAGACCCTCTGAATGGAGACCGGAGATGGAGCGACGCCCCTGACTGAGCACAGAGGCCAAGTGATGACCTCGGCAGGGTTCATCGGTGCGATGTCACCCTCCAGGGAGCTCAGGAGCGACCTGTCATCGTCCAAGGAGCTTGGAGGCAGGATGTTGCCGTAAGAGGAGCTCGGGAGCGAGACGTCGCCATGAGAGGAGCTCGGGAGCGAGACGTCGCCGTGAGAGGAGCTCGGGAGCGAGACGTCGCCGTGAGAGGAGCTCGGGAGCGAGACGTCGCCATCGGATGGGCGAAGAGGAGGTCTGTGATGTAGCTTCGCCTTCAGAGTGCTTGTGGGGCGAGCTGTCACCTCTTGGGAGACTGTGGGGCGAGCCGTTGCCTTCGGATGAGGCCAGGGCTGAGATGAGGCCCTTTCGCAGTCCCAGGGCTGAGTTGAGAGCTCTGGGGATCCCTTGGGTGAAGCGGAGCTCCCAGAGGTGGAGTCGCCTTCAGGGGGACTGTGGGGCGAGCCGTCGCCTTCGGTGGAGCCCGAGGGCAATGGGTCGACGTCCTTTTCGCAGTCTCGGAGGTGTGTTGTGTGCTCCGGGATCCCATTGGACGAAGTGGTGTTCTCGGGGATGCGTTGGCGTGGAACCAGGCTCTCCTTGGGGCGCTGGCGCGGAACCAAGCTCTTCTTGAGACCCTGGAACGGAGCTGAACTTTCCCGGGAGTCCTGGGGCGGAACCGTGCTCTCCTCGGGAATCGGGAGCGAAGAGGAGCTCTCGTCAGGGACCGGGAGTGGAGCCGAGCTCTCGTTAGGGATCTGGAGCGAAGAGGAGCTTTCATCAGGGCCCTGGAGCGAAGCCGAGCTCTCATCAGGGAGAGCACGAGCCGCGCGAAACCGCAGGGGATTTCCAGGTTTTCCCGGGGGCGGAGCTTAGTGGTCGCTTCATCGCGGCGGGTAAGAATCCTGCCTCCGAAGTTCGGATCGCGCCGGGACCACTGTGGTAATCCGATCGCCTTTTTTTTTTTTTTTTTCATTTTTTGCGCCCCCCTTTTTCAGTCCTTGTAATCCTATTTAGGGATCCGTTATTTCTGTCATGTGGGAAACGGAGGCGGAAGCCGGAGTAACAGCAAACAAAACTTTATTAAACAAAAGGCAGGAAATATACACACAGGTAGCGCAGCTGTATATTCCTGTGAACGAAAACGGCAGTTCGTATAGAGAAATCCACAATATAGCGCTGGGAAAAGCGCGGCGCTGGCAGCAGCAGAGAGATGTGGTGCCGACAGCGTGACGTGCGGAGAAACATGAATACCTGCGTTCGCAGGGATAATCCAGAGATCAGAGTCCAGGAAAAAGGAAAATATAATCCCTGGTGCGCCTGGGAAAAGGCGCAGTCCACGCGAAGTGAGAGAGAGTGTCCGAGACGAACGATACGTAGCGGGGACGAGCATACGCGAACACACAGGAACCTACGTGGACGGGCATGAACATGCAATAACGGACGGGGAGTGTGGGTGGGTGAGCGGTTTATATTGGAGCTGGGAATGAGTGAATAACAAGCTCCAGCTGTGCGTGAATCGGGCTGAGAGTTTGGGAGCACGAGGAGGCAATGACAGCCACCGAAGGGGGCGTGGCAGGTGGATTCCTGACAAGGTCTTTGAGGGATAGACAGGTGTTCAAATACTTATTTGCAGCTGTATCATACAAATAAATAGTTTAAAAATCATATATTGTGATTTTAGATTATGTCTCTCACAGTGGACATGCACCTACGATGCCAATTTCAGACCCCTCCGTGATTTCTAAGTGGGAGAACTTGCAAAATAGCAGGGTGTTCAAATACTTATTTTCCTCACTGTATATACTGTATATATATATATATATATATATATATATATATATATATATATATATATATATATATATATATATATATATATATATATGTTATTTTTACATATATACTTATAGTGTTGTATTTTGTGTACATAGCTATGTCTTCTGACATCTGTCAATGTTATTGTTCTATTCTGTTATGTTGACGATGCGACGTTGTTGAAGCATCACAGCCACTTTTTACTATTTTTTACTTCGAACTGAAATGTTTATTCTTATTTATTTAATATTGTATTTATTTACAATAGACTTGTTACTGCTGTGTTTACTCAGCTGTCTTTTTAGCATTATCTGTGTTAAAACATTTTAGGCAAGAGTAGGCAAAACCTAAAATATTCATGTTTTGATTAAAAGTTATATAGGATTCCTAAAGTGTGTGGCTAAAATTCAGCCTTAGCAATATCCTACTGCTTTTCATAGACTGTCTCAGAGCTTTTTTTTGTAGAAAACTAATGTTATGCCTTAACTTAGTGGTGGGCCATGCATTTCAGGCCTTTAGTGGTGTCCTACCTGAGTCATATAGAAACCATCAATTATAAACTATAGTGCTGAATCATAGACAGGTTTCTCATGCAGTGAGAATGAATGCTATTACTAAAGCAAGAAACCCAATATAAGGCATTGCCTAAACTACAGTATAATATCAAAAACCTTCATAAAAGATTTGAATAGAAATTCTCAAACAAAAATACTATTTTTTGTCAAAGTACTATATATTATGTCAGGACCATGCTACTATACTTGACTTTATGCTATATTACAAAGACATGCAGTCCTTTTTGGCCACAACACACACACACACACACACACACACACACACACACACACACACACACACACACACACACACACACACACACACACAAAATGAGTGTTTGTACTTATAAACACACCCACTGTTGATGCTGTACTGACTAAACTGAATTTCTGCAAATATCCTGAGAAGAATAGAGATCTGATAGGTAGAATATCAGGCTGTTCAACACTTAAACATTCCAACTGTGATTAACTTTTACAAATGTGGAACACAAATGTTTCAAAGGAAATGACTAGGAATTATGCTTGCAAATTCAAACCAGCTCAGACAATTCCAGTTTGGATAAAAGGTTACTATAGTTACGGTTAGGTTTAAAGGCAGGGTTTTTGTTTGTACCACAAATCAACCTTGTACAAATTTGTACACATGCTTTGAGAGAAAACAGCATGTTGTGTATGAGAGTTGTTCTCACACAGGCTTGTCACAGACACACCAATACTTTTGTCTGTATGGTTCTGTAAAAGAAGTAAAGCTCTCCTTTAGTGTTAAAAACAATAATGTACATTTAGAAAATCCTTAATCAACCAAAAAACTAAATATGTTATGACCATAAAATGAAAGCTGATGTTTTATAATAATATTGCTTTTAATACCAGAAATTGAAGGGAAAATTAAGGATGGAAAATGAGAAGTCCACGAAAACCTGTGACACGCTGCGAAATCCAGGGATTGTTTAAAACTTTGCAGCCCATTAACTTGTAGGAAAGTGTCCAGTTTGGGTTTCCTTTGCGTCTTTAATTTGAAGCCTGCGATAATTAAAAATATATTTCTGAATGACCTCAGACAGCGCTAGATCATATTTGGCTCACTTGAGGCTATTACAGAGTCTCGCACCCGTCTGTTTATTCATCCTGTCCAGACAAAATGGAGGTGGTAGGGTGGGCAATGCTGGAAATTGTAATGCTATTGAAGCAGCCAGTGTGAAGAGAAAATAGAGAGAGAGAGAGAGAGAGAGAGAGAGAGAGAGAGAGAGAGAGAGAGAGAGAGAGAGAGCGATAGAGAGAGAGAGACTAGAATTCAGTTTAAGTATTTAATTTCTTAGTGTATCATTTTTCAACATATTATTTGATGACTAATGAGAACTGTATATGGATGTGAGACTCTGGAAAGTCAATATGCACCTATGGTTGAACAATAGGTAGGATTTTATAGTGTTAAGCACCTGCATTAAGTGAATTGCTTTTTATTCATATGAATAGTCTGTTCAAATGTCTAAATTAAGACATCAAATATATGGTGAAGCTCATTAATGAGTATGCATGGGCATATGCATGCATGAGTATATGGCCACACACACACACACGGACACAGGTACAGACACACACACACACACACACACACACACACACACACACACACACACACACACACACACACACACAGCCAGATGCCAAACCTCACATCCTTACCACATCCCTACCTATAGACAGCATAATATTACTGTCTGCATGCTCAAATCTGATCATCAGCAATTACACAGTCATAAACACACACAAACACAGTCTTGCCCCACCCTGTGACATTGTTTAACTCTTCGTCTCTCACACACGCGCACACTTTCTTTTTATTGCCCTCCCTCGATGTTAAACAGGATGTCTCTATGGATACAGGCATAAACAGATGATAACAAGCCCACAGCCCTTTAAAACTCAATTGAAAAGAAAGTAAAAGAGTAGACGAGAGAGAGAAAGAGAGAGAGAGAGAGAGAGAGAGAGAGAGAGAGAGAGAGAGAGCGAGAGAGAGAGAGAGAGGTGTGAGAGAGAGAGAGAGAGAGAGAGAGAGAGAGAGAGAGAGAGAGAGAGAGAGAGAGAGAGAGAGAGAGAGAGAGAGAGAGAGAGAGAGAGAGAGAGAGAGAGAGAGAAAGAGAGAAGGAGACAGAGCAGGTGGTGCTGTAGTCTGTAGCCCTGTATATAGAGAGGTTTTTTGTGCATGGGTGTGAGTTCATTTGTGTGTATGTGTGTGTGGAGTAGCCGTGCAGGAAGGAGCCAGGTGCCATAGGTAAGAGCTTTATAACAGTCACTACTAAAACACATTCTGATACACACACCAACATGCACAAGGCTGCAGAATAATTTCTCACACTCTCTTACACACTAACACACCAGATTCATGCTCTGCACGGATTAATATTTGACTTTATTTTTGCATGCACACTCAAACCCTGTAAATGCAATTTGCATTTACTTATTTTTATATATTTATTTATTACAGATTACAAGATTGTAGCAATACACTTTATTTTGAAATGAGATGATCCTTGATTTCTGATGTCTTGATGTAATACTGAAAATTTGTTATTGTTACTATATCGTTACTGTACTACAAAGATATAAAACAAGATCATGGTCCCTTTCAATGCGAATAAAAATCGTTATTCAACAACTTATTCAGATTTATTAATGTGTTATAGATAATGGCATAATGGCAGTCAGTGGAAAAGCTGTCTATAAATGTGTATGTATCTTTCTCTCTCTATCAACATCAAGACATCATGATGTAGTGCCACAGAGCTGTTAAATGCCAGAAATGATTTCATGACCACAGTGTGAAGGTAATGACAAATGAGGTGCATTAAAGTGAATCATGTAATTAATTGCAGTCATACCTTTGCTCTCTGCACCACTCTGGAGCAATTGCAATTCATGCAATGGGTAGGGTTTTTAATATGTCTGACTTTAAATTTCTGAGCATTTTACATGATTGAATTTGCATGAAAGCATATTAAGTTTGGGTGTTTTTCATAGAGTTTGCACTTTTGGATTGTTTTCTTGCATTTTGTATTTGTTTACATTTTTCATGAAGTACATCATGGGAAATGGCATGAATAAATGAAACAACAACATAAAAAAAAACAATGCACACCTGTTTTTGTTACTTTACGAGGAACACCCCCCCCCCCCCCCACACACACACACACACACACACACACACACACACACGCACACAAACACAATGTTTTTGACATTGTGGCGACATTTATCTGATTTATACGGCTTAGTGAGGTTAAGGTTAAGGTTACGCGTAGCAACTGGACTGGAGGAGCAACTGAAGGAGTAGTCAAGGACATTAAAGCAAGTGTGTGTGTGTGTGTGTGTGTGTGTGTGTGTGTGTGAGTATGTGTGGATAGGTGTTTCCCAGGTTTATGTAAAGGTTTCCATGGACACTTCCTGAGAGTGCACAAGCAGTAGAGGCAGACTGAGAGACTCTTCTACACTGTGTGTGTGTGTGTGTGTGTGTGTGTGTGTGTGTGTGTGTGTGTGTGTGTGTGTGTGTGTGTGTGTGTGTGTGTGTGTGGTATGGGGTATTCCACCATATGCAGTAAAAAAACAGATTAGTTTTCACTACTATATTTAGACACACCAAACAATAGAGATTAAATCAACTCTAACCTACACAAAGCAAACCTGCTATCCTACTTCTGTTAAATAAGTGGCATGTTAAAACTGAATTACCACCCACTAATCCATAGCAGATCCGAATTTGATGACTGGCCTTATAGATTATGCATCTGTATCACTGGTTGCATAAATGGCTGTGTACGTGCCTGCGAGCATTTGTATTTCTATGTTTAAGGCCAAAATCTAATTAGGAGGCTGTGAGTTGAAGTCAGGCCAAGCCCACCCAGCATACCACCCACCACATTGTCCCTTCCATCAGCTCAGTTTAGAGTCGTCCACTGCCAAAATTCTGACATCTATCTGAAAGATTCCACAGTAACATTCTCACAAGATCATTCAAATAAACCCTCTATACACAATTATTGACTTCTCTCACTGTTGTATAAATACATCTTACATTAAACTGGTGTTGAGTTATATTATTATCCAGAACTTGAATTTGAATTCAAATGAATTGCTGGCTAAAAATTCTTATATTTTTATTATTATAAGTATGCACTTACAAGATAAGTGCCCATAATATACGCTGAAGCTTATGTAACAAAACGACAAAATTTGTCTGAAGAAAAGCACACATACAAAGTTGTAAGAAAGAGACCAATACTTTGGTTTGTTGCTTTAAGGATAACATTTAAAGTTTTCATGTAATTTGATATATTCCTACAACGAAGGACAACGAGCCATGAAAAATACTTTTAGGAAGCTAGAATCATTAACTGTTATTTGGACAAATAAAAGTTTCTTTTCGGCTTCTCCCATTAGGGGTCGCCACAGCGGATCCTCCGCACGTTTGATTTGGCACATGTTTTACGCTGGATGCCCTTCCTAACGCAACCCTCCCCAATTTATCCGGGCTTGGGACCGGCACTAAGAGTGGCTGGGGATGGTTCCCTGACCGGGAATCGAACCCGGGTCGCAGCGGTGGGAGCGCTGCATCTTAACCACTAGACCACCAGGGGACTGTTATTTGGACAAATATGAATATAAATTATGCAACATGAATCTAGAATTTATGCAACATGAATTTACCCGTTTAATAACTTTGCAATGTAGATTTCAACTTATTTCTATGTTGGCCTTTAAAAAAAAAAAAATATTTTTCCAGGATAGGCAGGATGGCAGAGAGCACAGATGTGGACCAGCTGCTATTTGCCTTTAAGAAGTTTGCCATCCATGGAGATACTAAAGCCACAGGCAAAGAGATGAATGGAAAAAACTGGGCTAAACTCTGTAAGGACTGCAAAGTTATTGATGGCAAAAATGTCACGGCCACCGATGTAGATATTGTCTTCACTAAAGTCAAGTGAGTTGACAAGTAACAGAAAATTTTTAAAACGTTAACGTTATACTATAACTATATCTATAACATTAATATTACTATATAATATTGAAAAACTATATTATTAAAGTAAATAGGGAGTAAATATAAATGCTATATTTTGGTTTGTATGGTTTATAGTTGTATATGCATTATAAAGGACATTTTTCTGACATATTTATACTTAAAAGAAAGAAAGAAAAAAAAAGATTAAATCTAGAACCCTAAATTTTCTTCTGATTGTTGCATTAGAGGAAACCATGAAATTTTTCTTTTTTTCTATAAAAAATGTATTACTTTAACTAGAACTCTTTTAGAAATCTAAAATTATGTGCCATTTAACAATTCCTTTATAAGCCTACTTACAGTTGTGACAAATGTCTGTTATTCTAATTATAATAAAACAAATATTTCACATATATAATTTGACAAAATTGTTGACAAATCAACATTGGATTTTGTCTTAAAGCAATGAAAATTTTTTAAACATGGAATATGTTGTATATTGTTCATGGGTGTTTAGAGCAAAATCTTCTCGGTTGATCACTTATGAGGAGTTTCAGAAAGCTCTGGAAGACCTGGCCCTGAAGAAGTTTAAAGGTCAAAGCAAAGAAGAAGCATTGCAGGCCATACACAAGCTGATCGAGGGCAAGGAACCTACCAATGTTGGTGTAACGGTGAGACAAGCAATCTGACATGCATAAAATATGCGCATGCAGTACATGTATATAACAATATGGAAGACAATTTACACAATTGTATTTATGTAAATGATAATTTAGAAGACAACGAGTTTAGAATAACAATAATTTGGCTTTTATTAAATTATTTTGTTTATTGAAAGCTTAAAATCCAAGCTTTTACATATGAATATTTTAAGATGAATGTGTAAAAACCAGCCACAAATATATTTTTTTCCTTTATTAAATATCATGCATGTTATTCTGTATAATATAAAAGGTGTACATTATGTGGAGCCTTATAAATCCCAGTGAATTAGTTGTCATTTCTGAAATATAAACTTGTCTTTGAACCATCACTCCTGTCAATATTAGTCATATTACATTATGTATAATAATACTGCTTAGGCTTTCCCATTCCAAATTCTTTCTGTGTGCTCAGTGATGATTGAGTAGCTCAAGCTATCTTTATCTATGTACATTTAGCTTAAAGAGCAAGAGTTCATGAAGAGTTATTTTCAATTACATAACCTTATATTTAATATATATCTCACACAGCCAACCCTGTCAGGATGCAAATTATCTCCTATAATAAATATGTAATTTGTTATGTCCTCTAAAATTATCATGTGTACTTGTTTTCAGAAAGTGTCAAAGGGAGGAGCAGTGGACAGATTAACAGACACTTCCAAGTACACAGGCTCTCACAAGGAGCGCTTTGACATGAGCGGCAAAGGCAAAGGAAAAAGCGGACGTGAGGAGATTGTAGAGAACACTGGCTATGTTTCAGCATATAAGAATGCAGGGACTTACGATGAGAAGACCAAAACTAAGTGAAGGTCGCTAAGGCTAATGGATCACGTGAAGAATCTGGAAGAGCTCCATTTCCATCAGCACTTACATCTGGACCAAAGGCAGACCTAAATGTTGTCATGGTGGAAGCCAGTGAATGTCAGGAAATTATGTAAACAGCTGTGTTTGGTGTTTCCGGATGCAGTAATTTAGATGCATCAGTGTTACGGTTATGTTGTTTTTAAATGTTTCTGCAAAATATTTGATCCAATGTTAATGCATTTTTCTAAATCTGGCCAATTTTAAACTTTATACCAAAGCAAAACTAATACAAGGGTTTTTTTCTTTCTCTTTTCTTTACATCTTGATGTCAAAATGTTTAAGTGTTTTGTTAATGAAAGTGACCTGCGTGGTTGCAAAGCACTGGATGACGAATTATCCACTCATTAATTATAACAGTTTTCATTTATGAGCTCATTTTATTTCTCAAGCAGTAAAGTAAAAAAAAAAAACATCAATGTCTATATAAAATTAAATTAAATACTAACAATTTAGAAAGAAGAAAGCACTGGTATAGCCAGGAATTGATTTTAGCAGAATGATAAATAAATAAAGTAAAATTTCTAAATGCAAATTAAGTTGTGACATGCCCTTGCAGTTTGAGTGGATAAGAAACAGTAGTAGAATCAGTGTTTTAGATATTACTTAATTTATTATTTGAGGTATGATCTACCAATCTTGCTTTAATAAATTTAGAACATAAAACATCCATACCACAGGTCTACATACCCATACTTTGCCTGTTATTTTGACATGCCTCTGCGTAGAGTATAATAAGTGGTAGCTATGCTGCTGCTGCTGAGGGATCTTGTTTTTACAAAAATTATGAAATCTAAAAGCTTTTGAAGAATTATTTAGTTCTATTATAAACTTTTTAAAAATCTAAGAGCCCATAACTACCCAAAGAATCCACTGATGCATCCTTAAAAAATTTTGTGTACATATACTATGCAATATTGTTAATTTTGCACGTGATGCTAATTGTGTTCAAACGTTTTTTTCTGTAACGCCATAGTTCATAAACCTCAAATGACTGAGAGAAACTTCATGCTTATGACATTTTTGACAGCAGTGCTAGATGTGTACATTATAATTTCATCATTTCTTTTTTGGTCTTCAAGCATAAAATATGCCTGCCTTCTTAGTTGCACTTTAATGGATGCAGATAAACTACACATCCTGATGTATACATTCATGATAAGAAACAACAAAATGCATTGTTTCTCTAATAATTTATCCTAGTTCATAAGAATATTGTCATTTACCTGTAAAAAACTGAAAAAAACATTCTGAATTCTTTTTATTCTGAAAAAACAGCATAATAATGTGCTATAATCATATTATATTGAACATTGATGTTGTCTAATCGTGTTTTACATGTGGTGAAGTTTCATTTTAGGTTGATTTTTTTTTTTATTGTTTTTTTGTTTCTTTATATATGGTATATTATTTCATACATGAACAATTTCTCATCCTCATACTTAAGGCTGAAATAAAACTGATTAATAGACTGCCTTTATATAAGAATTTAAAAAGGAAAAAATTATATTGATTATATATGACAATACATTAATTTGACACATTCAAGCATTTATTGCACATAAAAGCAACTCCAAATGTAGATCATGCTAAAAATATGCCTAAAAAGAAAAAAGTTAGAAATGTCAGCAATGCATAATTATCAAATCTGTGCACATTTTGAACTATTCCTTTAGTAAAGAGATTATTTTGCATTTATCCATGGTGACCAACATACACTAGCGTTAATAACTGCTTGTGGTGTGTATGTGGCTGAGAATATCAAGCCTGGTTTAGAAAGAAAAAAAGTTAATGTCCTGTCTCATCCAGACACACACAGTCAGGCCCAAGCTGCTCATTTATGTGGACAGTGGACAGAGTGATGTGAAGTGTCCACCGCCCCTTTCCTGGTGTTTGAGAGGAACAGGATGCCTATGTGGGTCCTTCTGTCACCATGGCAGCAGAAACGTACACAAAATAACAGCTCGGCACCTGGCTCCGGCACTTCTCGCCTGCCTCGCGTGTTTTTTTTTAACTAAACACGCTGGTTCATGGCAACGTTTGTTTTGGACATCTCCTAGGAAGTCTCTAATCAAAACCATATCTCATGTAGGATCTGTTCAAATGTGGCCCCCTTTTTTTTTTTTGCCTGAAGCCACAACTTGAATGAATTCCTTGAACCATTCTTCAGAAGAGCTCTGCTGCTGCATTTTTAGTTTACGATAAATTTTCTGATTAATTGCTTGTCAAACTTAGATTGCAGTCTTAAATTAGGGTGTGGAAGTGCTGTATATCATCACATGAGGACTGCAGTTATATTGCTGTAGTTATGAAATGATAATATACAGACAAGAAAAGCATTAGCTGATAAATGGCACACAGTACATACTGTATATCTGCAATTATTTTAGAATTAATGTTCTTTCCAATTTAATTTCTACAGTCATAATTTTGAGTTTATAGACAAAACAGTATATTTAACCTGCTCTCAAAGAAAGTCTTTTTCATTGAATTGTATGAATGAAGTCATACCAAAAGGTTATGATCGAACTGCCCAATATTGCCTTACTTCACCTCTCTTATCACAAAAGCATAAAAATAGACTTGATTTCCAAATATGTCCTTATAATCCATCCTTTTACCTAATCCAGCAAATTTCCCAGTTTGCAATTTTTTTACACAGACCAAAAAAGGTTGCATTCCTTCTTTGATTTGTCGTGGTAACATTTCTGTGGTGTAAATTATTAATTTGCTTGTATTTTGGAAAACAGATTTAAAACAATATTGGGATGCAAAATCAGTATATTTATATTTTATATTTATATAATTTTTTTTTTTTTAATAAAAACTCATATTTAATAGTATATGAAATACTTACATTTAAGTCACATTAACTAAATAAATTTTTAAAGGGGGTGGGGGGTTACAGCATGCTTTTATGAACCATATCTAACTTTTCTTTTTTTTTTTTATAACACTGCATATTGAAGTATATTAATTGTGTCAAGAGTTCATTAAAAAATTCCAGCAACCAACAGGTGATTATACAGATATTACATAGTAATTATAGAGTGTGCAAAGTAACAAGCAGAGAATGATTTACTAGTCAAGTAGTTTGCACATGCTTATCATCATTATCAATATCATCCTCATCATCATACTAATACTTACAGAAATCTGAACATTAAGTTCAATAAAAGTCTTTCCTTTAGCTACATGGTAACTGGAAACAACTTCTGACTGTGAATAGCTGTAATCGATGGCCAGCTCAGCTTTTAGATGTTGCTACATTATGCTGCTATGGTGATACTTGAACTTTAAAGTCTACCTGCCTTCAGCTGTAAAGTTGTTGGGCCAGTCTTTGTGTCTCTATGACTACAAAGGCAATCTTTCCTGTCTTCACTACTTTCAGTGAACTTCAATATCTTTCAGGTGGTGCAAAACAACCCCTCTTATATAAAACCTTGCAAATCTTGGACAAGAATTCCTCAAGAATGAGGGAAAATTCTGGAAAAGTGGCAAAAAAGGAAAGGAATACACAATGTGATCAACAGGATTTTATGAGGTGAGCACTAAACACCAGATATAATATAATATAATAGTCAACAATTGAAATATATTAAGATTTTTAATAATTAATTATTATATGTGAAGCCATAATTGTATTATGTGCATTATTTTCAGTCTAACAGCAATAATTTGGTAAAGAAGCTAATGCACTTCAGTGCTATAAAATCGCATTACTATGATATGAATTAATGTAAAGGATACAGAAAATGGAAATTCTACAAATGATGACTAAGCATTAACATTGTCATTTTAAATCTTTCAGATGACAAATTATATCCTGGTCCTTCTCACGCTGTTCTGCATTCCTCCTCAATCAAAAGACTTCAAAGTGGCTTTTAAACAGGAACTGCTTTTCAAAGACAGGGACTTTTTGTAAGACTTAAAAAGCATCACCTTCATTTTGGAGAACTGATCAGTATTTAGTGCACACTCCTACATAAAGCGCAATAGAGATAAAATCTTTCTATTTGGACTCTGAGCCTACAGAAGGAACCAATAAACCATTGGGCATGAATTTTAGGGATGTTGTGTTGTCACAGACCTCAATGAATCACACTTTGGCTGAAACCGAAACAGAGCTGGAAGCACGTACTGACAGACTGATCCGCCTTACCAATGGTACTAAAGTATTTTTCTCATTTTCATTCATTTAATTTTATAGAAGGCCTTATAAATTATATCATAAAATGTCTTTTAAAATGTTATAACTACAGTATGAAACATTCCAAATGTAAGGATTTAAAGGAGAATTTATCCTGAAGGCCTTGCATATTAATCTTTATAATGTTCAATTACATACAAGATTTATTCCTCACATACATGATTTTGGTTTTCACGTTGGTTAAGTTCTTACATTACCCACATTATGCAACTTCTGAAGTTATGTATGTTGGAATTTTCTGTCCAATGTTTACCGTCGCTTCTTCTACAATGTTGAATTTAGAATTAATAAGACTATTGCTTCTTATTCCTTTGCTGTTGTTTATCGTAGTTAACAGTGAAGAATTTTTATTTCCTATATTAGAAATTGTTTACAGTTTTACTGCCATTTAATGACATTGTGCATTGTGCAGGTAATGCTGTGATGCATGATAGATATGTAACATCTCACAGGAATAAAGAAAAAAAAAGCCTGAAATAATTTATTTGCACCAGAATTGCTAAACACCTTGCAAAAACGTATACTGTAAAAATATTCAATTTCTTTCAAAGTAAAGTTTCTCTTTTTATTCTATAGACTTGTATGAAGCAACTCACCAATCTGATGCTGCCACACAAATATATGAGATGAGACAAATGAAAATATCACCAAAATATAGACTCCAGGTGAAATCATTATTAAACCCAGACAAAGAGGAAATGCAGCAGACTTCTAAACAACAGCTGAAAACCAAGGAACAGGTTTGCTTTTTAGATTTATATTGAATAAATTATAAATTGTTTTTAATTCTGAATATTCTCCTTGATTTCCTCAGCCCCTTAATTTAGAATACAAGTTCATTCATTCATTTAATTTTATTTATAAATATATATAGAAAAAGTAATTGTTAAAAGTGCATATTACATGTCACAAAGACATGTTACAGAAATCAAATATAGGTTTGAATCTATCCCTAGAGGGGAAGCCATTGGTGACAAGGAAAACTCAAAAGGAAACCCATTGTCTTTATATGGAAAGAACTGGCTGTTATTTACCATGACTTCAAAAAGAGAAATATAGTTTTACTTTCTAAAAGAATTTGGCCAAATGGTTTTCATTCAAATATTTCTCTATCAGGAAATTAATGGCTTTTACTCATTAAGCCAATTCAGTTTATTAGATATAGAATACATTTGGTTTATAACAACTCACATTCTGGTATACTAAGTGAATATTTCTAGGGTTAGCTAGATACACATGCTATATATAGGTTTTTGATCAGGACATTAAAAATGTCCTTTATGCTCTCTGGCCAATAAACCACAGTATAATATAATTATGGATAATGTACAAATGTATAATGTATACATTTAAATTGCATTTATTTACTATTACTATATAAGCTTTGTGACAATCTCTGTGGTTAGAAGTACTAAAGAAATTGTTTTTTTATGAGATTTCAGGGGAAAACTGTCAAAGAATATAACATGACATAAATCTTCATAAACAATTTGCAAAAGTTGTGAAGCTCAAAACTCACATTTTGGTCAATATAAGCTAGTGTTATGTCTCTTTTGGAGCTGACATACATTAAAATGTAACTGACTTTCAGAGTTTTTCAGAGTTCAGAGATACACCAGTGATATGAACTTTTCAAGAGAATTATTAATGAGCACTTTCAACTCAACAGATACTTGGCACATGATGCTCAACATTAATTCAACATGCTTATGTCAACACAAGTGCTACATAAACATCATTACAATTGTTAAAAGCTTTTGCTGTTTGGATTACGAATGGAGCCTGTTAGAAAAAGCCCTTAAAATTGTGTATGTAAAGTAAGCTTATGTAGCTGTCCTGAAGAGCTTATATTCAGTAGATGTCATATAGCTTAATGGTGTATGCCCTTTGGTAAAGTAGAACATACAGTGGTACATGATACTGTATGTTCTCAGGTGTTCTTACCAGAAGCCCAAGGTAGCGCTTTGCTTGGTACAGCTGTCAAGCCATTTGGCCCTGATGTGTGTGCTGTGTTGAGGACTCTGCTAGACTTGGTAGATGAGCACTGGAATGGGCAATTCTCTCTACATCTCAATCCTAACTTTATGGGTAAGCATCCATTTTAAAGTGAACTGTAAGTGATGTGCCTTTTTAAAGTAATTTTGAGTGAGTACTCTTAACAGTTTAAATGCTAACACCACCAAGGTGTCACTGCTGAGCCCTTGAGAAAGGCCCTAATCCGCAGCTTCTTAGTTTTATAAACAAGATCATTATAAGTTACTCTGGAAAAGTTCATCTGCCAAATGCCATAAATGTAAACATATATTAATGTTTTTAAGACTAACATACAATACATGGCCAAATGTTCGCAGACACCAGAAAATCACAACCACAATTTTAGAAGCACACACTTGGTAGGATATATGTACAAGAGTGTGAGTAGTGTTTTTCCAGCATGACAATGTTCCTGTGCTCCAAGCAAGTGCCTTACAGACATAGTGTTCCAAGGCTTTAGTGGAATAATTGGAGAATCCTGCACAAAGCCCTGACCTCAAACCAACTGAGAGCTATTGGGATTAAAATAAATCATTCTATAATAATCATGGATTTAGTTTATTATATGAAGATCCCATTTTCAAAATGGATTTCAAATAAGTGATACAGACCCCCTGAGTTGAATAATGACACTTGGAATCGCTGATTCTTATTTGATAAATAAGAAGGTAAGAAATAATAAGCAGCACATTATTCGAACACATATACACTATATTTCCAAATGTTTGTGGACACCTGGCCCTAAGTATGGTATGTGCGTTTTGAGCATTGCATTCCACATTCCACATCCCAATTTGCTCTTATAATTCCCTCCACTCCTCTGGAAAGATGCTATACTGAATTCCAGAGTGTGCTTGTGGACATTTGTGTTCATCAGCCACAGGGGAGTTAGAAAAGTCAGGTACTGTTGTAGGATAAGGAGGCCTGGAGTGCAGTGTTCCAATTCATCCCAAAGGTTTTCAGTAGGGTTGCGATCAGAGCTTCCTAACAGGCCACTCAAGATCTCCATCTTCAAACCATGTAAACCATATCTTAATGGAGCTGACTTGTGCACAAGGGCATTTGCAAGTTAAACTGCATAATAAGCTAATGTTGTTGATACGAAAACTGTTAGCAATGTTTTGGAGGCTGCTAAATAAACTACTGAGATGAAAACAAAATTCTCTCCGAAATACTACATGTTGGGTAAGATAAAAATGCTTTAAAATGTAAAATGTATAATGTAATCTATCAAAGAATTCATCATCATTAAAATAATACAACTTCTTCAATTATTTCTATGGTTGCTCACAGCAAAAGCCATCCTACTTCTCTTACCTCTGACCAAACCAGTTCCACCATCACAACCTGAGAACAGGAATATAAGAGGAAGTAAGGATGAGCTAAAAGCAAGACATGGGAAAACATGGGAAAGCAAGAAATGGTGGGATATGGAGAAATTAAGGCAGGCTCATAGCAGTTTGGGAAGTGAACAGGTTGGAAATGAAGAGTTGAAATGCTATAAAGAACACAGATCAGCATCAGATGAAATTCGACGACTAAAGAGACAACTTGAAAAAACCCAACATGAACAGGTTTTTCTTTTTCAAGATAACAGTTTAAGATTTAACTGCTCTGTTTCTAAATAAACTAAATACTTCTATGTTATAGGAATCGTTAAAGGCAAAACTGATCTCGGCTTTAAAAGAGAACTTTATTTTGCGGGCTGAGAAAATAAAGATTGGAAAGTATTGAGCATTTACATTAAATAGAACATACATAAAACACAATATAAACAAACAATGAGATATACATTGTGTGTGTGTGTGTGTGTGTGTGTGTGTGTGTGTGTGTGTGTGTGTGTGTGTGTGTGTGTGTGTGTGTGTGTGCATTTATTAATATACCTCAATGTTGAAATTGGGGGAACATCTAGACAGAGAAACACAAGTCCTTCAACAGCAAGATAAACTCTTAAAGCAGTTGGAAGAAACACTGCATCTTTTACAGGACAATCACAGGTAAAATCTTTTACAATTAATCTGTCAGTTTATAAATATCAGTCATCTGGATTCAGTTTATCATCAGAAATGCAAAAATCACTTGAATAACCTAATCCTTTAGCAAGGTAATATAAATTATATTTATGTTCTGGTATTTTGCTTTCTCATTTAGTAAATGTAATGTTTTCTTTTTTTAGATCCTTGGTGTCCTATAATGAGTTGCATAATGCGGTCGAAAGAACCAGGAAATGCAGTAAAACATTTTTAATTAATTGAATTAAATATTAATAAAATTAACAATTTGAATATTTTATTGTGTGTGTGTTTATGGCTGAACTTAATTTGATTGTTTTTTTATATGTTTTTTACAGCTTAAAATTTCAATCAATTGATGAAGCACGAAATAAAGTCGCTATCCGTGAGGAACTTTTCTTGTGGCTTTCTTGTAAAAGGCTGGACTCACAAAGTGGAGGTTACTGATTTAAATTCTGCTCATGTACCTGCTATAACTGGTTCAAATGATGATTATGAAGTTCAAAATGTATCTTCTACTTGACTTAGTTTTGCATAAATTGTATCACCTCCTCACCACCACACCCAAGACATGAAGTAAAAGGATAAATTCCAACTAGCAACCTCTGTTTAAAAAAAAAAAAAAAAATTATTTCTGTGTATAAATAATATATAATAATGTATATTAATGCAGACAACTTAAACTTAACTTAAAATTGCCACTGTTACAATAAACAGTACAACAATTTTAGGAATAATCAGGAATAATCATAGTTCCATGTAAACCTCTATAACAGGACATAACTGATTTAACAGATCAATCTACAATAATGTTTATAAATGATCTAATTATGTGATCTTTTTTGTATGAATGCAAAATATTTACCAAAGATTTCATACATACCCATTCTGATGGTTATAGTCCTTGAAATTAGACTACCAGCAGATGGTGCTACTGATTAACCAAAACCAAAGTCCCCACAATTCAGATTTTTTTTCACATATACAGGTGCATCTCAATAAAATAGAATGAGACTAAAAAGTTGATTTATTTTAGTAATTCAATACAAAAAGTGAAACTCGTATATTATAGATTCATCACACACAGACTGATATAATCAAGTGTTGTTTCTTTTAATTTTGATGATTTTAGCACAGCTAATGAAAACCCAAAATTTAATATCTATGAAAATTAAAATATTGTGAAAAAGTTCAATATTGGAAACGTGTGGTGTCACACTCTAATCAGCTCAATAAATCCAAACACCTGCAAAAGTTTCCTGAGCCTTTAAATGGTGTCTCAGTCTGGTTTAGGCTACACAATCATGCGGAAAACTGCTGACTTGACATTTGTCCAGAAGACGATCATTGATACCCTGCACATAGAGGGTAAAACACAAAAGGTCATTGCTAAAGAAGTTGGCTGTTCACAGAGTGGAAAGTTGAATGGAATGGAAAAATGTGATAGAAAAAGGTGAACTGAAGCCCATTCAAGAATTTGGGGAGATTTACAATAAGTGGACTGCAGCTGGAGTCAGTGCTTCGGAAGCCACCATGCACAGACGTATCCATGGGCTACAACTGACGCATTCCTTGTGTCAAGCCACTCCTGAACCAGAGACAACGTCAGAGGTGTCTTAAATGGGCAAAGGCCAAAGTCGTCTTTTCAGATGAAAGGAAAGAATATTTTGCATGGAAGAAGAGTGGAAAGGCACAGAATCCAAGTTGCATGATGTCCAGTGTAAAGTTTGCACAGTCAGTGGTGGTTTTGGAAATCATGTCATCTGCTGATGTTGGTCCACTGTGTTTTATCAAGTCCAAGGTCAGCATAGCCGTCTACCAGGACGTTTTAGAGCACTTCATGCATCCCTCTGCTGACCAGCTTTATGGAGATGCTGATTTCATTCTCCAGCAGGATTTGGCACCTGCCCACACTGCCAAAAGCTCTAAAAGGTGGTTAAATGACCATGGTGTTGATGTGCTTGACTGGCCAGCAACCTCACCAGAAATGAACCCCATAGAAAATCTATGTGGTATTGTCAAAAGGAAAATTAGAAACAAGAGACCAAAAATGCAAATGAGCTAAAATCCACCGTCAAAGAAATTTGGGCTTTCATACCACCTCAGCAGTGCCACAGACTGATCACCTCCATGCAAAACCGAAATGAGGCAGTAATTAATGCAAAAGGAGCCCCAACCAAGTATTAAGTACATATACAGTAAATGAAAATACTTTCCAGAAGGCCAACAATTCATTAAAAAAAAAGGATTTAAATTTTTTGAGATGGAGTGGGTGGAGAAGAGTGGCAGGAGTAATTTGTGATAGTAGGGTATCTGCAAGAGTGAAAGGGAAAGTTCAGAGGACTGTGGTGAGACCTGCGATGTTGTATGGATTAGAGACAGTGGCATTGAGTAAAAGACAGGAGGTGGAGCTGGAGGTAGCAGAGCTGAAGATGTTGTGATTTTTGTTGGGAGTGACGAGGATGGACAGGATTAGAAATGAGTTTATTAGAGGGATAGCACATGTAGGACGTTTTGGAGACAAAGTGAGGGAGGTGAGATTGAGATGGTTTGGACATGTGCAGAGGAGGGACATGGGGTATATCGGAAGGAGAATGCTGAGGGGGGTATGCAGACGGATGATCCGCTGTGGTGAGTCCTAATGTGAGAAGCCGGAAGAAGAGGAGGATATACAGCGGGTACAATAAGTATTGAACACGTTGTAACACGCTGAATCAGGGCCAAGGGAAAGCTTGCCTAACTGCTGCTGAAATCAGCCAAAACTACAGTGGCTGAGAAGTGCAAAACACATTAACAAATTCGAAAACAAAAGAACAAATCCAAAAACAAAATAACAAATCCGAAAACAAAATAACAAAACCCGAAAACAAACCGGAAAAGGTAGGTATTCACAAACTATACCTACCTTTTCCGGTTTGTTAAAATTGTCGTTGTGTTTTGGGAGTTGTTAATGTATTTCGTACAACGATTCAGACACCTGTCATTCAAGATATACAGGCCGTGCAACAGTTTACTTCTGTTATTTTCTTATATTTAAAGGTGAACTAATCGAAATAAAAAATAGTTTAAAGTAAACTGAGAACTTTACACATGTACAATAAACAAAGTTATAAGATTTCATACTGCCTGTATACCTTGAATGACAGGTGTCTCGTCCAATGATCGGTAAGTTTTCCATTCACAAACGATACATACCTTTTCCGGTTTGTCTGAATTGTCGTCGTGTTTTCGGATTTCTTAATGTGTTTTCAGATTTGTTATTTTGTTTTTGGATTTGTTATTTTGTTTTCAGATTTGTTATTTTGCTTTCGGATTTGTTATTTTGTTTTTGCATATGGTAATTTGTTTTCGGATTTGTTAGTGTTTTCTAATTTGTTAATTTGTTTTCTGATTCGTTAATGTGTTTTGCACTTCTCGGACACCGTACAAAACACACAGGTCTTATTCCACATCTCGTGTTTTATTTTCCTGGAAACAGTGTTACTTGCAATAAAGAAGACAACTTAAATGAGCAACAGAAAAAAAATGTAATTAAAATAAATAAGACCAACATCGGACTCACACATGCAGTACTCGTGACATATGCAGCTGCAGACTGTTCCCAGAAGGCTCTATTCTTAAAGAAGCCACGACACAATTCAACTGTTACGTCATTATTTTTTCTCAGTAAATATATTTAAGTTGCTATTGAAATTAAATTTACCAGATGTTAGCAACAACCCATGCGAAGAAATCAAACAGCACATTTCTATCAAATAAGTTATGTGTAATAATGTGAAATGACACAGGGAAAAAGTATTGAACACGCTTACTGAAATTTATCTAATAGTTTGTACAAAAGCTTTTGTTGGTAATGAGGACTTCAAGACACCTCCTGTATGGAGAAACTAGTTGCACACATTGCTCAGGTGTGATTTTGTCCCATTCTTCCACATAAACATTCTTGAAATCTGAAGGCTCTGTGGGCCTCTTTTATGAACTCTGTATCTAAATCTGTAGTTCTTTTCATAGATCTTAAATAGGATTCAAATCAGGTGATTTCTCTGAAAACCAATTGAGAGTTTCCTTGGCTGTGTTTTTGGGATCATTGGCTTGCTGAAATGTACACCCTCCTTTCATCGTCATCATCCTGGCAGATGGCTGCAGATTTTTTATCAAGAATGTCTCGGTACATTTTCTCCATTCATCCTTCCTTCAATTATATGAAGTTTGCCAGTATTGTATGCTGAAAAACAGCCCCACAGCATGTTCCATAATGCATCTCCAAACTTTACTGTATGGTGTTTTTGGGGTGATGTGCAGTGCCATTTGTCCTCCAAACATGGTGTGTATTATGGCATCCAAAGAGTTCAATTTTGGTCTCATCTGACCAGACTATATCCTCCCAGTATTTCACAGGCTTGTGCAAATGTTGTAGAGCACCTTTAAACAAGCTTCAACATGCTTTTTCTTTAGAAATTAACACAGGCACAGTCCATGGCAGTTGAGTGCATTGCTTATTATTTTCTTTGAAACAATTGTACCTGCTAATTGCAGGTCTTTCTGAAGCTTTCCACAAGTGCTCCTTGGCTTTTGGAACTTCTTTTCACTCCTCTGTCAAAACCTTTGTGAGGAGCACCTGGTTGTGGCCGGTTTATGGTGAAATTATGTTTTTTCCACTTCTGTATTATGGCCCCAACAGTGCTCCCTGGAACATACAAAAGTTTTTTTAATCTTTCTGTAACCAATGGCATCAGTATGTTTTGCACATTACGGTTGCAACGGTCTTGAGCGCGCTCTTTGTTTGTATCCATCATAAAATGTTTCTTGTGTGGCGCCTTGGTAATGGAACACCTTTATATAGGCCATTGGTTTGGACTGAACCAACAGATAATAATTTGCACTCATGAGGAGCAGGATTGCTTTCTAATTACTGAATGATTTCAGCTGGTGTCTTGGCTTTTCATGCCTTTTTTCACCTCCCTTTCTTTGTGTTTAATACTTTTTCATTGTCATTTCACATTATTATACATAACTGTAACTGTTTCTTACAAACATCTGGTAAAAAATATAATGTCAATTGCACCTTAAGAAAAATATTTACTGAGAAAAATGGTGGCGTGTTCAATACTTATTTTACTTGCTGTATATGTTAGTTTAAATCAATATTGACAATTTCTGAGTAAATCTGTGAACACTGACAATTTGCTGTCTGAAAAAGTGAATATATCATGATCAGTATTGTTATTTAGCTCCTAACGAAACACACACTTTCATGGAAACATTGAAGTTTTTCTCACCTTTTGTGCTTGAACATGCCAAGTGCAAAAAATTATGTAATTCCAAGTTCAGACTTTGTGGATAAGACATGAAACACGTTTAGAAATAATGCTGCATGCCATTGTCTCAGCAAAAGTTTATTAATTGGCTGAGAAAAGCTGTATAAGAAAACCTTACACCTTTAAAAACCTGTGTGCCTTCTGGTCCAGAATTATGAACATGTAGGGGTTTGTGGGCTGGGTTAAAGGAGTGAAAAGAAAAACATTCATGTCATATGGGCCTACTGAATTTTATTTAGCACACCATGCAATCAAGTTCTAAATTTGTACATAAAAGCTGCCACTGCATACAAGACAATTATCATGGCTTGTATGCACATTCTAATTTGATGCACAGGCTCACTCAACAACGCCCCATATTTGGTAAACAACTCCCTTTTAACAAAGCAAAGAATTAGATGTTTAGTGTTTAGATATTTAGTGTATGTATATATATATATATATATATATATATATATATATATATATATATATATATATATATATACAGTGTTGTGCTCGTTACTAAAAAATAGTAACTAGTACAGTTACTCGTTACTTCATTCTCAGTTACTTTGTTGATTACTTCCACCAAAGTAACTTTTTTTGAAGAACCTTCTTTAATGTTCCCATTAATGCCATTTTATTGCGTTATGGTCTATACAAACACAAAACTGACTTAAACACAGAGCAATTTTTAAACACTATTTTATTGAAGTCAGACCAGCACAAACTGAATATATCACAAGGATTTCTGAAATAAATAACAAAACAAGCTGAATAATATATTCACAATCAAAAACTAAAGTGGCTTCTGTTGTTGTGTTGAGCTCTTAAAAATGTTCCTTTCACAGCTGAAGTATGAAAACTATTACCAATGTAGAACAGAACACCGGGTTAGCGGTTAGATCCGTCGAGGCATGGAGTTTCTGAAGGAGCTTCGGCAGATTGGAGTTACTGTTTATCGCAGTAGATACGAGCTTCGAACCAAAAAGACACAGCTTACATTTGACAGTTTTTGTCTTTATACTCAACTAAAGTGAAATAATGAGCATATTTCCACTTTGAGAAACTCGTCTTTCTCTCGCCTCGACTCTCCGTTACCGCCGCACAGACCTAAATAAACGGATACACGCCCACAGCGCGTCTTCTTCGTGTATACAGAGGTTCATCCTACAACCCTACAACGCGTCTCTGCTGTAAGCAGGTTAGGCTGTAGTCTACACTTCAGCCGAAATTAATTCATTTTTAAAAGTAACGGGTAACGCACCATACGGTAACAGTATGTATATATATATATATATATATATATATATATATATATATATATATATATATATATATATATATAATAACGACTGGAGGTAACTTCTATGAATCAAAGTCCCCGTTTATACGTGTACATTTATATGTTATATACACACACACACACACACACACACACACACACACACACACACACACACACACACACACTGTATATATTATTTGACTCAAAGCCACAGCGCCATCTGCTGGCAGAGCTCGTATGTTATTGGTTATCGTATAATAAAAAATATTCAGTGAAATTATACTTATCAAGCTAGATAGATCACGCAATGCATTTTAAATAAAATGAGTACAGTTTACTTTGTATACAAGTTTAAAGGTGCTAAGATTTTAACAGAAGATTGTATCAAATTGTAAGCTTTTTTGACTAATCTGACTAAAGCGCTTTGTTCAAATGGCTCCCTCTTGTGGACACATTGGAATATTAGACATACTTGCGACATATTAAAGTTTTTATTTCATCACTTTCTCTCAGTAAGCACTTTATCATGATTACAATCTCAGTAAAATCGTTGGAATCGGGCATTTTTTGTTTAAACTTTATATAAATAGACCAGCTATAATAATGCTAATATAAATCAGTTTATTTGTGCAGAAACACTGCACACCAGGCAGTATATTTTTTTAAATGTTGATTTTATAACATTTTAAACCTATGTTGTATAAAATGGGACACTGTAACACCAATATAAATTGTTTCTTTATTTTTTATTTTCTGGAGAGGTTGTGCCATGACGTGTTGTTTTCTCTGTCACACATCATTATCTGATAGGAATTAGCAATTTAAGCGTAGTCTCATGCGAAACTTAATCACACCAAGCATGCATTTTTCTCTCCACTGTTTGAATATACATGTGCCTTATCTGCTGGCCTAAACTCTTTTTTCCCATATAATTTGCAAAAAAACACTATTTTTCTTAATTTCAAATCCCTTAAATGTGAAATGTCCAGTCCGCCACTGCATACGTTGAATTGGAGTCAGTGGATGGAAAAGTGTAGCCTGTCTCCATCACAAAAAAAGTTTTTTTATTATTATTATTTATTGTTGTAACAATGCTTGCAAAGTATAGAGAAGGTCAAAAGGAGTTGCATTGTGTGTTTGTGGATCTAAAGAAAGCGTGTGACAGGGTGGAATGTAAAGAGTTGTGGTATTGTATGAGAAAGTCAAGTGTGGCAGAGAAGATTGTGAGACTTGCAGTGGTGATGGACAGGTTGACAGACGAGGTCAGATAGGAGTCTTCATGGACTTGATGTTTGTAGATGATATTGTGATTTGTGGTGAGAGTAGGGAGCAGGTTGAGAAAAGCCTGGAGAGGTGGAGGTATGTGCAGGAGAGAAGGGGAATGAAAGTCAGTAGGAGTAAGACAGAGTACATGTGTGTGAATAAGAGGGAGGGAAGTGGAGTGGTGCGGTTGCAGGGAGAAGAGATGGAGAAGGTGGAGGAGTTTAGGTACCTGGGGAGTGTGTTAGAGAAGTGAAGAAAAGAGTGCAGGCAGGGTGGAGTGGGTGGGGAAAACTGGCAGGAGTGATTTGGGATAAAAGGGTATCTTCAAGATCTAAAGAAGCTGAGATTTTCATTGGGAGTGACGAAGATGGACAGGATTACAAACGAGTTTATTAGAGGAACCCCACATGTAGGATGTTTTGGAGACAAGGTAAGGTAGGCTAGATTAAGATGGTTTGGACATGTGCATAGGAGGGACATGGCATATATCGGTAAAAGAATGCTGAGGAAGCAGCCACTAGGCAGTAGAAAAAGAGAAAGGACAAGGAGGAGGTTTTTTGGATGTGGTGAGGGAAGACAAGCAGAAAGAGGCAGATGTAGAGGACAGGGTAGTATGGAGACAGATGATCTGTGGCAGCCCCTAATGGGAGCAGCCAAAAGAAGAAGAATAAGTTGTAACAGTTCTTGCAAAAATAAATTTTATGACATTGGTACAACTTGCAAATGACAAAGCACCAATATTATATATAATATATTGTTATATTGTAATATATTTTTTTTAGTTTGTGGTGCTTTGTCATTTGCAAGTTGTACCTATATATATATATATATATATATATATATATATATATATATATATATATATATATATATATAACCCAGCCATTAGGGGGGCACAAGCCAGTGTACTCTTAGTGCCGGTCCCAAGCCCGGGTAAATGGGGAGGGTTGCGTTAGGAAGGGCATCCAGCATAAAACATGTGCCAAATCAAATATGCGGATCACAAATGAGAATTTCATACCGGATCGGTCGAGGCCCGGGTTAACAACGACCGCCACAGGTATCGTTAGCCGACAGGGTACCGGTGGAAATTGGGCTACTGTTGGCCGAAGGAGGAGAAGGAGAGGAGGAAGGCGTCTACAGAGACGGCAGGAAAAGGAGCAGTGTAGGAGAGTAGAGGTTCGGGTTGGTACTTTAAATGTTGGTACTATGACGGGTAAAGGGAGAGAGATAGCTGATATGATGGAGAGGAGAAAGGTAGATGTGTTGTGTGTTCAGGAGACCAAGTGGAAAGTAAGGCCAGGAACATTGGAGGTGGGTTTAAACTGTTTTATCATGGTGTGGATGGGAAGATAAATGGTGTAGGGGTGATTCTGAAGGAAGCGTACAGTAAGAGTGTAGTGGAGGTGAAGAGAGTTTCTGATAGGGTGATGATCGTGAAGGTGGAAGTTGAAGGGATGTTGATAAATGTCATCAGTGCCTATGCTCCACAAGTTGGCTGTGAGATGGAGGAGAAAGAAAGATTCTGGAGTGAATTAGATGAAGTGGTAGATGGTGTACCTAGGAAAGAACGATTGGTGATTGGGGCAGACTTTAATGGGCATGTAGGTGAAGGGAACAGAGGTGATGAGGAGGTGATGGGTAGGTATGGTTTTAAGGAGAGGAATGTGGAAGGGCAGATGGTGGTAGATTTTGCTAAAAGGATGGAAATGGCAGTGGTGAACACGTATTTTAAGAAGAAGGAGGATCATAGGGTGACGTATAAGAGTGGAGGAAGGTGCACACAGGTGGATTATCTTCTGTGTAGGAGATGCAACCTGAAGGAGATTGGAGACTGTAAGGTGTTGGCGGGGGACAGTGTAGCTAGACAGCATCGGATGGTGGTCTGTAGGATGGTTTTGGAGGCGAAGAAGAAGAGGAGGAAAGTAAGGTTTGAAACAAGAATAAGATGGTGGAAACTGAAGGAGGAAGAGTGTAGTGTGAGGTTCAGGGAAGAGGTCAGACAGGGGCTTGGTGGTGGTGAAGAGGTGCCGGATGATTGGGCAACTACTGCAGGAGTGATGAGGGAGGCAGCTAGAAAAGTACTTGGTGTGACATCTGGAAATAGAAAGCAAGACAAGGAGACGTGGTGGTGGAATGAGGAAGTGCAGGAGAGCATTAGGGGAAAGAGATTGGCAAAACAGAAGTGGGATCGACAGAGTGATGAGAAGAGTAGGCAGGAGTACAAGGAGATGCGGCAGCAGGTTAAAAGGGATGTGGCGAAAGCCAAGGAAAAGGCATATGAGGAACTGTATAAGAGGTTGGACACTAAGGAAGGAGAAAAGGATTTATACCGATTGGCCAAGCAGAGGGACCAAGCTGGGAAGGATGTACTGCAAGTTAGAGCAATAAAGGATGGAGAGGGAAATGTGTTGACTAGTGAGGAGAGTGTGTTGAGAAGATGGAGGGAGTATTTTGAGCAGCTGATGAATGAGGAAAATCAGAGAGAGAGAAGGTTGGAGGATGTGAAGTTGGTGAAGCAGGATGTAGATAGGATTAGTAAGGAGGAAGTGAGAGCAGCGATTAAGAGGATGAAGAATGGAAAGTCGGTTGGACCAGATGACATACCGGTAGAAGCGTGGAGATGTTTAGGAGAGATGGCAGTGGAGTTTTTAACCAGATTGTTAAACAGGATTCTGGAAGGGGAGAGGATGCCTGAGGAATGGAGAAGGAGTGTGCTGGTACCGATCTTTAAGCATAAGGGAGATGTGCAGACCTGCAGTAACTACAGGGGAATTAAGTTGATCAGTCACACCATGAAGTTATGGGAAAGAGTAGTGGAAGCCAGGCTGAGAGAAGAGGTGACCATCTGTGAGCAACAGTATGGTTTCATGCCGAGGAAGAGCACCACAGATGCCTTATTTGCTTTGAGGATGTTGATGGAGAAGTATAGAGAAGGACAGAAGGAGCTGCATTGTGTATTTGTGGATTTAGAGAAAGCGTACGACAGGGTGCCGAGAGAGGAGTTGTGGTATTGTATGAGGAAGTCAGGTGTGTCAGAGAAGTATGTGAGGGTGGTGCAGGACATGTATGAGGACAGTGTGACGGCAGTAAAGTGTGCAGTAGGTACGACAGACTGGTTCAGGGTGAAGGTTGGACTGCATCAAGGATCGGCCCTGAGCCCTTTCCTGTTTGCAGTGGTGATGGACAGGTTGACGGACGAGGTCAGACAGGAGTCTCCCTGGACTATGATGTTTGCAGATGATATTGTGATTTGTGGTGAGAGTAGAGAGCAGGTTGAGAAGAACCTGGAGAGGTGGAGATATGCGCTGGAGAGAAAGGGAATGAAAGTCAGTAGGAGTAAGACAGAGTACATGTGTGTGAATGAGAGGGAGGGCAGTGGAGTGATGCGGTTGCAGGGAGAAGAGGTGGAGAAGGTGGAGGAGTTCAGGTACCTGGGGTCAACAGTGCAAAGTAATGGAGAGTGTGTTAGGGAAGTAAAGAAAAGGGTGCAGGCAGGGTGGAGTGGGTGGAGAAGAGTGACAGGAGTGATAGAAGAGTATCTGCAAGAATGAAAGGGAAAGTTTATAGAACTGTGGTGAGACCTGCGATGTTGTATGGATTAGAGACAGTGGCATTGAGTAAAAAACAGGAGGTGGAGCTGGAGGTAGCGGAGCTGAAGATGTTGAGGTTTTCGTTGGGAGTGACGAGGATGGACAAGATTAGAAATGAGTTTATTAGAGGGACAGCACATGTAGGATGTTTTGGTGACAAGGTGAGGGAGGCGAGATTGAGATGGTTTGGACATGTGCAGAGAAGGGACATGAATTATATTGGTAGAAAAATGCTGAAGATGGAGCCACCAGGTAGGAGGAAAAGAGGAAGGCCAAGGAGGAGGTTCATGGATGTGGTGAGGGAAGACATGCAGGTAGTTGGTGTAAAAGAGGCAGATATAGAGGACAGGGTGGTATGGAGACGGATGATCCGCTGTGGCGACCCCTAATGGGAGCAGCCGAAAGAAGAAGAAGAAGATATATATATATATATATATATATATATATATATATATATATATATATATATATATATATATATATATATATAGTACTCGCCAGTGAAGATTTAACTTGAATGTTGAAGATGATGATGAAATAAGTGTGCAGTACTAATGATGATGAAGGTGATGACAAAGGAATGAATGTACTGCATACCCAAGAAGAGCATTACAGTTCTTCTGAAACCTTAATTTTTTAGACTAGAAATAAAATAACATTTAACAATACTACCTATATACTGCGGGAAAAAATTTAATCCGCAATGTAAAAACCCGCGTTACAGTGAGACCCCAATGTGGCGAGGGATTACTTGTATATACAAATTACAAAATACAAAAATAAACAAAAATAAACTAATTTTATTTTGTTTTCTAGTATATTTTCTAGTATGTACAGATATATATCTATATATACTAGAATTTTTTTTAGCTGTGTCCACCAGAGGGCGTCGAGGGCGTAATCTGGCTCTATTTGAACTTTTCCTTAAAAGCTGCAGCGGTAATTAGAGCCACAGAACCGCACATTTGGTTGGCGACACAAGGATCCGCAACGTGCAGCGCTAACGCGGTGAGTACTTTCAGAAAAAAAAAAAAAAAAAAACGATTAAAACTATTGTTATATTTTGGTGATGTATGTATTTTGTAACTGATTATAATTAAATAACTGGATTGAATTTTAATTGCTACAAAAAGGTAATTCGGTTTCAGTTAAACCGTTTTATTCATCAATAAGATTATGCCTAAACTTGTTAGATTATGTAGACTACATTGTGTAGATGGTGATATTAGATACATTACACAAACTATCTTCTTTAACTGTGATTGAACACCTTTGCTAAATAAACAATTTACTATGTTTTTTTTATATATATTTAAAACGGTAATTTAACTCAAATACAGTTTTTCAGTTTCAATCAGATTACATTGTTCATTTACTTATTCCTAATGCAGTATAAACCAAAATTGATCCACAGTTATAGAAAGGAAAAAAAGGAAATGGATATCTGACTTTCTATCAAATGGTTAGGTACATGAGAAACATAAAGCTCTGAGACCCTTTAACAAATGATGATGGGGTAGACAATCCAGTATGGGGTTTGCCAGTATGTCATGTTTAGTACATAACAAAAGTGGTCCAAAAAAGACAACAGGTTTACCAGCAACAAGGTCATGTCCTGTAATGTAGCTGCCTGGTGGTCAGAGTGCTCATGCTGACCCCTGTCCTCTATCGAAAGCAGCGAAAGTGAGTATCAGAACTGGACCGGTCACGCTTGGGATTTCAATTTGCACTTACCAATCGAAATCTAATGGCCTGCCTTGTTGGGTTTCATTTAAACTTAACAAATCTGACCAAATGAATCACTATTTTATATAGCTCCAGTAAATCTGATTAAAGTTTAAGTAAAGCTTTTTTTTTTTTTTTTTTTCTTGCTAACAAGGAATTTCATAACATTTGCATAATTTGGTTTGGCTCTGAGCTAATGCTTTATTTTGCCCCCTAATGGAAATATTGTTTACTTATAGCTCACAAGATGATTGTAAACATATTTGCTGGGCCGAAAATAAGAAGCTTTGTTGGGCCTTATGTATAGAATGCTTGGTTTGTGCAATTCATGAAAGATGTTGAAAATTATGAACATGACAGTGTATGAACCGTTTCATTTTTATATATTTAGTAATGTAAAAAGTACACTATTTGATAAGAAAAAGGTAAGAAACTTCTTCTTCTTCTTTCCGCTGCTCCCGTTATCCCATTTTCCATAGTACCCTGTCCTCTACATCTGACTCTTTCAAACTGTCTACCTCCATGTCTTTCCTCACCACATCTATATACCTCTTTTCCTCTTTTCCTCCTTCCTGGTGGCTCCATCCTCAGCAACCTTCTCCTACCGATATATACCATGTCCCTTCTCTGCACATGTTTAAACCATCTCAATCTCGCCTCCCTCACCTTGTCTTCAAAACGTAATACATGCACTGTCCCTCTAATAAACTTGTTTCTAATGCTGTCCATCCTCGTCACTCCCAACGAAAACCTCAACATCTTCAGCTCTGCTACCTCCAGCTCCACCTCCTGTCTTTTACTCAATGCCACTGTGTCTAATCCATACAACATCGCAGGTCTCACCACAGTTCTAGAAACTTTCCCTTTCATTCTGCAGATACCCTTCTATCACAAATCACTCCTGATATCACTCTTCTCCACCTACTCCACCCTGCCTGCACTCTTTTCTTCACTTCTCTAACACACTCTCCATTACTTTGCACTGTTGACCCCAGGTACCCGAACTCCTCCACCTTCTCAACCTTTTCTCCCTGCAACCGCACCAGTCCACTGCCCTCCCTCTCATTCACACACATGCACTCTGTTTTACTCCTACTGCCTTCAGCACATACCTCCACCTCTCCAGGATGTTCTCAACCTCAATCCTGTCCACTTTCTGCGTAAATGGCGCAAATGTAAATATAAATGTAAATATGAATGTGAAAGATAAATGTCATCATTGCCTATGCTCCATTGCCGATGCTGTCTAGCTACACTATCCCCTGTTATGACTGTAAGGTGATAACAGGGGATAATGTAGCTAGACAGCATCGGCAATGGAGCATAGGCAATGATGACATTTATCTTTTACATTCATATTTACATTTATATTTACATTTGTGCCATTTAGCGACGCCCTTGTATGACATACAAATGTGCTTTGAGTCTATATCTATGAATACATTTACACTGGCAGGCTAGATTACATTGTAAGATAAATCAGCCTACTCTGTTGAGAGTTTTGCTGTTTGAAATATGTTATCATCACCCATTCACTCTTCACACACTCTTGCTGTACTCTTCCTTCAGAATTACACCTACACCAATTCTCTTTAGATCCACACCAAGATAGAACATTTTAACCTCCCCCTCTTTGATGTCCTTGGCCTTAATCCCTTTCCACTTGGTCTCCTGAACACACAATATATCTACCTTTCTCTGCTCCATCATATCAGCTACCGCTCTAACTTTACCAGTCATAGTGGCAACATTTAACAGGTCTTCCCCTTCTGGTTCTCCTCCTTCGGCCAAAAGTAGCCCAATTTCCACTGGTACCCTGTTGGCTAAAAATTCCTGTGTCGGTTGTTGGTAACCAGGTCCTCGACTGATCCAGTATGTAATTCAGGTTTGTAATACACATTTGCATGGACGCTCTTCCCTCACCATTTTTACGGGGCTTGAGACCGGCACTAACGGTGCACTGGCTTGTAAACCCTAATGGCAGGGTTTTAAAAAAGGTAAGAAACTAAAAATAAAAATAAAATACTGAAGGTTCTATCACCCATTACTATTTTTTTTTATTACATTTTAATATTAACTTGTGTAGTAATACTATTTATTTGTTCCAGATCTGTGTAAAAGTTAATACATAATGTGCAATTTTATTTGAAGTGCACACCATGTAATTATGTTTTTCATAATCTGTTTTGTGCTTATACAGTAGCTGTTAATGAGAACCAGACCATGTTAGCTCTAAAAGCACTGGGTGTATGTCTCCTACTGTTTGGAGTGCAGTCTGATTCCAGTTTGACCCACAACACTTTGGAGCTGATGTCTAAATACAGACTGATAGATGGGTAATGATGACCTGCTCCTTTCTCTCACTTTAGACAATTCACAGGCAGCATAAATCAGTTTATTTACTCCAGTCTTGGAAATGTTTTTCTTCCAAAATGTCTTCCAAAATTAGAAAGCGTAAACAAGAAAATCAAGAAGCCACATTATTTTTTCATTAATTCATTTGTGTATTTATTATTTTTAATGCCACTGTTGCTTATGAAAATTCATATACTGTATTGGAATGTTAAGCATTAATGAATTACTGCTCAATTAAAATCCACAAGATGTAGAAAACCTTTTGTTGCTAATTTTGAACTACAGTTTATACAATTGTAACAGTAGTTGAGGAACATTTTGGGCAAACTGGCTCAGCATTTTTAGTCTCCTTAAAGTGTAATTTTGTCATTTGCTGTTGATATTTTGCTGGGTTTCTGTTTTCTTTCTACTCTGCTAGTAACAAGAATATTTTTTATATACAGTATATGTACAAAACTGAATCAAATAAATCCAGGAAATCTCTTTAAACACAATATGCTTTCCTCTAAGGAGGAGTTGTGTTGCACATATGTATTGCAAGAAGTTGCTCAGAAATGAGAAATACAGAAGGGAACACTAGCTGGAAAAAACATGCTGTTAGGAATGAAATTATGAAAGTGTAGCATTCTTTACTTTAAATTCAGAATTTCTTTCCTTCCTGCTTACAGACACAATGACCTCCCTTTGCACATCCGCATGCTCAAGAATAACAAACTCAGCCAGTTTAATTTGTACAACAACCCAGAAACTGCTACGGATATTACCCGACTCAAAGCTGCACAGGTTGGAGGACAGGTAGTGTCTGTTTTATGCTGTTCCTCTTGAAAATATTCTACTGTGTTGTTCATCTATTGAAAGTTTAATATGACCAGAATGGTGGCAGCGGTTCCTTTCGAGGTTTATTATTGATTACGTACAGCAAAAAGATACATTTGTGTCAAGAAGTCATAGAGGAGGCATTGATGTAGCACACAGAACAACAAAAAGCTACATCCAAAACTTTGGGTGCATCTCAGAGATCTATGTAGCTCTCTAGTTCATGAATCAGTAGATGATGTAGATGAGTTAGAGTACTGGAAAGGTTGATGGCTCACTAGACATCGACAGATAACTTACAACCCCAATTCCAAAAAAGTTGGGACACTGTCAAATGTAAATAAAAACAGAATGCAATGATTTGCAAATCTCTAGAGTGGGGCTGCAACAACTACTCGATAATAATCGATAACGAAATTTGTTGTCAACTAATGTCATTATCGATTAGTTGGGCTACACAAGTTATGAGTTAGCGTGACGGCAGGATAACACAGCTGCTCTCAAAATGGCGGAAAGTACAGGGTCAACCTGCAGCAGGAAAAAGTGTGCCTTCCAAGATCAAGATACGGATGAAGGTCGTCATCAGCATGGTAAGCAAAAACTGTATAATCCTTATCATATGAAAATGTTATCGTTTAATGAAGTGCTATTGTGTAAACTGTTTGTTGGCTAACTTCAGGACAGTCGCACTAGATCTGTTTTGCCGTGATTCGCGAGCATCAGGTTGCCCAATCAGTTCGCTCAAGTGGTGCAAACCAACACTAAATCTAAAAGCAGCAAATAAGAGCAGCAGTAAACTATAACATTTTAGTCAATGTTCTGGTTTTCTGCGAATGCTTATGCATTTATACACCAATGCATATTTTCTCCTTTTTTTAAATTAAGTCTGTTAGCTTGCTGCATTTCTCTGTTCCATTCTCTTTTTATAGCATTTGTCTGCTACAACAGTTATCTATCTGTTTTAAAACATAATTTACTGCGTCTTTATTATATGTTCAAATGCTTGTTTTCAATGTTTGTATATTTAATTTATGCATATAATTATTGAATTATTATAAAAAAATTAATTAATTATATATTTTAGATGCTTATATCTTCACAATTGAACAAAATGTGTGATATAAAACAATGTTATATTATATTTCATTTAGATTTTTTTAACAAAGTTGTCATCAGCAATTATCATTAAAAACAAATGTTGACGTACATTGCTCAACCTTTCATACTTCAATGCTGTATTTTTTTTGTTTTTACAGAAAGAAACAACCCAGCATGAGTGAATTCGATTCAAGGAGAAATCCCCCATGCACTCCTCAACAAGCAGCCACTATAAGCTTTATAAAATGTCAACTAACTAAAGATTAAACTCAATATGTGGCTTTTGCATTTTTTGTACACTCTTATACATAAATACCCTGAAATATGGTTTTATATAGCAAAACATACATATATATATATATATATATATATATATATATATATATATATATATATATATATATATATATATACTTTTACAATTACTCGAAAGAAGAAAAAAAATAAAATTCATCGATTATCAGTTTAATCTTTAGTTGCAGCCCTGCTCTAGAGTTCTTTCTACAGAAAATAGAAAAAAATGGCAAATGTTTAAACTGAGGAAATGTGCCATTTTAAGAATATCTGTGAAAACTATTTTAAGTGTATTTTAACTTTAATTGCAAATACAAAATAAATAAAATAATCATAAATTAAAACATAAAAATTAATTTCAAAACGGTAAAACTAACTGTACAGTGTTTTTTTTTTTTTTATGTTTTAGTTTAAAATGAGATGAAAGAAAAAGTTTAAAATGAGCCCAAACTTTAAAAACTTTCTTTTGTTTTCTTTGACCTGAATCTCCTTCTCACCCCAGTTGTTTTCTCCCTGTTCCTCTATTTTTCATTCTGCAGCATATTCTGTGTTTACACCTGTCCAGAGCACCCCAGAGTTTAGTTGTGGGGCTAAAGTAATTTGGGGCGTCTGTGGGGAAACACAGTGTGTAGTTACATGGACTAAACGAATCATCGAGGGAAATAACTTGCCTTGATGCATTTTTGTATTTTAATTACTCGAGTTACTCGAGGAATCGTTTCAGCCGTTCTGTGAACACAGTTTGACATCATCCACAAACGCTGGTTAAATCATTCAAAAAAGAATGCATGCATGATTATGATCGAGAAACACTGCCATCCTCTCTGGGCCAATGCTTATTTAAAATGATTCAATGAGGTACTGAGGCAAACTGGAAAACATGAAAAAGTGAAAAAGTCGATGTAGGCATCTATGGACCATGTACACACGATTTGTTTACAAGCTGTTTTCATTTCAATTGGGTTGAGAGTTTGAGTCTTTTTTTGGTAGCAAACGTTTCAATACACTGGAAGGATTTTTGACTGGAAAAGTACATTTTTCTTAAATATTATAAATTAATATGAAATATTTTGTGACGTTGAATGTATCTTTGGGCACCTATGTGTTCTTTTACAATTTTATTTAAAATCCTTCTAAGCATGAGCAGTACAGGTCTCGAGTCCTGGGTTTGCAGCATGATGGCCTAACATTTCCCAGAAATTACACTAACATGCACTTTGCATAAACAAATGCTTCCGCATGTTTGCTGATCAGAGTAGATTTAGATCTCCATGTACACAATCTAAAATTACACATTACACAACACAACACCTGCAGGTCCACACGTTATTATATTTCAAAAGTCACTTTATTTTTAAAAACAATAAGAAATTTGATATAGATATTTTATCATTCTAAAAGTGTGACTAACTTTTCTTCTATCAGATGTTTGCCGCGTATGTTTTATGTACAGCTCAGGACAAAGATGCCGTTAGACTGGCATTGGAGCAGGTTGATGTGATACGACGTATGTGCACTGAATACCCGGAGCTGGAGTTGGTGACCACTTCTACAGGTATGACCTCAGTGTCTATGAAAACCAAAGAAAACTAATGCCTTTCACTTTACTATTAATGTAAATATCTTTATATCAATATTTTATATCAATATATTATAACAACTTATCAAATATCATGTTGTATTATGTCATATATTCAGTAACCAGGAAGTTAAGAGCCCCATTTCCTAATTACATAGAAAAGTTAGCGTACATTTAGATTGCACATTTGCATGTCATGCTTTGGCTGGTATTTTTGACATGAAGGAAGCATTCACATTAATTTCTTATTTTTTTGTATCCACTAAGGACAGACACAGTAGTATACACATAGATAGACTTTTTTTAAACATATGTAAATGAGAAGAAAGAAAGTTTGCACTCATAACTTGCATTTGTGTGTGTTTTGAAGAAATGAATGCCACAAAGAAGATAGCTTGTTTAATCAGTATAGAAGGAGGCCATGCAATTGATAGCAGTCTAGCAGCTTTACGCATGTTCTACCAGTTAGGAGTGAGATCTTTGTCTCTCACGCACACCTGCAACACACCTTGGTAAGCACATTGATAATCAATCACATTTTTTACTATAATGTTCATGGACTATTGTAGCATTTCTCAGGCACAGAAGAATGAATGATGCAGTGTTTATGAATGTGCAATGAAGTCCCAATGTGGACACCATTTAAATAAATGTTTTTTTAAGTCCTAGCAATACTGCGATGTCTAATATAATCAGTATAACACACAGTCACATGTAAATGTTTTTGTTGTTTGGAGAATAATGCTTTGTTTAGATAGCATCTCACAGGTTGGTTTTGGGTAGTGTGTGTTTGTGTGAGCAAATATGTTTCATCCATTGTTTTTCTACAGGGCAGAAAGCTCTTCCCAACATTACTCTTACTACAAGAGATACGACAATTCCTTGACAGATTTTGGCAAGGTTATAAAACAACATTTGCAATTACCAGAAATGTATGTAATAATAATAATAATAATAATAATGATAATAATAATACATTATTTTGTGGATGCCTCCTGCTCAATACTTCAGGCAGTGGTACATGAGATGAACCGGCTGGGAATGTTGATTGATCTGTCTCATACTTCCTGGGCTACAACAAAAGCCGTGCTGCAACTTTCCAAAGCTCCGGTCATCTTCAGCCACTCCTCAGCCTACACCATCTGTAACAACCCACGCAATGTGCCTGATGACTTGCTTTTCATGCTGGTAAATCCAAGCTGCCTTGTTCTCATGTGCCAGAAGTGAGAGTAAATTAGATTTAGGGTCTTTTATAGCTTTCTGACTGAATTGGAGGAAATAATCAAAAAGCTATAGGATGTAAACAGGAGCACTTCCAAATTGTTTTTCTGGAGACTTTGTTTGTTATGCATCTTCGGTTATGTATTTGTATTAATAGACCTGTTACTAGAATCATTATAATTAGTTCAATCTTTTTCCACATTTCTCACTTCTACACTAGAAAGCAAATGGAGGGCTCATTATGGTGAACTTCTTCAGTGATTTTATAGCTTGTGGTGCTCATGCAAATGTCTCTCATGTAGCTGGTGAGTTCAGCACTTTTAATAAAGAATATAAAATAAATACAAACCACTATTCATCAGGAAAATTATAAAATAAAACATATAATGGTCTTTTGTGAAATAAATATTAAGTTCCACACATGTAACACATTCAACACAAAAGAAACCAATGGTTAACCTACAAAAACAAGCAAACAAGTATAAAATATATAAGAATTAATAACTATCATTAAGCACAGTTATAAAAAAAAAAAAGGTCCACACAATACAGCTTCATTACCTCAGCCATTATTGTAATGCAGCACCTGAAGCAATAATGGAACTACAATTAGAATGGTGTGTTGTAGTGAGATGAAACAAAAATCTACTAAATCTATCTTTTTCTCCATGGACAACATATGTTGAAGGATGATTTTAAGGTTGAAGCTGTTTTGGAGCTGATCGCTACAAGACAGCTTCAGGACTATTGTCAAAAAAATATTTGCAACATGAATCCTTCCAGCACATCGGTGTTCAGTCTAATCTACTGGATCCAGGAGTTTGAATGGTCAGAAATGTAATCTTTCAAAATGACCTGAGCTTAGAACATCTCAAACAATGAAGAAGCTTTAGGGTTCAAGATCACTTTATAATGTTTTGACCATATTATTTATTACACCGCAGTCTTTGAAAAATTCTAAATATTGTTCAAAATAAATCTACAGAATAAAGACCATCTGTTTGCATCATATTGTTTTATATTCCTCTCTACATACATTTTAATTGTAAATATGCACCCTTCAGACCATTTTGACCATCTGAAGCATGTGATAGGAGCCGAACACATTGGAATCGGTGGTGACTATGATGGGGTAAGTAGGTAAGTGGTAAGAGATCTTTCCTGCTTTCACATTTCCAATGTGTTTAAATTCTAAGACACTGACTTACTTTGTTCCAGACTTTCATGAATAACAAACATCTGGCTTTGTGTGTGTGCTTATAGTTTTCCTCAGTTTCTGGAGGATGTGTCTAAATACCCTGCTCTGATTGGAGAACTGTGGAGTAGGAAATGGAGTGAGGAAGAACTGGCAGGTGTACTGAGGCTCAACTTCCTCAGAGTGTTCAAGAAAGTGGAAAAGGTGAGAGCCAGCCATAATTAAAACCCTCAAACCTATATCTGCTCAAATCTACTAAGCCCGCTAGCTTATAGATGAGATAAATCAGGTATATGTATGCATATATATTGACGTTTTTCATTAAATCTGACTCTCCAGCAGGAATTAGGCAAAGTTTTAAGTTCATAGCAAAAGGCTCTTATGTATATAAAGCAAAGCTACTTTTGAGGCAGTAACATTTCAAAGCAGTTGCTATAAGCAAACCATGTGATCTAAGCAGATTTTGTGTAGAAGCCTTTAATCTTATAATCCTGTATTTCCTACACAAAAAATTGTTGCTATCTGTTTGTTTCTACGGTTTTATTTTATTGCAATCCAAGAATGTGGGAATAACCTTTATTGTAGCATGTGTTTGCAAAGGATTGCATGTCTAAAAACTGCTGCTTTTTCTGTCTTTTTTTGTGTTGCTGTACAGATACGTGATGAACTGCACAACACTCTTCCCAGTGAGGTGTTGATCCTTGTTGCAGAGGCCCAAAACGATTGCCGTTTGGTGTTGAGACATCCGAAAATCCCCGAAATGGTCAAGTCAACCGGGATGCGAGCATACATTTGTTTAAGATCTGATGCTCTGTTCTGGACTGTTCTTTTTGTCCATTTTATGCTGCTATGTAAACCAATATATTATAATTGATGCTAGTACAATCATTTATAAAAAAAAAAGTCTGAATGCCTTCTTTGTGTAAAGGGCATAGCTTGTTTGAGTACAACATTTAAGACATAGATTTAAAGCATTTAAGAATTAGAGGCCTTGTTTATACTCTGCTATTTCATGCATTTACAAATTCTCCTCCTTAGCATGTGGCATGATTCCAAGTGCAATAAATACTGTAATAGTTTGTTTAGAGTTTTCTCCGTGCTTTTCTTATACATTGTGTATTTGTATTTTGGTTCTGTCTCTACCATATCTCATTACTTGTCTGTTACCTAATGTATGGGATTTGACATACTCTGGATTATGAAGATATTTTTTTGGACTATCCCTAGTAAACAACAGTTTATGAAGTTTATGGGGTATGTATATATATATATATATATATTACACTGACCAGGCATAACATTATGACAGGTGAGTGAATAACACTGATTATCTCTTGTCATAACACCTGTTTATTGGTGGGATATATTTGGCAGCTAGTGAACATTTTGTCCTCAAAGTTAATATGTTAGAAGCAGGAAAAATGGGCAAGCGTAAGGATTTGAGTGAGTTTGACATGGGCCAAATTGTGATGTCTAGACGACTGGGTCAGAGCACCTCCTCAACTGCAGCTCTTGTGGGTTGTTTCCAGTCTGCAGTGGTCAGTATCTATCAAAAGTGGTCCAAGAAAGGAATAGTGGTGAACTGGCAACAGGGTCATGGGCAGCCATGGTTCATTGATGTATGTGGAGAGAGAAGGCGGGTCCTGGTGGTCCAATCCAACAGATGAGCTACTGTAAGAAGGTAATGGTGTTAATGCTCAATGGGTCAGGACTGTTTTGGCAGCAAAAGGGGGACAACAACAATATTAGGCAGGTGGTGGCCTGGTAGGTCTGTGTGTGTGTGTGTAAATTTTTTTTTTTAATATTATTTTTTACACTAATGTTTATTCCTTTTTCAATGCTTATCATTTATAGAAACATATTTTTAATTTATATAGTTTTAAGAAATCAAGTTTTATGCTATTCAAACTTTGCTATATTTCAAGTCTTTTTTTTCCAGTTTGTTTTGTTTCTTGTCTTTAAAGGCTATGCCTTTAAATAAGAGTACTTACTGTATGTCTAAATACAGAGTTGTTAGATGGATAGATATCTTATTATGTGGACTATAAACCAGTATCAAAATAAATTTATTAAGAGAGATTCAAAGCAGTTTTTTAAGTCAATTTGGATAAGGGCATCTGCCAAATGCCATGAATGTGAACAAGCAAATCATGCATTTGCACATGTTGATTTGAGTTTTTTATTTATTTTTTTCCACTCTGATCATTTTCAGTTTTACAGATTCATTTGCATGTATTGTGGTCACATAAATATCAATGTGTAATAATTACAGCTGTCACTGTGAGTTGTACTGATGCCTTAATTAAAAGTAAAAATATGTCCTTTTTTCATTTACAAAGTTTAACATCATATATTTAAAAAAAAATTGTTCAAAAGTCCAGTATAAAAAGTCATAAGTTATAAAATCATTTTATGTTTTCCTCCAAAATCATGAATAAATTCAATGTTCTTTCTTTGACCATTATCTACAACTTGTTGCTTTCAAGCCAATGGGAGTAAAGGCCCATAAATTAGGAAATAAATAAAACAAAAACAACTTTTCCAACAACTCTAAGTAAAATTTGTGTTTGGACTAAAGCTCTTCATAAAAAAAAATCTTACAGAAACACATGCACTAATGCATCTGTAGCTGTACTGAAATAGCTTAATGTTAAATAGCATTACTTGTTTGCAGATTTCAAAAGAACAGCAGATTTCTGTGAATGCATAATTTTTTTTCTCTGTGCAGACTGATCTAACTTTCTGTTCACTGTGAATTCTTGCCCACATTTTTGAAACCACAAATGGTTGTTGATGGTGTTTTGCTTTCTTATTAGAATCAGATAAGCTAGCTGAGAACTAAATCTGAACAGCGGAAATATACTTTAGTGCAGCTTTTGTTCAGTCCCATGTGCTATGTCTGCTAATGCTTAATGCATTTAGTGTGTGTGTGTGTGTGTGTGTGTGTGTGTGTGTGTGTGTGTGTGTGTGTGTGTGTGTGTTAAATACTTGTAAGGCTTTAACCACAGAATGAGTGCCATATGTGTGCATTCATATACAACAGATTGCAACTAAAATTCTGCATATGGGAAATAAATGTATCTTACTTTTTCTGCATTAAATACTATTGATACTGTATATCAAAATTCATATTTAAATAATACGTATCCTGCCCTGATTTGCTTTGCAAGGGCAAATCTGGCAATGTGGTTATGAGTTATGAATAGATAGTGATAACTTCACGACCTCCACCCCTAACAAGCAGCACTCTCTCAAGACCTTCTGTTAACACCTCCAGGAACTCCATATCTCAAATGGTTGAGTTAGGGGAAAAAAGTGGAAAAAAGCAAAAGTCTGATATTGCTGTCCGTAAGAAACTATTAAAACTATTAAATGCATTGTTATATAATAAGATAAATAAAGGGGGTTTAATCCCCTACACTAACATGGACATACTGTACACATGTAACAGTGGATAAAAAGCTCATCCTGCTAGGCATTCTTAGCTCTATGGTGTCTTTAAACTGAAATATGCATAAGATTATAAGATTGTGAAACATCACGCCATGAAACTCAGAGTCCAAGCATGGCATTGCCATTGTGCAGGAATGAAGAACCATGAAGACATGGTTATCCAAGGTTGGTCTGGAAGATCTCAAACTGGAAAACTGACTGAACCCAAGACATCCTCATCTGCCATCTCTATCTTCCAATTCTCTATATTAGCATCCATACCAACATCTATTGGAAAGATTTCCCAGAAGAGTGAAGACTTTCATAATACCAAGGTGTGTCTAATCTGGACTGGGGTGTGCAGAAACACATATGGATGTGATAAGACAGGTGCCTATTATAGGCAATATAAAGTTCAACTCTGAATATTATAATCCATATTCAGGACTACCCTGTATCACTTTTTTCCCCTCAAAGTAACATCTTTACTTGAGATTCTTTAGCTTTATTATGTCCTTAATGTCAAATGACACCTTAAAGGTGGCTAATACAGTGCTAAATCTGTTGCTGGCTTTCCTGCTTCCTTAGTTTCCTTAGTGAACAGCATATACAGTAAGTATGATACATATTTGAGATAAATCTTCATTAAATAGCCATTAAGGACAAATTTGTTGGATAGCTATTACCTGAGTTAGCACTTATTTCTGTTCCTTCATTCAAACCCACTGTGAGGGCAAACAACTAATGTGGTAGCTAGCTAAAGAGCTAGATCTAGCTAAAGAGCTAGAGCTTCAGAGGTGCTACATCTTACAATTTTTGTAAGGTGGTATACTGATTGCACTTAAATTCAGATCTAGTCCTTATAGTTGCTAGAGCATTCAGTCAGTACAGTTGAGTCAGTGTACTGCAGTGTCTCTCAAGGATACAGTTCTCATCACCATCAGGATTACGAGGAGGCCCAGGCATGTTGAGCAGCACCAGCCGGGCTTCATGAGACTTGTTCACGATGACTTCATTTAGCTTTACTGCTGTGTGCATTCGTCTCACATTAGACTGATCTCTGTTCCATAGGCAAATATGGATAAAGCAAGAGAGAAATCGAGTAAAAAAGAATAAAGAATAAATAAAATAAACTTTCTTGGTGCTAAACTATCTTAATATTGTATCTTATATGAATGCAGTTTTATTGTTATACAATTTATAAACAGGCTCCATTTTTTTTTTATACGTATTGTGTGCTGTTTCCAACAAGAATTGTAAAGCAAATTGAAAACAAATAAAAGCACTATTGTGTTTAAAGCACTCACGGTTTAAGACTAATGAGTTCTCTGAAGTTCTCTGGAGCGTTGTTGCGGTTTCGTCTCTCCGAGTCCAATTTATCTTTGGTCCATGTCATCTGAATTTTCTCGGGTACTATATCTAAAGATTCCTCCTCTTCATCAGAGTACAAACTGCCCATTCGTACCAGTGAGTGCCTGTCCTTAACTATCTGAGCCTATTAGGAACAAATCAATATATCAATACTAATACCAATACTTCCGATTTTAGTTATTTTAGTTCAGTGCAATGTTACAGTTACAAAAATGTGTAGTCATTAATAGTTTGAGAAGTTTTTCCAGGTTTTTGTGGTTTCTTAATTGCATAACAAGTTACAATAAACACTTTTCTTTTATGTCAGGCTACATCCAGTTCATGTCAGGCCACATCACACTGCCTAATCATTGATTATTTGGTAAGAAACAACATGTTCTTTTGTGGTTTTACGCATTACTTTGACACATTGCTAAACAATACTGTATAACGCACATAATAATTTGGCACTAAAAAAGCACTATACACACACCTCTCTGTTAATCTCAGCTGTGGACAGTCTCATCTGCCTCAGCATCTGTGATCTCTGCTCCATCATTAGTGTCCTCTCATAGGTGTATGCAGAGATGTCACTATCATGCTACAAATAATTAACAGAATTCCAACATGATTATGGAATACTTCCAGGGACATATATACTTTCAAGTAAAAGGCAAAGCAAACAGCTAAATTTAAATTGTATAATTTTAGACAGGTTTGAAAAAATTAATTAGTTGTAGATGTTTGTTTTTTACCATTTCCACCACCTCCACCTCTGCTTCTAATCGGAGCTGGTATAGGAAGGTTGCCAGATCTTTCTTCATCTGAATACTGTTATCATCCAACTGAGCCACAGTGAAAATGCGCATCTTACACTTGCGCCATACCTAAACAGCAAAAAGATCACAAGATACATTAGGAATTGGTTGTAATTGTAGAAAACAGTTTTTTTTAATTGAGGACACAAATTATGGTGTGCCACAAAACATAAAATTAATTCTTGTTTACAACAAAATAGAGCATTACAATGAACAAAAAGACTGGGGATAAACTTTTAATTAAAGTTTTAAACTGAATTTTGAATGACAAATAAATATGATCAAACATTTTCACTAGTTCATAATTTATTAATTAATTAAACCCAAAGTTGTATTCAATGTTTGTGTATAGTTTTACAAGGCCAAATTTGAACCTTGTGCTGTTTGAGAAGGAAGGGTAGCAGCATGAGCATTCCTCCATCATGGACTATCCACCACACGTCAATGTGTCCGTCAGTGAAGCGCTCATGGTTGCTGGGATAGAACGGCACATTTTTTGGTACCATCAGAGCCAGGTGGGCAGCAGTGGTACAACGAACTGTATCTGTTAAAGGTGAAAAACAAAACAAATAACAGTAAGATATTTGTCCAGAAAATGCCATAAATGATACATTTACTTCATAGGACAAACAATATCATTTGACTTTATTATGTATATAAAAGCTGTTTCAGTAATCAGCTATCCTTTCATATCAAAGACCTATTCTACACATCACTGCCACCACACTGTCATTTTAATAATAAAATATATATAAATAATAAAAAAAATGCATAAATAAAAGTATAAATATATAATTAAAATATAAATGATAAATAATTTTATCCAAATGCAAAACATGGTATGCGTCACGTTTTAAATTTGTCAAAGTTTTGCATATTTTTTGAAGGAAGCTAAGAAATGAATGGACTTACTAATGAAAGTTTTCCATGCTCGAGGATCCTCACTTTGTCTCCAGCCATAAGGCCAACCCATAACCACTGTGTTGTGCTTCATCCCACCCAAGCCACATGACTGAATAAGATGGGCAACTCCTTCACGCACCTTTGAGGCCACTACAACTTGGCAGAATCCCTTTACCCTCTCAATTTCCATCATGTTTTTAATGGCCTAAAATAGACACAGCAATTTTTTTGTGATTATAAATCACCAGGTCATGTTAACAGGCTTTCATTTTAAAAAGGAAATAGAAATTCACTGACTCGTATCATTACCTGTTCTGAGGCCTGAGCTTCCCCATAGGTGTCAAGAAAGTTCCCCTGGATTACTGATCCGACAATGGTCAGGCCCTTTCCTGCTTTTAGTTGTGAAGCAAAGGTAAGCATTCTGGGATATTTGACATGCAAATCTTCATCGAGCTTCAGCAGCACAAGCAACTGTGGCCTGTAAACATGGTTAGAACAAACCTGTCAATTCAGTGCAATGTTATGTTATTTAGACATCTTAATCAGAAATGTTTTCAAGAATAGATAAAATTGTTAGTTAACACACACATGTAGTGATTTTGCAACTGAAACCAATAGTCAAAGCAGGAAGTGAGTGTGTGTGTCAAAATGTTTTTAGATCCTCCCCAATCACTAGATGGTTATTTGTGCTGCAATATGCATGCCAGCCAGAAGAGGTAAAGCTAGTCTGTGTACCTTTGGTGATTGGGACTGTAAAAACATTTTCTTATAAGAGCTTAAAATTCTCATGCTTAAAATCCATTGCAACATCCAAGGTCACAATGTGGTTTGTGAAAAATAGATTGAAAATCAAGCAAGATATAGATTATAAGATACTGTTCACACATTTGTTGGAGATTATAAAAGATCAAACCTCCAGTTTTTGGTGTGAGGAGGTCCAGCTTCCAAACGAAGCAGAGAATATCGTGCGGCACTAAGAGACAGACCCCGGATTCCATCTCCCCATTCCTTTTCCGCTCTGAGATACAGGCACAGATAAATTGTGAAAAAGTGTACATAGTGTATGAGTGTATTCCTTAGTGCATCTCCAGCTGATTCAGTGAATTAACTGTTTAAGCCACCACTCACCCTTGGTATTCAATGTATTTGTAGATCATGCCAGCAATGCACATGGCTACCATGGCATAATACCAGGATGAGATGAACATTAGAGCCAGACACATACTCATGCCTAGGAAAGACAGGGCCCTGGGAAATAGACAGATAAGGCACTGGATTCATGTTTTTTTTTTTTTATGTAAAGGCTAAAATGCTGTCTATTATTGCATTGTATAATAAAAAGATTGTTACATACCCTAATGCGGCTGGTAAAGCAAAACCAAAATAAAGGTCATGACTGAAGATTATTGCACACTGCATGCACACTCACCAGTGATAGTATTTGAAACGTGGCCTCCAGTTTGGGGTTCTCAAGAGGGTTTGAACAGCACAAGCCAAATTTACAAACAGGTAACACATCAGGAAAAACCTGTTAGGGGGACAAAACATTGACAATTTATAGAAAACAAGCAGGTGCAAGAACAAAAAAAGTTTTGAGGATAACAGGCACAAAACATAAAACAACTGACTGACATGTCCATAGTTTTGTACCTGTTGTGTGGTAACTCTATGCTGATACACAGTAACCAGAGTACTACAAAAAGAATTGATGCCTTCATATAATCATTCTATCTATGTACTTTCAGAAGGTAAACTAGAGAATTTCTACTTACTGGGTGACCATAAACCTAGAACTCCACAAAGCTTATTAAAAAAATTCAAAAGCCTTACCAAATCCATTTTGGAGGCTCACCATGGAAAAATCATGGAACAAGTATCCTTGGCTTTGGCACAAAGTGCTATGTTTGCCAGAAATCAAACACTTCTCATAACCCTGAATAAACACTTTTCCAATTTAAAAACGTAGTGGTGGAGGAGTCTATGTCCATAGACTCAGAACTCATGGAATGATAAACCCTGGGTTTGGCACGAAGTGCTACTTTTGTTGGAAAACCAAAACTACTCATGACTCTGAGAACACTACTGCCATGAGGAGCATTGTAGTGAAAGAATTATGTTTTAGGGACTGGTAAACTGGTTAAAGTAGAGGGAAATCCTCAAGGAAACCCTTCTCCAGTCTGCAAGAGATTTGAGACTGAGCTTTCTCTGCCAAAACAGCAATGGCCTTAAACATCCAGGAAAGTAAACAAAGCAGTGACTAAAAATCAACAGACTGAATTAGTTAGAATGACCCGGTCAAAGTCTGTGACGAAATTATTTTGCCAAAGATCTAATACAAATGTAAATAATCACTGTTTGCAAACACATGCTGATCCATTGGTGTTTAGAATATTAGGAAGAATTAGCAGGAAGTATCCGGGGTGCGGGTTTGCTTATAGTCCCCCAGCTCAGCCGCCATATGTTAGAGTTCACCCCGGATGAGAGGGTCATTTCCCTGCGCCTACGGGTCGGGTATAGGTCTCTCACTGTCGTGTGTGCCTACGGGCCAAACGGTAGTGTAGAGTACCCGGCCTTCTTGGGGTCTCTGGGAGGGGTGCTGGACAGTGCTCCAACTGGGGACTCCATCGTTCTACTGGGAGACTTCAATGCCCACGTGGGCAGTGACAGTGACACCTGGAGGGGCGTGATTGGGAGGAACGGCCCCCCTGATTTGAACCCGAGCGGTGTTCAGTTATTGGACTTCTGTGCTAGTTACAGTTTGTCCATAACGAACACCATGTTCAAGCATAAGGGTGTCCATCAGTGGACGTGGCACCAGGACACCCTAGGCCGTAGGTCGATGATCGACTTTGTGGTCGTTTCATCTGACCTGCTGCCGTATGTTTAGGACACTCGGGTAAAGAGAGGGGCGGAGCTGTCAACTGATCACCACCTGGTGGTGAGTTGGATCCGATGGCGGGAGAGAAAGCTGGACAGACTCGGCAGACCCAAGCGTACTGTGAGGATCTGCTGGGAACGTTTGGCCGAGTCTCCTGTCAGAGAGATCTTCAACTCTTATCTCCGGCGGAGCTTTGACTGGATCCCGAGGGAGGCCGGAGATATTGAGTCCGAGTAGACCATGTTCTCCACCTCCATTGTCGAAGCGGCCGCTCGGAGCTGTGGCCGAAACGTCTCCGGTGCCTGTCGAGGCGGCAATCCCCGAACCCGGTGGTGGCAACCGGAAGTAAGGTATGCCGTCAAGCTGAAGAAGGAGTCCTATCGGGCCTGGTTGGCTTGTGGGATTCCTGAGGCAGCTGACGGGTACCGGCAGGCCAAGTGAACTGCAGCCCGGGTGGTTGTGGAGGCAAAAACTTGGGCCTGGGAGGAGTTCGGTGAGGCCATGGAGAAGGACTATAGGCTGGCCTCGAAGAGGTTCTGGCAAACCGTCCGGCGCCTCAGGAGAGGGAAGCAGTGCCCTACCAATGCTGTTTACAGTGGAGGTGGGGAGCTGTTGACCTCAACTGGGGATGTCGTTGGACGGTGGAAGGAATACTTTGAGGATCTCCTCAATCCCGCCATCACGTCTTCCATTGAGGAAGCAGAGGCTGAGGGCTCAGAGGTGGACTCGTCCATCACCCAAGCTAAAGTCACCGAGGTAGTAAAGAAACTCCTCGGTGGCAAGGCACCGGGGGTGGATGAGATCCGCCCTGAGTACCTCAAGTCTCTGTATGTAGTGGGGCTGTCTTGGCTGACACGCCTCTGCAGCATCACGTGGCAGTCGGGGACAGTGCCTCTGGAATGGCAGACCGGGGTGGTGGTCCCTCTTTTTAAGAAGGGGGACCGGAGGGTGTGTTCCAACTATAGGGGAATCACACTTTTCAGCCTACCTGGGAAAGTCTATGCCAGGGTACTGGAGAGGAGAATACGGCCGATAGTAGAACCTCGGATTCAGGAGAAACAGTGTGGTTTTCTTCCAGGCCGTGGAACACTGGACCAGCTCTATACCCTCTACAGGGTGCTGGAGGGTTCATGGGAGTTTGCTCAACCAGTCCACATGTGTTTTGTGGATTTGGAAAAGGCATTCGACTGTGTCCCTCGCGGCGGCCTGTGGAGGGTGCTCCGGGAGTATGGGGTCCGGGGCCCTTAACTAAGGGCTGTCCGGTCCCTGTACGACTGAAGCAGGAGCTTGGTTCGCATTGCCGGCAGTAAGTCACATTTGTTCCCGCTGCATGTTGGACTCTGGCAGGGCTGCCCTTTGTCACCGGTTCTGTTCATAATTTGTATGGACAGAATTTCTAGGCGCAGCCAGGGGCCGGAGGGTGTCCAGTTTGGTGACAACACGATTTCGTCTCTGCTCTTTGCAGATGATGTTGTCGTGTTAGCTTCATCAGACCAGGACCTTCAGCACGCACTGGGACGGTTTGCAGCCGAGTGTGAAGCGGCTGGGATGAGAATCAGCACCTCCAAATCCGAGGCCATGGTCCTCAGTCGGAAAAGGGTGGCTTGCCCACTTCAGGTTGGTGGAGAGTTCCTGCCGCAAGTGGAGGAGTTTAAGTATCTTGTGGTTTTGTTTATGAGTGAGGGAAGGGTGGAACAGGAGATTGACAGACGGATTGGTGCAGCTTCTGCAGTAATGCGGTCGATGTACCGGTCTGTCGTAGTGAAGAAAGAGCTGAGCCGCAAGGCGAAACTCTCGATTTACCGGTCAATCTACGTTCCTACTCTCACCTATGGTCATGAGCTCTGGGTCATGACCGAAAGGACAAGATCCCGGATACAGGCGGCCGAAATGTGCTTTCTCCGCAGGGTGGCTGGGCGATCCCTTAGAGATAGGGTGAGAAGCTCGGTCACTCGGGAGGAGCTCAGAGTAGAGCCGCTGCTCCTCCACATCGAGAGGGGTCAGCTGAGGTGGCTGGGCATCTGTTCCGGATGCCTCCTGGACGCCTTCCTGGGAAGGTGTTCCGGGCGCGTCCCACTGGGAGGAGACCCCGGGGAAGACCTTGGACACGCTGGAGAGACTATGTCTCCCGGCTGGCCTGGGAACGCCTCTGTGTCCCCCTGGAAGAGCTGGAAGAAGTGTCTAGGGAGAGGGAAGTCTGGGCATCTCTGCTTAGACTGCTGCCCCCGCGACCCGGTCTCGGATAAGCGGGAGAAGATGGTATGGTATGGTATCCAGTGTGCGCGCGTGTGTTTGTGTGTGTGCCTGTGTGCATGTATGATTCAATGCAGTGTGTTATGTCCTTACATAGAGAGAATGGGGGCCACCATATCCAGTGATGCAATTAAAATGCCCAGCTCTGCTATGAGTCCAGTGAGCAGCAGGGCCCATGTAGGCTCCCCATTGGCTTTACCGTGTCCAAACACCTAGAGGTTGTAAGTATATGAACACACACAATCATCACTACAATTACAATGCAATTTTTTAATTTACAATTTACATAGGAACATGCAAATACATCTATACCTGTTCATTACTTCCCAGAACAGCAGACCATCATAATTTTCAGATTAACCTCAGTCCTACTTACTGTTGGGTTATTTTAAAGTACATTATTTAAAAACTACTATGAATTATTTAGACATTACTATTAAAGTTTATATGAAAAGTATGTAGTTGTAAAAGTCTGCTGTAAATTGGACAGATAACAATATTGAAACATATGGCACTGCTGTGTATTGAACAAAACATATGCCTTGGGATATTTACTAAATTATTAGAAACAGCACAGGCCTTACTCTGAGGAAAGGAATGATGTTGTCTTTAGCGATGGCTTGCAGGAGACGAGGTGCTCCAGTTAGTGACTGCAGCCCTGCCCCTACTGTAGAGAAGAATGAGCCAATCACAATGACCCATGGTGAGGGCCAGGAGAGTGTTCCAACTACAAGGTTTTTGCTAACTGCATCTCCAAATCTGTAAATGCACATAAGAAATATTCTTGTGAAGAAAGTCAAATGCATTTGACCTCATATAAAAATATATGAAATGCTAGATCATAATTCATCTAGATGAGTACTTACTTGTCTCTAAGAACCACTCCTTCAATACAGGCTCCGAACAAAACAACTGAACTGAAATCTGCCATTTATAATTTAGGTACAAACTGATTTCTTAGGTTGTTTTTTCAAAAATAGGTAAATAAACATAATAGCAGTAAGGATACAGACAAGGGATGTTGTGGTGATGGCTAATATTGTCCCTACAGGAATAGACTTCTGAGCATCCCTCAAGTCTCCTGATCTGTTTGATCCAGCCATAATGCCTGAAAGAATACAATCAAGAAATTATCATTAAGAATTAAGAAAATTTTTTAATAAATGCAGACTTAAAAAATTAAGTCTGCATTTATGATAATGCATGATAATGATAATGCTTTTAAACATAATCATATATTAATATTAATATTACTTTTTTAATATGACAATAAGTGAATGGAAGCTGAAAGTAATTCAAATAAATAAAATAAAATAAAGCACTTATGCAGTTTAAAATAATATTAATTAATTACTTTACAGGTAAGTAACAGTTTTTAACATAACAGTAAAACTATATAATATTTAGATATTATATAGCTCTATTTGATAATCTGTTTAAATAGTTGGGAAGGGGTAGCTCAGTGGATATGACATTGGACTTCTGATTGAAAGGTCATGAGTTCAAAATTCCAGCACCACCAAGTTGCCACTGTTGGACCCTTAGCAAGACCCTTAACCCTCAAGTGCTTAGTTGTATTAATGAGATAATTGTAAGTGGCTCTGAATAAGGGTGTCTGCCAAATGTCATTATTGTAATGTTAATGCAGTTGCATTTATAATAAAAACCCAAGTGGGCCAAAGAGAGTTCAGTAGTAGACCGTATTGAGATATTGTAATTTGTTGGAAGTCGCTTTACCTGTGGCTGAGGGAAAAAATATTCCCACAAGGAGGGTGAAGGATGTGGCTATGTCTGCAGATACATAATATCTAAAGGACTCTATAGAACCATGGACATCTTCAGAGGACAGACTAGGTTTTTCCAGAATCTGCCCTTTCTCCATGTAATCTCCCCACATGCTCTCTGCATAAAAGACACACTCACTTTAAAACATTGGCATCATGGGGACACATTTTTACATCAGGGAAACTCTCTAGTGGTCAAGAGACCAATATTATGCAATTATAAAAACATCACTGCACAATGGCCTAACATTTTTGAATATTTGGAATTATATTCACATACTTTTCATAGTAGACCTTCTTACCTCGGATAATTCCGCTAGCCAGCCCAGGAATTCCCTGAATTTCGGTCACATTGTTCTGGGCAAAGTATTCATCGCAGTGAAAACTGCTGCCATTCTCTGAACTACAGAAGTTCATCCACAGCTTACTGGGTACTGTCTCATTTCCTACAAGTACCGTCTTTGCACATACATCAAAAAGATCACGCACCAGTGTTCTGTTTCCCAACATACAAATCCTGAACAAGAACAAACATTTTATTATAGCATTTTCACTGCTTAGGTCACTGCATTTATAATTGGTTCATATTAGGTTGAAATTCAAAACAATCATGTCTATAATCCTGTTTTGCTTAGACTTACGGGAACTCTGGTGGCTGGAAGATGGATTTCACTGCCCCAGCATAGATGGAAACAATGGAAATGATAACACAGGCGAGGAAGAGTGATGCAAACTTGTTGACATATTTTACTCCTACAAACACCACAACAGCCATGAGACTGAGGCAGATGGTGCCGTAAACTCTCATGTTGTTCAGCATGACGCTGTTCTCCGAATGGACATCAGTAGCATGAAATATGGCTGCTTGTGGCACCAAATATTTCTGTGGATTTCAAAACAGATTGAAACAATATCTTAATGGAGCACAATGAGTAGATAATTTTCTTAATCCCAAAGTCTCAAATTATAATTTGATTATTTAAATACTTCTATGAATTATTTCAAAACAGCAAAGTAATCATGATGAGTAACCACAATATAACCTTGGAACAGTAATTGGATTTTTTTGCTGCTGTAAATAAGAATACCAAAAGTTTGACTTACAAGAAATATTTCTATGGCACCCAGGATGTACATAGCAGCAGCAAAGGTTGTTCCCAAATAGAAGCAAAGCCCCACTGCACCCCCAAACTCAGGTCCCAGAGAACGTGAAATCATAAAATATGCTCCACCAGCTGGAAACAGACCACACACATTCGCACAAACATCAGTACTGATACAGATACAATAATCAAACACAATTTAATACACTTACAAAGGTACATTTTAAGATAACTTAAAGCTTTTTGTTTAGATGCATGATATGCAAACAAACTAAATAAAACAGCAAAAATATGATCTTGTCTGTTCATCCAAAGAAAAAGCAATGCTTGTATAATAAGGATGTTTTAGGCTTTACCTGGGACAACACCGTTCGTAGCAATGGCACTCATTGATATTGCTGTGAGCATTGTCTGAAAAAAATATGAAAGTGGTTAATCATTATCGTTTCCATGTACTCTCGATAGTCAATTAGAAAGCTAGCAACTATAACCTTGATATACGGAAAAATCGTTTATTGTTATGACTTCTATAGTAATTACTAATTCACAGAATGGTAGTAGTTCAAGTGAAAAAAAAAGGAATATGAGGAGAAGAGTCTCTAGTCTCAGGACGTAACAGGTGCTCCACAATATTAAATGTAGTGTAATTATAAATAGTAAAAAAAAAATTATAATAATTACATAATTTTATAATTCATACAGTACATCTTACTCTAATCATACACACAAATACATATATACGTGTGTGTGTGTGTGTGTGTGTGTGTGTGTGTGTGTGTGTGAGGTATGCATCAACTCACACAAGAACAACACATAAAGACTATGAGGAAAGACTGTACAACTCCGGCTGTGCCGACAATCCAGGTGAGACGCAGGAAAAGAATAACACCAAATATATTCTGCAAACACGGCAAGTAAACTCCCATCAGCGTACCCATGTTTGGAGACTGTAGCAACAAGGAAACAGAAAAACACAAGCAATGTGGGTCAAAATTTTACCCAGACACAATATCTAACAACATTCACAAATTGCGTTTTTTTTTTTTTTTTCTAATACATTTTTTTCTTAATTATTCCTAGATTTTTTATTTTTTATTTTTTTTTTTTGGAATCCAAAAATGTTTCATTTTATTGGATCTAGGATGTAAGCAGATTTTTAAAAGAATATTTATTTTAATAACTAAATAATCTAATGATTTTTCGATGTAAGACAAATATTGATGTTAAAACTAAAAGCAGCTTATTTTTTTATATGTATTTTTAAAATCTATTGTCCTATATGATTGTGTAAAGTCTTGTGTGTTTCAAACCTTTGGCATTTTCCTCTTTGAAGCATCAGCACTTTCTTCCTCTTCATGCTCCTTTACCCCTTGAGTAATGTTGATATAGTTGACCAGGCGACTGAGGAGGGAAGAAACCTTGGGCCGAATGTCCAGTTCCTCCTGTTGATAAAAATTCCTCATTTGTGAGAAAACTGACATATTAAAATACATGATTGTAGTTATTTTTACCTGATGATGTTTTATCCATAATGAGTAATTACAGATACTCAGCATTGTTTTTTTTTAAATACTGAATTGTGTTATGGATTTGGAGCCTGGTCCTTAATAGGTTAAAATAAAAAGCAATAACCTCAAACAATGCCAAGTTCTTATCATAGTAGTCATTCTTCTTTGCTGCTGAATCTGCATTGTTGAGGAAGGGAACATCTTCTTTATGATTGCCATGTCCTAAAAGATGAAAGACAAGAACAAAAAGTTATAATAACTATATATCAGTGCATAGTATTTATTTATATCACAATTTCTAGTAATAACATGCAACATGCTTCTGATGCATAACATAATAAAACAAACAATAATTATTATTTATATAAACGTAAATGATGCATTTGGTTGTATGAAAATGGGCCAATTTACGTCATCCTAAAGATTTTTTTTTATATATATTTACCTCTTATATATCTACTGAAAGCAAATAATTACATTTTTCACATTCATTGGAAAGCTGAATGTCCAAAACAACATAAAAGAAAAAGAAAGAAACAAGAAAAAAGAAATACTACTAGTACTACTACTAACATAAATAATAAACATTGAAATACAGGTATGAGATTAATAATCTCTCACACAAACTTTTTCAGGTCACTGATTACATGTCAGTTCAGCTCTTCCATGTTTTTTAAATAACCATTGCATAACAATGAAATTATTGTGTTCACGTTGGCAAAGCAAAGATATGCATTCAAGCAATTTTGCATCAAAATGACTATATTACCATTTTATTACATTGTATTACATTTAGTTTTTTTTAATTCAACCTATTTAACACAGGTATAAATGATAATTTAAAAATAAATAATAATTTAGAAAATAACTCATAATTAACACTTGCATTACTATTCGATAAGTAAACTGAAATCCACAATAAACAACATGAACGTTTGTTAACTTGCAAAATCCAGGGCTGAGATTGAAATAATTTATCATATTTAAACTAGCAGATCAGATTCCTTTGTGTAATCAGTGCAGGAGTGTCTTATTTACATTTAAACAGATACCCATTAAACATGTTTTCCAAATTACTTTGTTACTTTGCTACCAATACCGATCATTTATAAGGGCAGTTTAGTCAATGTTAAATAATAAAGTAGGTAATATTAGCTGAGGCTTTTTAATGCACATTTAAACATATTTCATATACGTTATTAATTTTACATAATGACCAATTTATAAAACTATGAATATTCAGTTACAAACTCATACAATATTCATGCAAATTTAAATGCTTGCCAGAAAAAGCAGTATTAATAACTTTAATAAACAAAAATAATTAAATAATAAAAAAAAAAACACAGAGCAAAAAAGAAATGCTACGCTCTTTTTGTTTCTCTTTGGATTATGTATGCTGAAAAACTCACCCTTGTCCTGTGTGAGTGTGCCGTTAGTTTTAAGGTTACAATTTGCATTGTTGTGAGTCAGCATGTCTCTCTGATATCAGAAATGTTATAAGCTCTGGACACAGTCACCCTCAATTCAGGCCACTGTGACCTCACTTTGAGAGTGCAGCAGAGAATTAAAACACACACACACACACACACACACACACACACACACACACACACACACACACACACACACACACACACACACACACACACACACACACACACACACACACACTTGATATCACAAACTTAAATTTTTACATTTCACACAGAAATTGAGCTAAATTTAATCTGATCCAATTACATTTACTCACATGGTCCTCTTTCTTTCTTTCTTTCTTTCTTTCTTTCTTTCTTTCTTTCTTTCTTTCTTTCTTTCTTTCTTCCACTTTCTTTCTTATATTTTCTGCTCAGTTATTCATTAAACTTTGTCCTTTTAGAGATAACCAAAAGAAGGTCTTATATTTCAGATTTTATATCATTTTTACATTTGACACAAAACAGGCAAAAAAAAAAAAATACTAGACATTGAGTAAAAACTGGTTTAATGCTACCACCTAGTGTCATGCAGCATGGCAGAATTTTTATGATCACGTGACAATGTGTTTCTTAATGACCTCATTCACATTGGGTTGATCTTATATTTGTTTACGGGTTTAATCAATATAGCCAAACTAAAGAAACCACTTTAGAAACCTAGTGAAATCTGGATGATTAATAATGTAATGTCCTATTTGGGATTGCCGCTATCGATTATTTTATTATGTGTGTATTCTACCGATTATTCCTTCAGTTAATCAAGTAATCGGATAAGAAATTACTTCTTTATTAAAGAGCAATACTAAATATACAAGAGAAAAAAGGACATCTCTTAAAATGAACCTGTAATTTGTTTACATTTTTGAAAAATGTACTTAAATTGCATGCTAGAATATCTGTGAAAATTAAACCCATTTAATTTAAATATTACATCTTTATGTTTTAGTTTAAAATTATCCCATACTTTAAAAAACGTTCTGTTGTTGTCTCTGGCCTGACTATCCTCCTCGCTGTTTCCTCAATTTTTCATTCTGCAGTGTCTCCTGTGTATACCTGTTTAGAGTGGTCTAGAGCTTAGCTGGTGGTGCATCAGTAAAAACGGTCCGTGGGGAAACACAGTGCTCCGTATAGAGTAAAACTGACTAAACGAATCATTGAGGCAAATTATTGATATGCATTTTTGTATCCAAATTACCTGAGCTACTCTAGGAATCGTTTCAGCCCTAGTCCTAATGTCCTAATGCTTGCACTGGCTATCTGATATATTACAATTTGATCTACATGTTGCCAAAGATATTCTGCCGAATGTGTTGTGTGGGTCTCTACTGTTCCCACCATTGATCATTATATTTTCCATTTAAACCAATACATTAAAATAATCAAACTCTTTACATGGTTTATTAAGTCTTCTATTGTGCTTTTTTCAGTAGGGGGTAAACAAAGTATATTTAACTAAAATAAACAGTATATTCTAAAAACGTAAAAGAAAAACCCTATATAGTATGCAATATAAGTCTTTTAAATGAGGTACTAGTGCCTCTAAAGTCAATGAATTTTTAAATTGACGTGCCTGATCTTGCTACAAACTGAAAACATTATACAGCACTGTGCTGTATTGTCCTGAAATTCTCATTAATCATGATATTCTTTTTCCCATTATAATTAAAGAGATTAAAGCCTCTGAAATGTTAAGAGCACACACCGAGCCCTCCGCTGTGCAGCTGCAGGAGAGAACGGAACAGGCTGCACTGACAAGTTTGAACACATTAACAACGCTACGTGAAAAAAATCCACATAGTTGTGGAGATCAAAGAACAGCAACAAAAGCCAGGGTTCTGGTCTCACCACATGAAGAACAGGCTTTACACTGACCTGTTAAGTTAATAGTGGTCTATAGCTTACTTGTGACATGCAGTATGCATGCTTTTTAGAAGGTACATATTATCGAGATGTCACTGAACCAGTATTTAAGATCAATATTGGTCCAATACCAACAAAACATAATGAATTGGATATCAGAAAGTAGAAAGAGAACAGTAAAAGAGAAACTAAATTAATTTGATCCAGTCCTGTGAAACATAATCTGGATTTCACTTATGTGTGTTTTTTTTTTTTTTTTTTTTTTTTTTTTTACAGCAAAACACTGTAGGTTTTGATTCTTAAACCTATGTGTTAAACTGTCATTTTAAGTTATAAAATTGTCTCTTTTTAATACCAGATGGAAACTGATATTAACTGATGCTCACATGCTCACTCCTATATCATTTTTATCATAATTCTCTCACCACCCAGGGGATAAAAGTTTACTTGTTAAAGAGCACAAACCCGATTAACCACAGAAAACATTGTTGAATCCTAATTCCGGATTTTGTGTGAAATCCTATTTTCCAAAAAGTTTTCATTTAATGGATATTTAAAGATTGCATTAGGAGAGGAAGTCATGCTGCTTAGGAATGATTATCCACTGAATTACCCACTGAGGTTTGGCACCCAAGGCCTGTGTTTTTGCTGCACACTGTTTTGCTTGACGTAATAGTCCAGATTATAAATAGTGCGTTTTTGTTTATATATGTGTATGTTGTGTCTAAAGGGTTTCTCTCTAATGGCAAGTTGGTCTCTATGGCTAACCAAAGAAAATCCATTACTTGTTCATGTTTATAATGTCGAGCACACCTGATCAAACCAGTTGTATGTGTTTTCTATCTGCAGTAACCACTAAACTACCACCTCACAGGTGCCTTTCTAATCCTGTCTGCTTCTGCGACAGGTGGAACAGTGATTCACCATTTAAAGACAGATGGCAGAGATCCTCTGGACACAAAGGTGAGTAATATAAGACATGTACAGAGTACCAACAGGGATATTTGTTAGTCTTTTTATATTATTTCAAAACCTAATTCTAATGTAAATTATTCATGAGTCATGCTTACAAATGTATGACTATTTACTGTAAAGTGTAAGTTTTGTTAAAATATGGAAATCCTGAACTGCAAGCTGTTAGAAATTTAGAATTATAACATAACTCATTATTTTGATTGAATAACTAAGCTCTAAGATTTTACAGTTTACTGAAACTACCTTCAGGTAAATATTTTATCCCTCTAATCGTTTTACATTTTAATAATATTAGTAAATATTGCACAATGGCAATTAAAATCCATTCTCTATTGTTAAAATTTTTGATTTAGTATCAAATTACCACAAACCTGTCATTATTCTCTCATCATAATAATTAACTTAATATTTGAAGATGTTAATTAAAATGAATCACCATTAATAAAAGATTACATAGTAGTTAGTTTCTATATCAGGGTTTTGTGAATTAAGATATATGTTAATAGTTCGAATTTTGGGTCTCATTCAATTCTTGAATGAAGTCAACAATAAAGTGCACAAGGATTTAAGAGAGATTTAGGAGAGATTTTCTTCCTTCAGCAAAAAAAAATGCTTTTGTTTCAGACAGAAATTGCTTTTTTTCCCCTCTAGCCAGGTGGTTGCTCAGTCAGGAAAAGTTGTTTCTGTACTAGAATGCCACATCACACAAGGTTTGCGGTAAATTTTTTGCTACTTCCAGTCAGTTCTGTTAGATCTGTTAGAACTAAATCATTGCTGACTCGGAAAATCACACACAGTATAGTTATAATAACAAGATACAATTAAATACACTTTCTAAAAAAAAAAGGCCCTGTCAGCATGTTCCCATATACATCCTTTTTTTTATATTTACATTTTTATAGGCAGTTCTTACTTATATCAAACATTGTGGAACATTCATTAAACATGCTAGCCTGTTTTAACTTTATAAAGTAACAGGTGTACTTTCGACTGTTATAAAGAGTTGACACTGGAGACTTCTTCTAAAAACAGTTCCAACCACTTTAAATAAATATCAACTTACAGAAAACATCACCTATGATTAGATTTTGCAGGATCCACAATACATGTCCCTGCGTTACCAGTCAAATGATAAGAGATTAAAAGGTGCATCAATTTAAACCTGTTATTTAAATTTTAGCCAGAACAACTGTCAAAGCTAATGTTACTGTATAAAAAAACACCACCTTCTGATCAATACAATGTATTTTATATGGGTAAATTACGCCACAAATTATTCACATTAGTTGTTTCATACCAAAATGTAGTTCTTTTTTAATTTTAACTTGTTTTGTTTTCTTTTTGTTCATCCTTGTAAAAAGCTTGTTCATTTGTGGAATCAGCTGTCTGACACAAAACACTTGTTTTTTCATCTGTTCTTTGTCTTCCTCCCTGGTATGTGTTTATTTCTGCTTGGCTAATACTGCTTTTGAGGTATGCAGCAGGGTTTTATACTCAGGCAAGGAATGGATTTAATACATGCTTATTTGGTCTAATCATCTTCATCTGTAAGTGTGCAGAAGTTTATATTAGGACATCACACAGTGCGAATTTGAGAAGGAAATTCACATTTGGACAAAATCTTCTGTCACAATAGAAGCACGCATACATCTGCAAGTCTGTATTAAAAAGGGACTTCGGGATAGGACTTCGGGCTATGGTGATAAACAGACAATATTAACAAGGGTAGGCACCCCTGGTGGTCTAGTGGGTAGGCAAGAGCAAGAAGAAAATGAAAACTTGATGCCAGAAAGGCAATGAGAGAGTGTAAATGGTTGGCTATCAACTGAAACAAAAGGCAAGAGCATGTACTTGATGAATGCATGCAGAGTGAGTCTTTAAATACTTTGATGGTAACTGAGACCAGGTTTGTGTATCAGTAATCAAGAGAATGTGAATGGGAGTGTGTTTGTTGTGACTGTTTTGTTCTTGAGTTCTTGGCCGGCATGTTTTTAAGCACTGTATTGTAGCTGGACACTGATTATGGTGTAGACATGATAACAACTCAAATAAAAGAAAATGTTAAAAACGTTGTTATATTAATGACAATAATATGATTTTAACCTAATATGGGATGTGATTAACATTGCAAGGAATTAAGTGTAACTTAATACTATAAAACTTTTGCAAAATTTTTAGGGGAATGTGTAAGAAAAATGGTTGAAAAATGTACAGGTTGTAAATGAAGACTCTACACCTAAACCTGACTTGAACGAATCAATAATAGTTATGCTCTGGGATAAACTAACACTTGATACGTTCTATGTAATATATATATCATTAGTTGTAAAATGTATATATGCTCCTGTGTCACTTCTGTAGATGTTTCAGCCTTACTAGTGCACAATGTGTGCACTGTGTACTGCTGGCCAGCATAACACTCAGCTCACACTAAAACAAAGTCATCACTGTGCCCAATCAAATGCCCACCCATTCCAGTTCCTTCATAAAAATCTCTTATATAAAACATATACTTCAACCATTCAACTCACACATTAAGATAACCCTGACATCAATGTGTGCATATACACAGAGAAACTAGCTATTGTTATTTTATTAGTTATTTTCACTTTGTGATAAATTTTCCATCCTTATCCTGAGTCCTCCTGTGATGGTCCAGATAATATACTGTTTATAAATTTTTGTACTTATAAAAATGCTCAAGTGATCACTGATACCATCAGTTCAGGTCAAATCTTGTGTACAAGTATGCTAATATTACTATATTTAATGTGACCAGAGAACATTTGGAATAATGTAAAAGAATTTACTGAGCAACAGAACACATCAATAATTAGAAATGTATCAGCAAAATTGACCAGATTGTACTACTTTTATTTTTGACTCTATAACACCTTAAACTCAAATATAAAAATTACTGAAAGTGTTTAAAATTGTTTCAAAAAGATTACAAATAATATAATAACCCCACACTTTCATTTTCACACAAATTGTGGATAATTATGTATATGTATTGAAATATAAGGTTTACTTAATTAGTATGAAACCATATCCAAACATATCATCCTAATTTATTTACATTTAGTTAAGCAAGGATATTTTAAAAGCAAATTTCATACAAATTAGATTTTCTTTAACCATTATTCTTTTGACCAGACTTTCTCTTTCCCAGGGTGGCACTGCCTGCTTGTAGTGGCATCCAGAAAACCTGCTAGTTCATTACAGGCATGCACAAGGCATGCAAACACTGATCTTAAACCCAGCCCTTATGACCTGGAACTAAAAGTTATGCCCTTGAGCGATGCTTCACTCTGTTCCCTTCTCGCTTTTGCAGTGACTCCTACCTAGCATACATGAAAAAGAAAAAAGAAAAACAGCAACAAAAAACAGACAGAAAGAGGCTGAGAATGCTGCAGATGAAGTGATTGAGGGTGTGAGACTAACTTGTACAGCTGTCATGAGAAAAGAGAGATGTTTGGCAGCATTAGGGAAAAGAAAATCTGTGGGACCTCCATCTTTTTTTGCGTGGGAGCACTTGAGGCCTGTCTGACTACTAATATACTTCTCGCCCTGTCATCCACCTCTCGTTTTCTCCCACACTCCAATTGTTTTCTATTTGTCAACACAGTCATGTGTGGTATGGAAACTCATTGATGTGAATATTTTCTGCTAAAAAATATCACTCTCCCTTTTAACAGGCAAGTTTGGAAAAACTTGGAAAAGATAGCTGTCAAAAAAACAACAGCTTTTCCATGACTGGAAAATTGCTGTAATCCCACATGGATACTCCCAAGTGTCAAAAAAGTAGCACTCTTAGCAGTTGGGAGAATAATCACAAAAAAACAGAGACTTATATAAATAGTTTAGAACTTGTTTGAAACTTACCATCAGAGCTGACGGTGTCTCCATGTCCAGGATACCCATCTTGTCCTGTGTCTCTGTAATCCACACAGTTAATTCCTTCCAGGCTGTCATAGTTGGTTTGTGAGTTATCGTCTACTGGTACCACAGTGAAATGGGGCATGTTTTCATTCGCCCAGCAGATTTATCTAGGCCTGTCTTGTCTTTTGGGAAAGATAACGCTGGGATTTCAGCTCTCAGCTGAAGCTTGCAACTTCCAAGTGCATTCCTCTGCTCTTTGCTCACTTCCTCCCATTTCACTCCATTACCATAATCTCCTCCCTTAGTTCCCCTTGGCCCTGCCCCTGCTTGGAAGGACATTCAATAGAGCCAGCCCTACCCCCGTTACACACTGCAGAGTCTCCATTCGGCCATAGCACATTTCCCCCTTTTGAAAGGGGCCTCCTAAAACATGATTCAGGCCCAGCAACAGCTTGGGAACAAATGACGTGGCCAGGACGGAATAATAGCTCCACACACCCCTGAAAACATACAATTCAGAAAAGAAGAAGGTTTGCAGTGAGATCTCTGAAGGCATGTGTCATCTATTAGCTGCTTTAAAGTTACTTCCAGTAATGGTAAACAAGTTCACTCATTACCACATCACAAATAATATGTAGCCAATACATTGTCCCATAGTAGGGGCCATAAATTCATTATATTAAAGTATAAAACATGAATCAGCATTAACAAATGCAGCATCAGCTAAGTAAATGTGAATGTTATTGGATAGTTTGTTTAGTAGTAATGTTTTTCATGTTTAACTAGATGATTGTTTATACCTGCCATCATATTTAAATGCCCACATTTCCTCCCTAATGACCTTTCTCCCTGTTAGTTAAGAATGTTTTCCAACAAGTTAATAGTTTACAGCAAATACACAAGAAGAAGCATTTGGTTCATTGTACTAGGTGTATTTTAGAAATTGCAGACAACTAATGACCAATGTCTATATACAGACATTAAACACAGGCTCTTTTTCTTTATGTAGCTCTTTTCAACAAATTGAATTTACTGTGAATTTAGCTTGTATGTTCCCTCAAGCCAAAACAATGTTTAATTTTTTTTTTGTATTAGAAGTACTGGAAAAAGCAGATCATTGGCAGTAACTGTAAATGCTAGTAGTCTGTAATTACTGTAGCGCTTTCTATTTTAAGACACTACACCCAGTTCTTGCTGAAAGTTGTATTTTGTTCTTCCTACATAAACTGTCTTTTTAGTTTTCCACTGGACAGGCAGACAAAGTCAACTGAAAAATCCTATTATCAGACACTTAAATCTCTCACCTGTCCAAAACACATCTATTCTTTTTTCACATAGTCTTATCTTCTATTCATAATTGTAAACACTTCTCTGTCCTGTTTTTGCAGAGGCTGTAAAAATAGACTGGCTCCAGGGCTCATCCATGTGTCATGTTGTTATGGTCACTATTGTTGTTATTGCCACTGCTTGTGCTGACTAACACTGTCTAATAAAAAATTGCTTTTTCAATGCTTGGACAGACTGTGAGGATTATGAGCAATGTCTAAGTGCGATATTACATTAATTATCAGATTAGCCGACAGTAAACAAAGGTTGCGAATGTACAAATAGCTATACTTCCTGAATGGCTAATGTATATAGATGACCTGTGTAGTGGCCTGGGAAAACCTTTTACAGTGAAATACTGATATTCTTCACAAATATAGACATAAAATTGAGAGGGGATCAGGCATTTTATAACAAATGACATAACTGTTGAAATAAAGTTCAAAGATATAAACTGAAGATTTACTTGATTTCATTGACTTTTAATTTGTTGAATATACTTATTATTGTACAGTACTTTGGTCAAAATTCAGTTGTGATAAAGTGTGCTTTAGAGAAATGTATTTGATAGTAACATATATTTTCACATGCCATATAAAAAACAAACAAACAAAAAAAGGCCAGAATTAAAATACAACAAACAAGATAACAACAAAAAAGTGCTGCATTTTTTATCCTACATAAAGGAGAAAAAAAGCTGTGAATAAAATGACTGTAACCAATAAAAAAAAAAGTTGCATAAAAAGACATAAAAAAAAAAAACCACATTAAGTTTGAGTTATAGAACAAATCGTGGTAACAGTGACTCCACTGATGTGTTTAATTGTTTTCCTTGAGTGATTTATTACTGAAATAAAATTTTATATGAAAAAGAGACAGAGAGAGAAAGTGTTTAAAGGACAATACAGAGCGTATTTCACAAAATAAATGAATTAATTTGTCCTTTGAGGTCAGCTCTTTTGCTGTATAACAGGAAGTGGTGAATATTTTCTGCTGCTGCGATTTGTTGGTCATTCATGTTTGGAGCTGCTGTGAAACATTTCCTCTCAGGGTGGAGGACATCGAGTGGACTCTATGAATTAGTCAATAGTTGTTTTTGTTCATAATTCCTTAGAGGAGGAATCTTTTTTTAAACTATCCTCTGAGTTATATAATAGTGTGAAATGTAATGTAGAATTGTGAGTATGAGTCCTGTGGGTGGGTACAGAAATGACACATTATATTTATAAATATTCTATGTTAATATTCAAATCCAAATATGCCTTGAGCGATTTATTGTGATTGAGGACCATCAGGGCCATAAGCAAGTTTTTTATTCCTGAAATTTACACACAGCACATCATTAAAACTAATATTAGATTTAAATTAGGCCACTTGTAGATTAATAACTTTTAAAACTCATCGACATACAAATAAACACCTGAAACACCTTGGCTACACTTTATAGACAGATTTTGGGTCACATGTCTACATTGAAAAATACTTATATCCAAATTAATTATACTCATAATCCTACCAAACTGTTGCAGCCAATCTTCTACTAGTTTGAAAAATGTATTTACCAATGTTTTAATTTAATGTTATAAACAATGTTCCTCCAGGTACCACAAGGAGGCAGTATCTATTCATGTCTCAATGTATTTCGCATGACAGGATTATATTAGGCCTAATTCTGTCTTGTTCAGTTTGATATTATATCCTAAAAAATGTGTATACATACATTTTAAGTTCATTGTATATAAATATATTAAAATATACAGAATAATTCTTGTCCATAGTGACTCAGAAAAGTGCTTTGTAAGCTACATAAAACTCATGCAATTAAGAAAAATTGCTGGTATAGAGGTCATCAGTTTTCATTAAAAAAATTCTGTTGTTTAGACATTCAGGGAAGAAGTTTTACTGGAGGTTTTACTAGGTGCCTGTGCAAAGAAAACTTGACACATATGTTTCTTGTATCCTGAGGAACAGCAGGTCTAGTTGTGGTTGTGGTTTGAAGGGAACACTCCTACAGAATGGGGAATGATAAAAGCTTTCTTGACATGCACTGCTTGATTAAACAGTGTTTTTGCTTCGCATTGTTGTACGTATGCAGTCATGGTTTCCACTATTATAAGTGTGGCCATGTGTAACGCGTTCGCTTTTTCTTGGGCAGGAGTAAAAGTCGAGGGTTATGATCAACTTTCATGTGCAATATGCAATAATTATCCAAACAAACAATTTGTTTACATGGTTGACATGATCCAATTTTAAGAATGGCTACTATAGACAGATTATGGGTGTGAAGGCCTGGAATAACAGTTCATATGGTGAATTCTGACATTTTCTATCATTTTGAACAGAAGTGTGTTTCTCTTGTTTGACCTTAACCACAAAAACAATTGTAGTTCAGTCACCATGAAGAATGAATCAACAACAAAACCTGAACTATCCTTGATCTATGCATATTATGGTGATTCGACTTATGAGCATTTGACTACTGAATCTTGCAAAAACTAATGCAGCCATCTGCTGTGTGTGTGTGTGTTTGTAATGAGTAATGAATAATGACTTTGTGTGTTAATATTGGATTAAATTTTGTGACATACATTCCTCATTGCGACTGTGCTTATGTGCACATATATACTATTTGGCAAATTCATTTAACGTTAAAAGAAAAAGGCAGGGATTGCTAAAAATGAATAAAAATAAATTAAATAAGCCACATTTGGGTCATTGTTAATGTTTTTTATTTAACGTAGTTCAGGGTATACTTTTGTTGGAAATGTAACACAGATAAACTGTTATTCTAGAATCAAAAAGGCTTCTTGAAATTTGGCCCAAAATAAAACTGTATGAGTTACCCACTAATTCAAATCACTTAAAAAGGCCTCAACTAAACTGCCTGATCCTTTATGTCTTTGATTCATTCTTTGGGAGCCCATTAAAGTTGGAATCAATCCGATTACTAAAGTTCTTTCCTCTTGAGAAGTTTGAGCAGAAACAATAACAGTCCTGTACTGAGAAAGAACCATAAAGAAGAGGCTTAGTGGTTTTCTAAAATGAATTAAGATTTTAAGAGTGTTAAGAAAAAACATAGAACTTTATCTAAGCAAAGTTTAAAACAAACAAACAAAACATACAAACTCTCAGATGCTCGTTAACTTAGTACTTTAGCTTACTGGATGTGTAGCAAAAGTACTACCTGATGCTTTGTACAATATTACGGTATAGTGCAATCAAATTTTTGATGCCCTGCAATAAACAGCCAATCACAGGGTTTAATATTGTGCTCAGTATTCCTAGAATGGACTCTGGATTTTATGTATATTGCACTGGCCAGGTAAAGTAGTTAATTATATGTAATTCAAAATGCTTGTTCATTTTATCATGATGCCACCATGATGCAGACCTGATTCAAAACACCAGCAATTTTCACACAGCTGAACAAAGTTGATATTGAAAATAAATATAAGAAATGTGTCTATAAAAATTTGTAAGCAATAAATTATTTAAAATTTACAAAATAAATTTGTTTTAAATTTGTTTCAGTCAAATAATCCAAACTGAAAGACTATGCCATACTTATATTCCAACAGCTCTATATTATATTAAAACAAATGTGATCTTTATTACTTAATTGCTTACATAAATAAAAAAAAAAAAAAATGCTAATGCTCCTAAAACAACTGGCAACTGTCACATTCAGCTTTTACTTTGCCTCATGTGGAGTATGTTGTGTAAATCCAATAACATATTTTGCAATTACAGATTTGAAAATAGAAGCGTACACACTGGGAAAATGTATCAGTAACAATATATCCACAACAGAGTAAGGACTACACCTTTGATAAAATCACTAGACCACTCATTTCATATCCCATCATCATTTATTAATGTCTAGCAAAAGAGAATTATGTTTATAATAGTGAAAACAATAATTATGCCTTTAATGTTTTATTCCCAAGCTCCTCAGAGGTTAAAGCTTTCCGTTGAGATTATAAAGCATCTAAAAGCTATTGGGGAATGTTATGATATAATAATGGTCATTAAGCACTACAATTCCTCCATTCAATTACATGTTAGCATTGCTTTACCCACAAGTATTTTACTAAAGCACAAAAATGCTAGGTGGTTCTATGTTCTCCTATCAGCTACTTGCTATTTTCAAATGCAAATTCACATATTAAAAGTCTAATGATCTTAATTGGTGGATGTACAGTAGTGTTTATAGTTATATGGAATCCAAGAAAGATTTTATTTCACGAAGCTTGTGATTGTCATCCATTTGCTCCTATAAACTGTAACTAACAAAAACAATATTGTGTATATTTTCTTTTGAATACATTTTACATCCCATTCTTTAGTCTGACCATCAATATTGATTGTATTTCCTTGATGATCTTGTAGATAGTGTGCAATTCAACCAAATGAGTAACAATTATTATCTGTGATTTTGGAGTATTTTTGCCTGTTGTGGACCAAACAGCATATAGATAAGAAATGGCCATTTATTTGTATACAGATAGACTTTCAGGCACACACATTATCTCCAAGATTATCATCACCAACTTGGGCCTCTAGATCCCTACCTACCTCTGTTTGTTTTCATTTAATGTTGACCAAATAATTGTGGTTGTTGATGAACTTTTTACACATAGGAAATGGAAAAATACACTATTTGGTGCCACCACCATGATTGCTTTATTTATGATTATGCAATGCAATGCAATCCTGACCAGAACATCTGATAACACTGCATACATTCTCAAATAAATCCCTCTAGATATTATTATTTAATGTCAAAAAACAGATATAGTCATACTGTGTTTGCTGTAGAGAAGAGACCAAATAACCGCTTCTAATTCTTTCAAAAAGTGATGCTATGATGTCAAATGAGGTTCTGTTTGAGTTTGCAAATCATCTGGAAATGCAGGAGTTTGGTTTAATTTACCTTTGGAAACTTCAAAGGCTGGGTCTAAGAGAGACCTGTTCTGCATCTGGAGTCTTGGAGGGTCTTGAAAGTTTTGCATTTAAAACTTAAATAAATATGGGCTAGGACAATATAATGTGAGCCTCGTAAGATATGTCTTAGTATAATTTTAGAATCTGGTTCTGGTCTGGTTGTGGTTAAAGGCTTTGGGGTTGGGTCAAAGATCATTCTTGAGGTGGTCTGTTTTGTAGTTTGGTTTTGTGTCTGGGACCAGAACATCTGAGCCTGGAGGCTGGAGGTTTTTGCCCTCTGGTATGGGTTTAGGCTTTGTGGAACCAGGTTTTCGATCCTGGAGTTTCTGGTTGCTAGAGAAAACATGAAATTAACAAGTAGATCTACAACAGCATTGTTGCAGTCACTGTACCCTTCAATTTTATGTTCACCTGTCAACAGATATACCTATCCTTAATATAAAATATGGAAAACAACTGAGGATTCAAAGCAGCCATAAATGGAATGTTTGTAGCTACACCAACAAAATACATGTTCCATATGTGTGGTGATCCTTTGAACCACAGAGTCTTTATTTCCTTTGCCTATTATGTGTGTTTAAAATGCTAATGTCTCACACCTTTAATTCAAATAACATAAGAATGAATTGGTACCTCTAGGTATTTCCTTATTCCCAAACAAATTGTCATATGCATATGGTATGATAAACAGTTGGTAATTGTCATTTTTTCTTCTCATTTATTTAAAAATGAAACTGTGGGGATAGTCAATGCTTTTTTTGAACTTCATAACTCTCCAAAACATCAAGAAGAACTTAATAGCATGCTGTGTCATCAGTGATGGGGTGGAATTTGTTGATGTTGGAGAGCACTTAGAGAAACACATAAAGAGATATTTCAACACTCATGACTCAACAACCTTCTGCTTATCTATAACACCAACATGGTTTCTTATATGTGATGGCACACACAAGCTATGGGGGAGAAAGTTTATAGTCGGAGAGGGAAGAAAATATTAGTCACTTAAAGTTAAAGCTGTTTTTAACACTATATTTTCCAAAAGGGACATCTTTGGTCTACCTACTTTTAAAACCTTTGATACTATTAAATTAATACAAATATCACAATTGCATTGGCTTCTCTGTGAACCCTGACACACACCAACACGCCCTCAGAGCAGACAAAACAAGACATAAAAGTGCAAACACAAAACATCTGCACAGGAAACAGGCACAGGACCGGAATAACCAAGACCCTGCAGAAAAATGAGTACATGCTGTTTTCCAGGACTTACTCAAGCCATGGGTGGGTGAGTGCACCTCTGACATTGAACTTTCTATCAAAAAGCAAAAAGCGATTTCATCTTTATCAGGTGAAACCTGCACCATTTGCATAAACAGTCACTACTCTTTTTTTATTAAATTAGAGCACTTTGTTTAAAACCTTATATTATTATTATCTATTTATTCATTTGCCTTTACTGATTATCCTTATCAGGTATGTGGTGGATCCCTGGAACAGTGGACATGAGCTTGGACAATTCATCCCGGATGGGAAATGAACAGAATACACCAATGATTTTTTTGTGCAGATCAATTTCTCGTCATTTGAGTACATTGTATCATATTTGCATCTACAATCTGTGGAATAAAACAAAGCAGAAATGTTGATGTGTGCAGTATGGGGCTGACTTTTTTAAAGACCTCTGCATCAGTTGTGAAATCATTGAAAACTCTGCACAGTAGGATTGTAGCTGTCTCTGAAAACAAACTCAATCAAACAGGCATCAGTGTATGCTTATCCTTTGAATTTACTCATAAAATGCACATCATGCTTTTGTCTTGTACTATGTGTATAATATTTAATTAAGATCCTGAAAATATGATCAAATATATAATTAGTAACATAGAAAATAAATAAATAAAACCACACTTTTAGATATATGCATATAGAAAAAACTATTGGAAATCTGAATGCTTGAATCTTTCATCTATGTGTATTGTACTTACCTACATTTTAAATCATATCCATTACTGAGTAAAAAAAACCAACCAAATATCAATAATACAAGGGAGTAAAATCACGCCCAAACTACTGCACTGATTGATTGAAGGGAGGAGAGCAAATGTGCTAAACTCACTAGAAAGAAAGATGGAGATGGACAAAACAGATGCCAATGATGAAAGCGAAATGCCATTAGAACGAAAGTTGTTCAATACATGCACTAAGTCTGAATACTGAATCTGCATTTGCAATTACTCCCATATCATAAATGGAGATTTTAATTTTTTTTGCTGTCAAAATGCATAACTCATTAGAATCAAGTCATGGACTAGTGTTCTGGACTCGTGTTTTTTTTTATTGCACTTACATTTATAAAGGTGTTTATAAATTGACCACCCCACTCCCCGAATGTTAAAACTCATTAAATTTTACTCTGAGTAAATTCTAAATGTTAATTTTTAATTTAACTTCAGTAGACTTTTAGACTGGAAAATTGACTTGCACTTAAGTAAAATGTAATTAATATAACAGTACTTTTACTTGAGTAGCATATTATATTACTCTTTCCATCTCTGGTTGTATGTGTGACTTTAGTTTTTCACTTTTTTTAGTTTTCACTTTGCTTAAACTAGGAGACTTAAACCTGTTTCAGCATGACATTGCTTCTGTTCACAAAAACAAGCAAAGTCAATAATTTTGGAATCAGGTGGTTGATAATATCAAAGGTTCACACTTTTTTTGCTGCAGTTTATTGCTCCTATTCATCATGTTTATGTTTATGTATGCTTGACAGGTACGTATATATTGTATGAGAGCATTTAAAATTTGTGCTTTGAATACATACTGGCCACTGGATGTTCAACATGGCACGTCAATGGAAAAAACTTTCTCGAAATTTGAGAATTAGAATTGTTGCTCTCCACAAAGATGGCCTAGTCTAAAAGAAGATTGGTAATACCCTTAAACTGATTTACAGTGCAGTGGCCAGGTTCATACAAAGGTTTTCCGAAACAGGTTCCTTTCAAGGAACAGGCCTTGAAAGGGTCAATTAAAGAAGTCGAGTCCTGTGCATCAGAAGCTGGCTTTAAAAAACAGACACGAGTGCTGCCAGCATGTACTGTGACATTCGAATGGTAGTTTTCCAACATAAATGACACCAAACACACTGCCAAGATGACAACTGCCTTGCTGAGGAAGCTGAGGGTAAAGGTGATGGAGTGGCCAAGTATGTCCCCAGACCTGAAACTTATTGAGCACCTGTGGGGCATCCTCAAGAGAAAGGTGAAGAAACGCCATGTGTCTAACATTCAACAGCTCTGTGATGTCATTATGGAGTACTGGAAGAGGATCCCAGCAACAACCTGTGCAGCTCTGGTGAATTCCATGCCCAGCAGGATTAATGCAGTGCACATTGACTACTTTAAAATATATCCAGTTTTTTATTCCTATAGTACTGTCCCTTGAGAACATATAATAAAATGGTTGCAGAAATGTGAGGGGTGTACTCACTTTTGTGAGATCCTGCATTTGTATTTGTGTCCCATCTCTGTCTTTCCTTGGTCTTGACCCTGTTAAGACTTGGTCTTGTTCATTTTGAGTGAGTCTTGAAATTATCCTTGACTGGGCACTATCCATGTACATTCCTATACATGTTCAACTGAATGCAATACTTTTTCAGTAAAACAGCAAAACTGCTGCTTTGCACGATTTATCTTTGTACCTTTGTGATACTTATATAAAACATTTTACTGCAGAATATAGTCTGATGAGAACAATGTCTGGACTCAGTCCAATGAGTGTGTGGTCTGAGATATCAAAATGTTTTTGTATAACTTTACTGATACACAGTCAAACATTTTAAGGAATGTAAGTTACTGGGAAAATAAAAACAGGAAGGACATGTGTACTCCTGTAACTATGAATTTCTTTAAGCTGTTTAACAATGTTTCTTGTAACCTTTGACAGACATTGTGCTAATATTCCAATGCTTCTATTGGTTCTGTGTGAAATTAACAAATACTCTATTTTTAAGTACACTTCCTGTGTGTGCCCAATGTGGAGGAGGAAACAGGAAATTTTGACCCACACTGTGCTCAAAGAAAGAAAAAACATAAATAACAATATCACGAACCATCATAAGAGATAGCTGTGGTTTAAGTTGTGAATGCCAGGGATGAGCTAATGTGCTGTCTTGTTTGACTACATTTTCTTTGTTGGTTAAGCTTAGACATGTGTACTGGCCATGATTGTCATTTTCTTCTTGTAATTTTTAGCTTGTGTTTTTTCCCACTGTTCTGTTCTGTTTTTCCTTCTTTACTACACCAAGCTACCATTAACCACTTGGCTTGCTAAATGTGCTTTTGAATATGTGATTGGACTTAGATGCAATAGCTTTGTCATATCTGTCAAATGTCTTGTCTTATATTTTCCAGGGAATGTTGGCGGGATAGTTTGCCAGCATTATCTGTGTGAATGGCTTCAGAGTCCTGAACTCTCCCTTTTGTGTTTGTAGCTAGCTAGCTAAGGTTATCTAACTGCTAACATTCTCAAGACTTAGCTGTCTGTCATAGCATGTGTTGAACAAAGCAAAAGTTTTTCCCCTTTCAAATAACAAGGCTGGTATTTGTTTTCATCAGTTTGCTAGAATTTCTGGATTGTTTTAATCTGGGTTACATTATACAATAAGAGAAACTGACACTTGGCAACTGGTCTCACTACATGATTGTTTTCTTGAAGTGAATCTGAAAATGATATTACACATCAACATGCAGGTGCCCACATTTTACAGCCAAATTAAAACATAAACAAAAATATAACAACATCAACAAAATTGTACAAAATTGTTAGTCATAGATTTGTACACCAGATTTAGCTAAGGTTTTTAGCCACTTAGCTAAATCTAGTTTGCTAGTAGATGGTTAATTTTTGTGCTTTGTAGTTGGCTACATACTGCAAATACAAATACTTACTATTCTATACTATACTATACTATACTATACTATACTATACTATACTATACTATACTATACTATACTATACTTCATTGTACTGTAGTTCAACCATATATGATACAGTAACTGTGTATAAACACAAACACAGTATAATATATCTTTGTATTGTGTTTTAGTCCTATATTACCCACTGGTTTTGCTAAATATTGTGTTATTTGTAATAGGATGACATAAGCTCTTCTTGACTTTTGAGTAATAATGTTACACCATAAATATGGCCTCTTGAGAGCTATTATGAATTCAGAGATCCTGCAGCTTTTATTGACAATATAACTTCAGACAAAAAGAAAGTGAAGGAGTAAAGTAAGCCAAAGACATGCTCTATATTCTTTTTGCACCTGAATAAATAGAATAACAAGTTGATGGAAAATGATCAAACTAATAGAATCCAAATTAAAATAAAACTAACTATATGTTGAAATATGTGAAAATCCTTTACGATAATTTTTTTGACAGTCTGAATTTGAACTTACTGTCTAGCAGAAATTGAGCTTTGTTGTGAATAATACAGCCTGCTTGAGAATATTTATTATAAACACAATCAAATGGCTTTTTCCATATAACCTATTTAGAGAATGTTTTCTAAGTAAACGTGTTCTTATCTTGGAAATTCAGTATAAATGTGACGTGTCGCGTTTGGCTCAGCTCAGTGGAAAACCGAATGGCACATTAAATATACATCAAAAACTTGGTGCTATGACCCAGAATTAGCCAACTGCATTCAACCTTTTGAACCACATCAGACACACTCTGGTTCACCTTAGCATAAGTTTCCTTAGTTAAGAATGTCCATCCTTCATTATTATTATCATCATTTTGCCATGTGGTGCAGTCCAACAAAAGCACAGGGAGTATTTACAGTACGGAATAAAAAAACATAGATGCCTGACTTCCTTGGTCCCACCCCAAATATTCTCTGTTAAGGGAGGAATTGTCCCATAATGACCCTCCACTCTCTTATATTAGACTGATGGTGGAGATACACTCTGACTTTATACGAAGGAGCTTGAATTACATTAATACTGTTGGAAAACAAGACAGGAAAAATAGCTAACACATCACATTCATACAAACACACTGTTCTTTTATCTTTTAATTCAGACAGGATTAATGGTCAATGCTTAGATTACAAAGAATGTCGATATTTTACAGTCATGCATGGTGATTTTTTGAAGAGTAAGTAAATACAAATCCAAGAACAAATAGAAAACCTGTTAATTCGGCAGGCAATGGCAGCTCTTGTTACCACTCTCACTGTTCCCAATAGTATTTAATTATTTTTACTTTCTCTTCCATTGTTTCTGCACAATGGTGATATATATAAAAATAAGATTTTTGCAATTTCATATTGGTTCAAAGCTGATCAAATCTAATGAGTGAGCCATTGATAGAGCTCCAAATGTTATTTCTTTAGGTAGTACAGTTTATTTGGTCACTAATATAATATTTCCATTTATAAAATGTGTGAGTTATTATGCATCATTACTATTTACTTTTATAGTTTTTTTGTTTTATTTCTGCTCATCCTCTGATAACATAGCAATAGTTTAGTAACCCCAAAAACATCAGATGATCTTAACTGGCACAACCAATCCATCAGTCTTATTTCTTGGGAACTCCTTTTTTTCCCAGGCTGTATTATAGCCTAGGATGTTATGTTCCACAGTAAGTAATCACATCAGTAATGGTTTGTTTACAAGTTTATGAAAGTATGCCAGTGATGAAAATCTACTAAACCACTTAAAATTCTTTTGGTAAACCCAACAGGATACAATTATTATTTTAATTTTGATGGTGTTCCCTGCTACTCAGGCCTTTTAATTTGCAGTTTCATTGCAGCCCATGTCCAAGATGTGATATAATAGCTCTGCTTGATAACAACTGATGACAGAAGTTACTTTATCTATAAATAATTAATTATTGTCAATGCTGGAGATTTTATTTATTTATACTTTAAATTAATAGTCCAATAATATCAGCAGTCCCTTTTTTAGTGCATTTTATTTTGTGTCCCAGTGCCATCCATTGACAGAACAAAGATTTTATCGATGTGGTCACATGGATTAATCTTCAACAATTGGATTTTGAGCAGAGGACAAGGCCTTCAATATGCACTGAGTGGCCTAAAAAGTCCTCGAGCTTCTCAATCGCATTATGGTTGAACAGGGATTGCAATTAGACCTCTGTCTCTGAAGAGATTAGCTTTTATTTTATTTGCTAAACAAATTTAGCAACTTTGACCTTTTTTGGTGTGTTAGGTTGAATAACACCAAAGGGGGACAAATGAGACAGGAAAGGAGATGTCGAGGAAAACCAGAGAGATGACAGCCTGAGAAATGGGGAACAGGACAGAGGTGGATGTAAGCGGAAATGAGAGCAGGAGGCAGAAAGAGAAATTCTGTCACTTATCAGTGCTGAAAATCTCTCTAGAGTGGGAACATTGGAAAACAACAGAGTTTAACAGAATGTATTCTTGTTTTGTTTTCTCATACGCAAATAATATATATAACAAAATGATAAGATGGATAAACAAGATCCTGCTATAGACATTTTGATGTTGTTTTATTCACAGAAGATCAGGTTCTAAACTATACCAATTTAACTATACCGATTTAAGTAACAAGAAAATTGTTATTTTAATAACAGATCTACACTGTAAATATTGTAGTAAAATACAGTCAGTAAAATAAATAAATAAATAAAATATAATAAATATATATGTGTCTATTAATGGTTTTGGCTCATTAATGTTAAGAGTAACATTATATTATGTAATGGTATGCAATGTTAAAAGTTAATAGAGTTGACAGAGCTATGACGCTCTGCTGAAAATATCATACTTACAACTCTTAATGTACGTCACCATGGATGGAACCGCATTTGATTATCAGTTGTGTGTTTATGTGCAGGAATAGGACCACTGTGTAATATTAGCCTTACCTCCAGGTGTCCATTAAGCATAGGCTATTTTGAATGCATCTTTCCTTTTAAGAACATAATCAATTTAAATTATTTGAATTTGAATGGTTATGTTTATATATTGTAATGGAACAAACCTGATTTTCAGCCTAAATATGGCAAAGATTTTACTTATTTCAATACTTTGTGGTCACAAAAATCCAATTTGTTCAATTTAGACCTAAGACACTTCTGAATCTGGTGCTAGAATGACTACATGTCCAATATGTAGTCATGTGACAGAAATAAAAACACTTAGATCTGAATGCAATAATATTTTCTTCAATGTGCATGCAGATATCACTTTTTATCTGATTATCCAAGGATGGCAGTGTAAAAAAAAAAAGAAAAAAAGAAGAATGGAGAAGAATAATAGCAGTGATTATATTTAGTGGAAGAATCTATATAAGAAATCTATCCAAGATTACTGTCAATATAAACAGATCTATTCTGAGGAGAATTTGGAATTGTGGAAAGAAGCTCAGAATAAAATACAAATACTTTGTTACTGTACTTAAGTAGCTCTTTCTGGTACCAGTACTTTACTTCACTATTTATTTTTAATACAATTTTTTACTTTTACTCGTTATAGTTTTACACAAATATCTGTACTTTCTACTTCTTATATTTTCACTTTCACTTTTATTTTACTTTAGTTTGAATCTATTCAGTGAAATATTCAATATATTTTCTTCTCACTTCACACCATTTTCAGCTCAACCTATTTCTTGTCAGGCTTTTTCAACCTGCCACTAGTATATCTTTTCCTTTTCCACAGACGCAAGCTAGCAAACAATGAGCAAGGCAGAAGGCAACAAGAAGTATGGGGTTAACGTGGATGAGACAGAGGGTGTCAGCGATGTAAACATGACTGGGAACAGAGATATTTTTGATCACCGTCATCTTTGCTATCCTTGTGTTTGAAATTTGTTTTGTATTAATATATTAATTAGTGCTTTCAAAATTAACGTGTTAATAACACGTTAAGACAAATTCATTTTAATGCCATTAATTATATTAACGTGCGTAGTTCTGTTTGACCATTTTTATAAAAAATATAAATAAATACATATAAAAGAGGCGAAAAGAGGTACAGTTTCTCCTGTATTACCTCATTAACCATCCATGTGGAAACATGGCAAAGGTTCCGTTTGGTGTCCTGATAATTTATGTAATTTAAAACACTATAATTACTTTAAAACATTTACAAGATTATTTTGTCTTTATGCTCTAAATTAAGTATGGTTTCACTAATAATAAACATACATTTGATTAAGCATCATTTGTCCATGCCTATGTTGATTAGAGTATTAAAAACTTAAAAGTATTAATTTAAGCATTTAGAACAGATAAAAATGTATGATTCATTTTCGTTGAATGTTGAGTTAACTCATGACAAGCATGCAATTAATCGTGATTAAATATTTTAATTGATTCACACCCCTAATATTTATTTGAGTACTTTAAAACGAGTATCTGTACTTCTACTTAAGTGAAAGACGTGTTTACTTTTGCCACCTCTGACATAGACTATTTGCTTTCTACAGTTAACCTCTGTGAGATACCCAGGAGAATACTATGTACACCCAGAAGCTGTGGATCTAAAAGTGTTTTAGCATAGTGCTGGTGGATTACTTCAGCAATTGCCAAGTGTAGTTTCCCCTGAAGGAGCTGCAAAGACCACTGGGAAAAGATGTTCTGGCTACTCACTGGCCACACAATCAATTCAATTCAGTTAATTTTTATTTGTATAGCACTTTTAACAATGTCTCAAAGCAGCTTTACAGAGATAAAGTGATGATAAGGTATTGAACAAGAATGTATAAGTTTAGTGCCTATAACTTTTTTCATTATAAATGTAAGTTTATTGGTATTAAGCAAGCAACTTTATAACTTCCATCAGTTACTAATAATTTGTGGCACTTTAAAAAACAACAACAACTGAGACCTGCTCATTGTAATAAATTGCCAGCTGAGTGCTATCATCTAACAGTTCAGAAAACAGTTTTGAAAATGGAACTTGTATTTTCTTATGCCAGATATCCCAAATACTAACCTTTATTTAGGGACTATTGTCTTGAATATAACAAGACAATTCTATGATTCTTAAGAGCCTGGCAGACAATCATTCACCTGTGCTGTGGTACCTTAAAGAACCCTCCTCATAGAGAACTGCATGCTCTAATGGGGATGTGTTCCTTGAATGCATTAATGGGAAAATTTGTCCTGAGGTGACCTTGTGGTAGAACCTGCTGGTATTTCTTTCGAAAGGACATATCACTCAGTTTATTAAATCTATCAATATCACTTTCTGTGTTCAAAGAAGGTAAGACTACTGTAATATTTAGACCGAATAAACCCTGATCTGATTCTCAGGCCATCTGTATATGAAAAAAGCCAACAAAGCTCTCTTGTCTAAGCTGAGATTGGCCCACTGATTGGTAGAAGGCATCTGGCTCTTAGGTGACAGGAACTTTCTTCCTAATGTCACCCAAGGGCTTCACCCCCAGCTTGCTCAACAAGAATATGCAGAGTTCTGTAATACTGCTTTGTCTATTGATAAAAGTGTGTACAAATAAAATTGAATTGATTTCACTATTGGCTATAGATAGATTAGATGCTCAGATTCTACCATGTCAGGGCATGTCAGTTAGCATGAGAGGGCATGACAGTTCCTAATGATATGACCCATAAGCAGACAACTACCCATAAGAACCCATAAGAACAACTTTGTTACTATGAACCCTGGATATCAGCCAGGGTTTTTTATTATTCTGTAGAAGCACCAACAATATAATATATTAGGGAAATTTGTAATCTCATATGGATTTTCTGTCCCATGTTTATGACATGGTGATTGTAAATAAGTGTAAATAAATGGTACTTATTTCTTGTTTGTTTTGATTTTCATTGTAGATTATCCTGAAAGTCTTTTGAACTTCTAAATCTTGATCAGACATTCAACCTCACTTTTTTATGAAACCAGAAACAATGTAGACTATGTCAGTTGTAAGCCACTGTGAAAAAAACAATGTTTTTTTTTTTTTCATGAGAAGGTAGTTTCCAAAATTTTCCACTATCATTTAAAAAAAAAAAAAAGATTGTGACGAATTTCCAAACAATTTCCTTGTTTTTGTTTTTGCCCAGGTTTGTGTTCATAATCATTTATACATGTGCACATTAGTACTTTGGTTATACTTGAGGTAGTGGTGGGGTCAGTGATGTGGCTGGATAATGTTATATCATAATGTTTGCATATAAGTTTGAAGCAACTGTAACTTTTTTACTAGACATGGGAAAGTGGATTATATGGTTATAGATCTGCTTTTTAGTGACTGGAAATATATCCCACAATTTAGCCCAACTTGTTTTGTCCCATGGTTTGATTATAAACATCTTTAGATAATAAACTGATTATTCCAACATTTTCACTGTGCACAGACAAGGCTAGTATGATAATGATTTTCTTTTTACTTAGATTTCTTACAAATGTTGAAATGGCTTTGTTGTATTACATTTGTTTTTCTATATAATTTTAAACCATCATTTGAATTATAGCAGAAGCCTTGCTGTTTTAGAAAATTAACCCACATGGTTAATCTTCTAACCAGTCAGCTTTAAATATAAAACAGTGCATTGGTAAACACCCCTCACCCAAAATTACAAACCCAATACTGTTCCAAAACACAGGAAAGAATAACACTGCACAATTGTTATTGTTCTGTGGAAACCTCTTTATTGTAATAATGTGCGTATTTTAACTTTATCATAGATATCTATCAGTAATGAACAGGACATTTGAATGTCTACTCTGTAAACATTGCTCAGAAACACCAGGATGATCAATTTACCTTTTTGTGGAAGAACCACCCCAGCTACAAAGAACATTTTATATATATATATATATATATATATATATATATATATATATATATATATATATATATATATATATATATATATATATATATAATTTTTTTTTTACAGTTTTACCTTTACTTACATCAAACACATAATATTACAGTAGACAGCCTACATTTAAAATACATTCACATATCATTATAAAGAATCTGATAAATACAAGATTAGATATATAACAAAGAATATATTTAATATATAGGAATATAATTATTAATTAATATATCTAGACACCACACCGTGGCTTAATCCCAACCGGTTACCATGTTTACAGTGTAACGTGTATATATATATATATATATATATATATATATATATATATATATATATATATATATATATATATATATATATATATATAAATATATATATATGAATGTATTTCCAATAATAAATATAGAAAATATAAGAAGAATTTTGGCACTTACAACACTTTTTGTTTCCTTCAAGTGACTTGTAATGGTGTATGCGTTTTTCTATTAAACTAGGGATGCAACACAAATTTGACCTGAGAGAAATTCTCAACATATTAGTAACCCCAAAACACACACAGACACACAGACACACAGACACACACACACACAAACACACACACACACACACACACACACACACACACACACACACACACACACAAACACACACACACACACACATTATCATCAGGGAGAGATTATGATATGGGCAAGACAGTTGTATGTGTCTAACACATGAAATAACTCTATGTACCAGAACATTTATGGCATCTGTCTGACACCTTCATCCAGAGCGACTTAACTTTATCTCATTTATACAACTAAGCAGTTGATGGTTATAGGCCTTGCTCAAGGGGTCAGCAGTTGCACCTCGAAGGTGCTTTAATTTGAACCTTCAGGAGTCCAACTTTTTAGCCACTGAGCTACTACTTCATTGTGTAATCTTCTCAAGCACAAAACAACAGTTTAGGTCTCTTTTTGTCTGTCTAAAAAACAAATGCTTATAAAACCTAACCTGAATTATCTATATTTTATTAGGTAGGATATTTTGATAGTCTTTACTCTTAAATCTCCCAGTCATTAACAGGCTTTAATTAGGCCAAAACAACTTTGATACATGTAATATTCAGATTAATCTATCAGTGACTAGAAAAGCCCTACATTTGTTGATGATATTGAGCATGAGCTTTAGAACAATATTAAAGATGAGCAATTTTGAGCTTGAAAAAATCTTTTTGGCATAGTGCAACTTAAAGGATAATTTTCCTTTATTATATAGAATAACTAATAATTCTGTCATATTACTATAATTATTTAATAGATAATAATGAAAATTGTGTCTGGTATATTTTTTTTTAGAAAATCTACTTAATTCTTGACCACGTGTTCTAATAATTTTAAAGATTTGCCTTATTACACAGATTAAGGGAGCAGTAGATTAATTATAAGGCACTGACACAGTGGCAGGTGTCCACAAAGCTAAAATTGTGTCAAGATACACTGGCAATTCACTAGAGGACACAAAAAAATGTGTATGGGATTCTTATTCCATTTAAGCATCCCATTAGCTAGGGTTTTTTGTGTTTTTTGTGTTTTTTGTTCTGCCCTCATAAACACATGCTCATACACACACACACACACACACACACACACACACACACACACACACACACACACACACACATACAGACATAAAAACATTGACATGTGATGATGTACTTTGGAAACACTAAATGTTCTGCAGGTTGAGGTTAAGTATAAAAAAATAATTAATACAATTCATTTAAAAGGTCATAAATAAAATATAAATTGAGGTTTTAGTGGTGTAATGTATTAAAAATCATTACTATTAAAAAAAGCAAAATACAGACTTTTTTTCTCCACTAATGAGAAAAGGAGACCCACAGGACAGAAGCAGAGTTGTGCAGACACTAGGGTACATTGTTGAGACAGTCATCGCTTTTCTTTGTCTTCTTCACTGGAGGCACATTTCTTTCTGGGTCCACATATGGCACATCAGCCACCTAGGATTTTTAATGGCATTCCAGCACCAGTAGTCACATCAGATGGCAAGCCAGTGTTTGAGCTGTAAAAGGAGGTGCAGAATAATACATGAGCAAGTTAGTGACCAGATCTGTGGTTACTTACCAACAGTCAAGCTTTAAGTGGGACTCAGTGTTGTATTATGGTCTATGACTGTATTTGTATGCAAGAAAACCTCGATTATTTCACAAATACTTTTTTATTTATTCTGTTTTTTTTAGTTTAAAGTCCAATATTCAGTCATTTTATAACTGCAATAAAAGTAATAACGATGGTACGGTATGTAGTGTTGTTAGTGAGGAAGGCACAGTAACTATGACCACTGATGTTGTTTAAAATTTAGGGGCTTAAACTTTGTATCTATCTATCTATACAGTAAACTCCAGTTTATCATGGTGTTTACGTTCCAAAACCACCATAAAAAAAACCCCGCGATAAACGGACGCCACCCCAAAATTCTTTTTTTTTATTGTTTAAGCCACAAATCATCCTCCCACATATTTTAAAAACACACAAAAAACATTTGCAAGAATATAGCGAGATAAATTTTGTGTAAATTCATAGATATACAGTACACTGTATCACATTTATAGTGTTTATAGTGAGTACATGTACTGTACAGTATTAACATTTTAGTTAATTTTAATATTTCATCATAAAACTTCATCAAAACAATTCCCTATAAGTTTTTTGGTCTATCGTGCTATCCGTGAGACACCGGAAAAACAGTCAAACAAAGTAATGTGGAAAATGCAATTACATTCGAACATTCGAACTGCGGTAAAGCAGGGGATACCTGTATACCAGATCCATACAACAGACTACCAAAGAATTATATCAGACAAATATTTTGCATTTTGAGATTTTTGGAAACCTTTCCTCAACTTTTCTCAACTCAAGTTTAACTTTCCAGGCATCCATCCATTTTCTATACCTCTGGATCTTAGCCCAGAGTTCTTTTAGATTATATTAGATTAGATTAGATTATATTAGATTAGATTAGATTAGATTCAACTTTAATTGCATTGCACAAGTTATGGTACAAGGCAACAAAATGCAGTTATCATCTAACCAGAAGGCCATTGGTAGCAGTGTAAAATATTTACATTTGTACAGGCTGGTACGGCTATGATATATGATAGATACAAATGATTTATGACAGATGAATTATATACAATGAGTACAATGGTCATGGATAGTGCAATAAAAGAGATATGTTATACCTAAGTCAAAATTTGGGGGACACAGCCCATCAGAGGGCACAACTACACACACATGCACACCCAAACTATAGCAAATTTGGAAATGCCAATCAGCCTGCAGTGCATGTATACAGACTAGAAGAAGAAACAACCATAACCCTGGAAACCTCAAACGTAAGAGTAAAATATAGAAAACCCAACCCAGGAGATACTATGCAAAGTGTAAGAAAGTGGTGAACAAAATTTGGTTATTTTATTCCACTTCCCCTGGCTCTTTTGCTTTGCTTGCCATCCTTAGAAATAAACACTGTTAACTATAGTGACTGAATAAGCTGTATGGTATATTATTCTCTGTTATGTATAGTAGGGTGTGGAAAGTAGTCATATGATAAGACAGAAATCTAGTTTTTATTAGTTACCTACTCCATTTAGTGATTACTTGATATTTTGTGTTATGGTAGTCTTATGTTTTTATAGATAAAGTTAAAAAACAAAACAAACTAAAGTTCTCACCTTGAACTGCCTGACATTCCCCTCTGCCACCAAGTGATGTTCATGCTCTGGTGTAATACAGTATGCTATTCTCTGAAATAAAAACCAATATAAATATAAATATTGTGCAATATATTAAGGCAATACTAAAAAAGAAATGAAGAATACCAAACATAGGGCACAGCACAATGTATATAAACAGCCAATAGAAAAAATAGCAGAATTTATTGCATGAATTATTAAACAAAACAGCATTTTTAGAACATAAGAATACAGAATATACAGTGTATAGTGCAAAGTTCATGGGAAGCTGCTAACATAAAAGTGACACTTACCTGCTTAAAGGTGCCTGGCACACTGAGGAATTTGTAGATAGCATATAGTGGAACAAACATCATAGAGGAAAGGGCGATGCCCCAGCCCACCAATGTAGCCCAGCCTGGAAAGACATAGCCTTCATACTCCATATTGTTGCCCGTGACTATGCTGGCAATCACCACAACCTAAAGAACAACGTCATGCTATGAGGGAATGTCATCTATCATCCATTGGGGTGTGAGTAAGCTGAGACAATAATAATATTGTTATTGCTCCTATTATGTTTAACTACAACTCCCTGTGCTTATTTGAAACAGAATATCAAAGGTATGAATATCAAGAGCATGTGTTTGCGTATGTGAAATATTACACTACTCTGTTCATGGCCTGTGAGGGCCTTACAGTTACTTCATTGCTTAACAGGTGTCATATAAACCAATTTTGTTCCTTCATTCGGTCCTAAAGTTCACTGAGTTATTAGCAGCAAAGGAAAGAATCTTGTCTTGGTCCAGGTGGAATAATGTTTTACCCAGACTTGCTCATATGTTTCTTATAATACTGTTTATGAGTGCCTTTTAACACAAACATCTGCATTTGATTAATATTTATTTGCTCCAGAAAGAGACCCTGAACCGATATATGTTGCTTGAGGATTGGATGTGGTATATTATTATTTCTTGCTCTGTATGAAATTGTTTAAATAAAGAATGTAATGCAATCTAATCCCTATCACTAAACCCATTACAAGGCACTAAGATCATTAATGTTGATAATGTGACTACACTGTGATAATTGTACAAATTAAATTTACTTTTGCTTCACAAAAGGTCAAAGTAGGGCTTATGCTGCATTGAGCAACTAAAGGGAAAAAATGCCCCATGAAAAACAAGCATCTATCTCATGAACAGACTAAAAAACTTTCCTTCGGCTTCTCCCGTTAGGGGTCACCACAGTGAACCATCCGCATGTTTGATTTGGCACGTTTTTACACTGGATGCCCTTCCTAATGCAACCCTCCCCATTTGGGACCGGCACTAAGGCTTGTGCAACCCTAATGGCTGGGGTTGGTTCTCTGACCAGAGATCAAACCCGGGCCGCAGCGGTGAGAGCGCCGCATCCTAACCACTAGACCACCAGGGAACATGAACAGACTAAAAGCCTTGTTTAAATATCAGAGATGTCAGATTTTCTTAAGTTTAGACAACAATCTTTTTAACATGAAGTGTTCTGTTTACCATGCTTGTTATCCAAAATAGGACAAGGCATGATTATTGACTTGAAACACTTTTAATGAAAAACGTTGTCACAAATGGTATAAGCTATCCTGTCTTTCAATCAGTGTGTTTGAATGTTATCATACATGTTTTCCAACATCATTATCACTCCTTACCAGCAGAAAAACAGGACTGACAAACTTCCAGCAAAGCCTCCAGTAGAGTCCTGGCTTGAAGCCCATCATTTGTTCAATGTCTTCACTAAATCTGTCCACCCCTGAGACAAACACATACAGACACACACAGACACACAGGCAAACACACACAGGGTGAGCGAATACAGTGATTCAGTTTATCCACAAACATCTGGACTCTCAGTTTGACCAGAAATCTGACCTTATAAATTTTGCAGCAAAAGAATAGGGAAAGTGAGATAATCAAGGCTAAGGAGGCAAAAAAGGATGATATTGTGAAACATGAGATGAGTAATGCTGTCAAATGCAAACATAAATGCATTATTCTACTAGTAAGCCCTGCTACATTCTGAAATCAAATAAAGTGCAAGAAATGCAACATGACTTATTAGATAAAAAATTCTAACCGCACATTAGGTCCTGGCTATGACTTGGATTCCTAAATGCCTTTCATTCACTCAGACAGTCAAGCTCCAAGGCACCCATTTAAGGCAGATTTAACGTCAGTGGATTTATTATGAATTGCAGCCACCAGCTTTCAGTACTTATTTTTAAGTTCTTCACTTTTCCATTAAGAAAACATTGAATGACTCCCTATGACATAATTCTATGACTTAATATATAGCTCAGACCGGTCATTACATTACATAGGAATCCTAACATATGGTTTGCATTTAAACAGTAAAAACATGAAATGCAGTAAAACAATGTAATATTTCCATGATATAACTTCCTGGTCTGCCATTTACAGTAAAAACACAGCAACACTTATAGTTTGCTAGTAATACTATATGTCTGCACATGTTTAATACATATGACAGAAAGAAAAACAAAATCAAACCTTTTTCAGTCATCTTTTTTTATATTTTATTTCCACAAACCATCCTTGGACCTCATTTATCAATCTAGATATGGTGCATAAACAATGGGTTTTGTATTGAACTTCTAAAAAGGCAATTGTATTTTACTTATGCTTCTTAGTGTGCACAAATTAGTCTATTGTGGGAGATTATTTTTTCCATTTCAGTCTCCTGCAATATACTGCGGAATGAACAAAAAACATGGAATCCCTAGGATACTCAAACAAAAGTAAGCTTAGACAAGCATTCAAAACTCTTAGTGCCAATTTGTCTTAGACAATCTTTATTTCCTAATCGGGACAATTCTGTTTAAAATGTAGGACACTGAAAAATGTTAAAAAGATGTTAATTCATTCAAAAATAACTTCTAATGTCAGCAAAACTCCAGGCTAAATGTGTAATCCCATGTTCAGCAGATTGACCACTTACAGTGTTATTCCTGTAACAAAACCTAGGCTTATAGGTATGGATATTTCACAAGAAAGAATTGCACTTCAAACAATCAGGCTATAATAGTTTGATGCATTCATTGGAAAGAATATATTATATTAATAAATTCTATCTGTAAACTAGCAGTCCTTACATGTCAAGGAGTCATCATCGTCTGTAAGACCATTATCCGATCCACATGGAACCTCTTGGAACCAGTGGACGATGACTTTACAGGTAAGCCACTACTTTTACAATCCATGCCTCTCACTACCTTTTTTAATTTTTTTTTAATTTAAACAAATTACCAAATATGCATTGCCATAAATAGTAAAAAAAAATTCCAAAGTTGTTGGAAGATTTTACACTTGCTTATTATTATTACAATAATATATATTTAACTATAGATATGTGTTAAAATCATTTTCAAGTCCGCCGTCCTTAAAAATAAAGTCCACTTTAAGCTGTACACTTTACTGTTATAGAATTTTGTGGATGTCTCTATGTGCAAATGAGCTGTTTTGGGAATACACTCTGCACTTTATGTATCAATAACATATGCACAATAAGAAATGTATCCTTTTTTATTTACTTTCAGATTTTTCTGGTGGAAAATCTGAGTTGGGTTTGGTTCATGCACGCATGTACACACAACATTACTACCAAAGTTATAATTGAGGCTAACTGTGAGTGTTTATCAAAGAAAAAAAAAAATAGGTGGATAAATATAAGTTGGTGAACTAAGTCAAAAATAAATTTCTTCTTACAGGTCTGTTCAGCAATATCCTGCTCTTTCAAGTATGATCGCCACCATGCATACTAATATAGTGCAGATTGTATATAGCAAGTAATGCTTAGTTGACTTTAACTATTTAACTGAACTGACTGGCCAGAATCACATACCATAGAACCAGGACACTCCTATGGCCTCCACAAGGACCGCAAACAGAATGGATGTCCCTGCAGCATAGTGGTCCAACAGGGTAAAGACATAGATCCCTCCCTATGGACAATAGTTTTCAAAAATAACATAAAAAAAGGAGTCAATTATAAACAATAAAAAAAAAATTCAAACAATTAAAACAGTTATCACATAAATGTATCATCAAAAATATGCCCAAAAAAATAACCATGGAAGCTCATTTTTACTTTATTAATGTTTAATCATTCCTGTCAGTCATTTCCTGAAATTAAATTAAATTAAATTTCCTGAAATTTCATAAAAAAAAAAATCAATGACCACATGTTAAAAAAAGGTTTGTAAGCAGGAACTATTTCCTGTATCTGACAGCTTACAGGACAAACAACAGTTATCTTCAGAATTTATGAGAAAATCATGTTTTATATAAGAAAGGCTATATATATTGATTATGCTGCTTTTTAATAGGGCATGATATAGCTAAGTAAGTAAGGCATTGCCGAAAACATTGCTGCAATATTCGAAGTAAATTTGAACAGGATTCTGAAAATTGTCAACATCAATTTCTAAAATGTTTTCATTCATTCATTCATTTTCTCCCGCTTATCCGTAATTCGGGTCGCGGGGGCAGCAGTCTAAGCAGGCCCCCGCCTTCGACTGCTGCCCAATCTTCACAGCACCGTCCCTTACGGTCCCTCCTGCAGGTGGTGAGCCCACGGGAAGGCTAAAATATTTTTTGTATGTTCATTTACACTTCTGCAAAAAGTTCTCACTAGCTCACTATCAGAGTTATGCAATCAAATGTTTCATACTTTTGTAATGCACAGTAAGGCAACCAGGAAGGTCCCAAATGCAGTGATGAAGGTGAACAATTTCCTGTTTCTCTTAAGAATCTTGAAGTCATCTGTAAGTCCAGTGATGACTGCTTCCATGCCACCCATCTGAACAAAAAGGACATAGTGTATGGGTGGTGTTGGTTTGTTAAATGGGAGTGTGTTTGTGTGTCGTGTGTTTGCTTTTCTAATCTGTTTACAGTTTTTTTTTCCTGTCAATGTGAAGTTTGTTGTGGCATGCTAATGGCAAAACAAGGACTATACATGTCTGAAATATTTATATATTATATTCATATCAAAAATATTTTCATTTATATATTCTTCTAAATAATTATTGTTTCAAATATCTAAATATTTATTTCCCTATAGGCAAATCATGTTTGCATAGAGGATATTTGGACTAAGAATAAATAAATCGTCATACAAAAATCAACAATCAAAAACAAAACAACAAAACTTTTATTATAGCTCATGTTTACTGGAAAGTCTAGACTTTATGGATCCAAATATGGATTTATGTTAGCACACTAGTTAGTATTAACAGTAAATAAAATACAAATTTGCTGGTTAGATTTAGTCATGAAAATCATTGACATTAATGAGTAAAATCCTCTTAGAAATCTCTATGTCTGGTATTAATGAAAATATTGATTGTTTATTAATTATTAATTTGACTTCAAATGTATCTCAGAGTTTTTGTCCTGTCTTAGCTAAGACATTTGCTGTATAAATACAATTAAAAAATCCTCTCTGAAATCCTTTCACATTAGAACTTTAGCTACTTGTCTATTGCTGGATAGTTTATGAGTCTTACTTGAGGATAGCTAATCTTAGGCAACTAATTTGTGTTAGAATTAAAATAATAAGCATTTACAGTTTGGGATCACAGAAAATCTGTTATGATTTTTTTCATGACAGCAAGCTGGATAATTAAATAATAATAATAAAAAAATAATAATAATCTTGTACATGGACAGAGTCATGCTACCATGCATACTAACAGCATACCAACCTACAAAATTATATATAGACTATATATAGACTCTCTTACACAACTCAATTTTCATATATAGCATCAAAATAGCCAGCATATTGAAAAAGTAATCTTTGCTGATTTGAGATTTTATTTATTCTTCAGTAAGCTACTTACAGCGCTGTCAATGCCTAGGGTTAGAAGCATGATGAAGAAGAATATGGCAAAGAAAGTGGATCCAGGGAGAGTGGAAATGGCCTCTGGGTAGATAATAAACACAAGCCCAGGCCCTGCATTCAAACACACATCAGAAATAAATGCAGTATTACAGGATGATATGCCAAGGAATAACAACATAATCTACATGAAGGAACAAGAATGTTATGATTATGTTATGCAATAAGAAGTAATATACAAATAGAACAATGAGCAATAATAAACTAACTATTAAAACAATGACATTCCGAAAATAGTATTGCTTATATTCCACTCAGCAAACTAGTATTCAACACATTCAGAAATGTTTAAATATTTGTTTTTTTGCACTTGAATGTTCTTTACCATTATTTTCTGATTCAGCATTGTAAAATAATGGAATCAAGGATCTGCCAATCAAAAAATAATGTCTAAATCTAATACAGCAATGTAACATACACACCGTCTGTGGCCACTTCCTTAATGCTGACGCCATGCTCATGAGCCATGTAACCCAACACTGAGAAGATGGCAAACCCTGAGAAGAAACTGGTGATGCAGTTTATGGTGCTGGTCAGGAGGGCATCCCTGCAAAAGCACAATGCACCACAGGTTTATATCAGCATGGGTTTACATAATAGCTGTCCTTTTACCAAATTAATGAAATGTATAAGTGTTACCAGTGCATTTCTGTATTTATTTAGATAAATGATGGACAAGGTTAGATAAACGCCTGGGATTAATTCTGGAATGGTGTCCCATTTATGGTGTATTCCTGCATTGCAGTTTTCCAGTGTTCATAAACCCTAGGTCTACTGTGGCACTGATGTTAATAAAGAATCTAAATAAACTAATGTAAGATCTATGTAAGATCTTTCCTGTAAGTCAGTCTGTGTTATCACAAAAACATGGACTCTTTCACAGACTTTTAGTTTTCTCTAACAGAAACAAAATAGTAAATCTACATTTTTATTGGAAACATGTCTTGGCCCTGAGCTCCATTCTTTTTTATTTAATCCAAAGACAAGAGAGCTTTGCTTTTCCATTAGCATGAAGCCAAGCTATTGTTCATCTAATGGGGAAATTCAGGTTAATGATGAATGAGACCCTGTGTGAGATCTTATGTTTAATTACCTCATAGAACTATCATCGGGCTTGTTTAGCGTGGGGTCAGGCTGTTAACACAGCTAAACAAATGACTTTAGAGTGCTGTTTGAGTGTGGTCTAGTGTTGTTTGTTGTTGGGTTTTTTTTGTCTGTAATGTGACCAATATTGCACTTGTCCTACTATTTAGTGTCCAGTGATTTAGAGTGTCCAGCTCAAAACTGATCAGTTGCATAATCTGTAATTTGAATTAAACAGCTTCTGCAGGGACTTCTGTGTGGTGTAACAGAAAAGCATTTAGCAGTATTATTAGCTAAAATCCAAATGATGCCAACTGTCATCTGATGCCAGAAGTCCAATCGAGCTAAATGTGGATTTAGCTCTCTTATTTTGTCTAAAAGTAGATTTACTCTCTCACAGTACCAGTAGCCAATCATAGGCATAGTTAATGAAATGTAAATGATATACTTAACCAGTGAATTTAAGGAAATGATTTGAAAGGGAGTTGCAAGAAAATGTAAAATTAATTATGTGAATCATGCAAACAATTGCGATAATGTTTTTTCTTAACTTCGTAACTTCATGTGCTTTTAACTTACATATATTTTCCAAATATATGTATGTTTTCATTGCTGTTTAATGTAGTCAATGTGGTTTAAAATGTACAAACAGCATAATCCCTCAATTAATATTACTTATCCATTAAAAAAAAAGGTATTATAAAGAGACACAGACTTAGCAATAAAACACAAACTTTTATCAGTAAGGCTTAAGGTCCTTCTATCTGACATGTTCTTTAGACATTGACACAAAGCAGAAAGGACAATCACCTGGTAAGAGCATAAATGTGACACAGGCCATGACACTTATTCAATTGAGCAATAGCTCCAAGGACAAAGATGGAGATAGCCATCATTTACCTGAACCTATGTCTATTTAATGACGGAAAGATGAGGATAAAATGCACAGAGCGGCAGTGTGCATGATATAGTGCTGGGGAAGGAAGCCATTATACCCAAACCCAACAGATTTCATCAATGACTGTGTTTTACCTATAGCAGTTGTTGTCAAATTTATTGTAGCTGGCAAAGGCTATAAGCACACCGAAACCTGCCCCCAGAGAGTAGAAAATCTGAGTGGCAGCTTCAATCCAAACCTGGAAGACAACAATACATATAAAGGAAAAGAAAGACACAATACTTATACTGTAGATAACTGAAAATGTCAATCATTTATTCCCAAGGAAATAACATAATGGTTTAGGTGTATGGTTTAAGGTTATAGATATGATTATTTTAAGTATTTTATTTTATTATAGTAAATTGATGATAGTAAGTTAAATATTTTTAAATTGCAGTTAACCACAAGCTCACTTGAGGATTGTTGAGCTTATTGAGGTCAATGTAGAGGTACGCACGGATTCCATTCATAGCACCAGGTAGTGTGATGCCTCGAATCAGCAGCACGAAAAGTACAATATAGGGCATTGTGGCAGTGATATACACCACCTGCAAAAAATTGGTCAAGATAAAAAAAATATATATTAATTGAAAATAATTAATTACATAAAATGTTAAAATGCTGTATCTCTCTTTTGAAATATATCATAAATATATATTTTTTGCCTCCAACCACTTGCATATCTTCTTAACAGGTTTACAATCCTCTTTCATGCATTAATCCCTTCATGCATAAATCCCTTGATGCATAAATGAATATAAACCATATCCAGATGGTTAATCAAAAATGGCATTCATTAAAAAAAATCTGAAAATGATTTAATAGTAAAGTTTCCAAGTAAAAGTAAAATCAGAATAAAAAGTTACTGTTGAAAAAAATACTATTAAAATAAATGTCACATTCAACTTTTTAGTACCTTTCCAGAAGATTTAACGCCCTTCCACAGGCTGAAGTAGAGAATAAAAATGACCACCACGAGGCAAAGAGACAGCTCCCAACGAGGTTCCTTCAGATCATGGATTCCTTGACTCTCATGGATGCGTAATACTTCTCGTCTAAGCAAAGAATACATTCCTGCATTTTAATAAGTCTTAATACAGTTTGTTTTTCTGAATGATCAAGAAGACTGTTATTTACATAGATTACGGTTTTACAGAACATAAAATATGACAATTTATTTATAAGTTTAATTGTTGTCTTTAAAAGGGTTGGGAATAATGATTGTAAAATATGACATGCTGCAACTCATCTTTATTAAAGGTGGCAGAAGTCACAAGGCATTCAGAAATGTTTTATTCACTATTTAAAGATCTGACCATTGGAACAACCCACATCCAGAACACAACACTCACATAACAATTGCAAAGTTATTCAGAGGACTAGAGGAGAACAGTTTGTTCTGGCCATGACTATTTATCAAAGTTTATACAAAAATGCATTTAACTGCTTTCAGGATCTCCTCAAATTTATGAGAACTGAAAGGGACTGCATCCTGTCAGAAGACCTCAAACAAGTGGTGAGAATTCTACACAGAGCTTGTAAAGTTATGTGCAAATTTAATTTGTTTATAAAAAAAACTGAATTGGGAGAACCCATAGGATCTTAAATAGCGAGAACATTTATATAAATTGCCTAATAATAAATACATTAATTAATTAATTATTAATTATTTTTTTTTATTTAAAATAAAATTTTTAGGGGGAGAAATTCATTAGCTGGTCTAGTGAAAGTCCCAAGATGCAGCCAATTTGCTGTTTTGTTTTTTATATTTACAATCACGCTTCTTTATTTGAGCTCATATTTCTGAATTAGTTTTTAAGATTGGTCATTGTAATAGCAAATTTGCTGCAATAGTTCTACATTTGTTTTGTGTTTACAAATTAAAATGATCTGTTGTGCTTCTGAAAATTCTGCAATCCTTACACATTTTATGTTATGTTTTCCATATTTGCTGTTGCATCTCTGAATGTGCTGACATAATACCAAAATTGATGTGATGTTTTAAGCTTTGCTGTTATGTTATTTGATTTGCAGTCTTAGTTTGTTAATGTTTTTGCACCACCAGAATACCATAACATTTTAAATGTTTGTCATTTTGTGTAAGAATGCATTAAATTAAATTCATTGTGTCATGACAAAAAACTACATTTTTTGACTGTTTCTAATCTCTTATCCAAAAAGAAAAATGGTCTTATTTTACATACAGTCAGTTATAGACTCAGTTCTCTATGTTAAACACATTCGCCCCATGGGACCTTTTGCTACATCAGGTCTTATTGCTGCTCTGAGTTCCTGAGGGTTTCAGAATTTTATGGCTGCATAAATATGAAAAGATGAAAAGTAACAGTCATATATAGGGCCTCACCTTAGAAGAGATAAATATTAATTATGTTGTTTTTCTTTTTCTAAGTGTCAGAGCAAAATATTAGTTCCACACATTCTGAGAATAAGCTAACCTGATCCAGATTCCCAGAAGTTCCAATGCAAAAGAATTTAAGGCCATTGTTCCTAAATGCTGAACAAACCCCATATACAGTAGGAACATAATTGTTTTGTTCCTTTCCTTCCTAAATAAAAACTCTCATGAAGAAGTTACTGTTTCCTTTCCATTTTATTCATTTACATTACTGTTGGAGGGCTAAATGGTGAGTGAGTGAATTTCTTTACAATGTTGCCATTTAAAAGTGATGCCCAAATAGCTGTCTCTGTGAAACATGGGAAAATATTTCTTCTATAATCTGAAGCAGATCTCATCTGTCTCTACTCACATTTCCACAGGCAAGGTTTAAAACTCTGACCTACACTCTTCAATCTGTACTGACAGCTTTCTTTTATAGCAAAGTCCAAAATTCAGAGTTCACAGTAGAAACTATTCTTGCTGGTATTAGAGATTTGTTGTACATTAGCATAGAGGCAAGATATAATACATATAAAAGTACATATGCAAAATAAAACGTAAAAATAAAAATTACATAAAAAAATATACATATTTTTCATGGAGAAAAAGCATAATTAGAAGTAAAATAAAACACTTTGGAGCATGAAAAATGCCAATTTAATGCTTCCCTGTAACTAAAGTCCCTATTTATTAATTACAACTTATTGAATCTATTTACTGGGCACAATGTCCCCTTCAGTAACAACACTTATTAAGTCAATACAGTATCTTTGCCTTCAAGAAATAACTTCAATGGGTAATGGGTTAGAAGGAAACAAGTAACACAAATAAAATAAACTCCATCATCTTTTAACACACAATGTATAGAGGATATTTAGATTTAGATTTAAATTTCACATCTAAAATGTCCAGACATCTATATATTTTCCTCTACCAAAATTTTTTTTAATAATTTTTTTTGGAAGTAAAACAAAACAAACACTGTTAAACCAACATGATTAGCACTGTTTTAAACTGTGGTTACTGTGATTAAACTGTTTATAGCTACGTTGATGTTATGGAACGTCATGAGACAAGTTAGTTCCTGTTATTACTTAAATTGTAAACATTGGAAAGGCGAGTCATACAAACCTTTGTGCATAAGCTATTACTATAGAAACAACAATGAAACAACCCCATTAGCAAAAAAAACTATCAGATAAAGATTTGAAAACATTTTATGCCTGACTCAGAACTATGTTGTAAACATACATTAGATATTTGCCCCTATTCACATCTGCATAGTGGAAAGACACATACCCTTATGCACAAACTCACGCACACACACACACACACACACACACACGCACACACACACACACACACACACACACACACACACACACACACACACACACATACACATACACACACACACACACACACGTTTACAAATAAACACAAAAAAACACAACTCACATTAATTATTCTGCAGTATACAGAATTTCTCTAATATCCAGACAAGACACTGAGCCTGATATTGTTCATTCCTTAAAGTCGTTATTTAAAGAAACCCAATGCAACATCTATTCTAAAATCAGAAAATGCCTTTTCTCATCTTCAACCAAAATTAGATTTTCAAAGGGGAATCCTCACTGACTGACAAAATTATTATTTCAAAACTAGGTTTAGACGATAATTTTTGACAACTACTATTACGTCCCACCCACCAAAGACATAGATTGACTCATAAAACAATGCACTGAAATGCAGTGTGGGTAGTACGCTGGCTGCTGACACTTCCTCTCCTTGACATTGTCACACTTTCTTTTCTCTAGAAGTCATAATTGATTGTCTACTATAGAAAGACATAGTGGTGACATGTGACATAAATAAATCTGGAAACAACTTCCTTAATGTTGCCAAAGCTATCTATTGTTTTGTGTTGCTTTAAGTTTACTATATGGTGATTTTTTTAGGAAAGTGAAAACCAAGTCAGTTTTCCCATATTGTATGATATATATATATATATACATATATACATATATACATATATACATATATATACATATATATATATATATATATATATATATATATATATATATATATATATATATATATATATATATATATATACTGCATGTATAATTCTTTAAAATTGCTTACACCAATTCTCTATTTAATATGGAGCAGATGTGGGTTGAACTATTTAAAATCATGGGTCCATCCAGGGTGCAAAATCATGATTCTTAAAATGGGATCCAGAGACAACTACTGCTCTGTGAACCATGGGCTTTTTATGATCTGCTATTTTATTGTTGTGTTGTTCTTATATCAGGCAATTTAAATTTGTGTCCCTTTAATGAGTGTAATCCAAGCCTTACTCATTCTCTTTCAGTACCTAACAGCATCCTGGTCATGGTTATGGCATATGCAGAGACTACCTTGAGAACATGAACATGAGGCTTGAATGCACCTTGGTTAGGATTCCAGTTAATCACATAGCACCATATATACCTAGTCACACTTAAAATAATTGTTTTAAAGCAATGTATCTACTGGCATGTTTGTGGGAGGTAGAATAATACTGGAGAACCCATATAAAACCACACAAAGACACAAAGTACATGAAATGAAAATCCCCACACACAGGAATACAATCTTAGGGTCAAACCCTGGGACCTGAAGCTGTGAGGCAGAGAGGCAGACACGACCTGCTGTGCCACTGCACCACTGTAATCCAAACTCAAAAACAGTACTTACTTTCAGGTTTAGAAATCACTACAGTTACAGTATATATCCAAAATATTTAGCTACATTTAATTTAATAATTTAAATCATTGGATTATGTTCATTAAATTAATCTGTAATAAGAGGGTTATTAAATTATTTTTGTCACTTACAAGGCCAAGAAAAAAGCTGATGCAAGACTCCTTCTGGAACACTAATGAGACAAATCATAGTGTCCTGTGTTTTTTTCCTGTGGTACTGGCAAATAACAGCTGTGGAAACCATGTATCATTATGTAAGAGACCAAAAGGAGAAAGGTAACACACAAAAAAGAAAGCAAAATGTAAGAAAAAACAAACTGTAATGTAAGGAAACATAACAGGGACATGAAGTTTAATAGGAAGTATGCTAACTTGACTAAACTTAAGACATTTCCTTCGTAGGGGGTGTGTTTTATTGCCTGCAAGTACAGGGTGGTATAATCAGCTTAAAAAGTCCAGAATCTCTTGTGGCTTTCACTCCCTCTCATGTGCAGTATTAAACAGCTTTATGGTGAGTCTTTTGAATTTTACTTTAACAAAGACATCAAACACAACCTTTCCCTGTTTAGATAGAACTCCTGTATATTTATCAAGGGGAAGGCTTCTGCCCAGTGCCTTGAGATTTTTCCACATAATTCTCACCCTCAGGAATGCTTTCGCAAGTAGAAACTCCAGCACTTTTCCAAGTAGTCAACTTCCTTGTACTTTCTTTAATTATTTCATTCTGTCTGCATGGAATTCTTCTGTGTTGTCTGGTTGCCTTCTAACTTACAAAAAAGTCAGTAGATTGTAGCCTCAGGTGTAAATGTACTGTAATGGACTGGAATCCCAACCATGGTGTATTCCAATATTCTAGGATAGGCTTGGATTCCCTGCGACCCTGACAAATAGGTTGCTGATACTAAAGCGATTGTTTAAAATTAATGAATGAATACATTAAAAAATGTCATTTTGGAAGATATGCTGTGGTTCCAGCTATGATTTGCACATCAGTTCAAATATTATTATATTTTTTAAATACACTCTATGCACTTTTGTCTTTTATGTCAATCAATCATATAATGAGGCAGTCAGCTGTCACATCTGATAGTAAGAAAAAGAAAGCCTTCATATTATATTTTTTAAGTTTTATCGATAACTTTAAGGATGTGTATTCTCATGTACACTTTGTTATAAGAATATACTATATAGAAATAAATTCCCTTTCAGAGATGCTACCAGGAGTATGTAAACAGCTTACATGCACAGAGTCTATTATTATTATAAGCTAATCTTTATAGCTGACCATTGTTTAAGGTATAGATGGTGTTACAGACTGCAATTTGAATCTTTGACCTCATATTAATGCATTTGACTTAATTGACTATATAAGGATTGTATGTGTATGGCCGGTGTTTTACATAAACAAAGACAAGTTCTCTTTGGAGCCCTTTATTTGTCTCCATGTCACCATTTTTAATATTAAACCAAGTGTGGATTTTTGTATTGTTCGCTAACTGGACATTTTAAACGCTCTTTTTGAATCCATGTTTAGAAAATATATACATACACCTCAAAATGTTTAAACCTTCTGCATAAAACAAAGATGTCATTAATGAGTCACTTTTTAAACAAACACTAGATCCACCTTCAGGTTTGTTTCTGTGCATATATTAAATAACTTTCCTATAAAACACACTCATGAGAACACACTCAGCCAGACATCACTATAAATCAAGGGCACTAATGTTCATCCAGCCTGGTTGAACAGAAATAAAACTCTTGCTAACATTCTAATTTTCCACAGAAAACCGCAATTTCTAAAAATAAGCAAAAGTTAGCTCAGATGCTCCACTGCCCTGAGTACGAAGAATTCAAATAGTCTGGATTATGGGTGAACATCTGTTTTTTTTCTTACTTTTATCTTTACTTTATAATCATGGAGCTTTAGTAGGAGTTATGAATGTGTTTCGAAATAAAACCTTGCTGTTTAAATCTTTGGCCTGTAGCAGCAGACTTTCAGGAACCTTCATCTAGGTTTTGACTTATTGCATGAACACATGATAGGTATGAAAACTGTCTTTGGCCAATAACCACAATATGAATAAATATTGTGGTATGAATATAACATTTGAAATGTAAAAATTATAATTAGACCACTAGACAAAAAAGGTAATTTAAAATTTGCAAAACCAAGAATGAAAAATAAATGATATATGTACCCAAACGCTGCTATAAATGGTATACTTGAGCAGGGGATAAATGTCAATGCAAAATAACTTCCTGGTAAATCAGACTAATTAAGTTGATTAAATATTATGCTGAAAAAAGAATTTTCAGTGGATCATCTTTAAACCACTGTTCTATTCTAAACCACCATCTGTTAAATTTTTTAGATCCAACAAATGTATGTTATAATGATACATTGGCGGAATACTGCTGCAGAGCTTTGAAAGAGACCTCAGAAAACATTCGGAATACATAGAACATTATTCTTTCTGCTAAACAGAACTTTTCCGTTCTAAGTTTCACTCCACGTTCAATGCAGAAGATTGTTGGAATGTAAACTGCTCTACTTTCAAACAGCCATCCAATGCTTGTACGCCCCACTGCTTTCAGCCTAGACTGAATCAATTATGGCACCTTCCACGCTCTACTACTGTTAACGATTAACACCTGAACCCATTCAACACAGCCTATCAGGAGTAGGATCCGATTCATCATGTTTTTTCAAAATTTTCCTACATTATCTAAAGAAACACATCTTAATTTAGTAACAGATGCTTTACAGAAGTGCTGTTAACACAGCCAAAAGGGATAGAAAAATTAAATATGGAATTAAAATGGAAGCGAAAGATTTGATGCATTGTCTGAATAGGGCAAAATAATTCTATGGAGTATCTTACTTAATGGATGTAAAATAATCTACTTATTAGAGCAGCCACGAATCCATTATAAATCCCTAGCCCAGACTGATGAAAAAAGTCAGGTGTCAAAAATGCCACACCCTCTAAATCTACTCCTTGCTCTGAGGAGTACATTCATAAACATTTATAAATGTTCATAATCTGAGATGAATTATTTATAAAAATGATAATTGGTAATCATGATGCTTTTACTGCAGAGTGCATTTACACTGTAGCTTGATCTACAACAAATCTGAACTACATGCAATGTCTCATGCAACTCTTGATGAAAACAAAAGTAAGCATATTCAGAGTGAGAAAATGAAGTCAATGACAACTCTGTTGTCCTTAAAAATGCATTTGGCCCAACAGCTCAATGATACAGTGCTATAAAAACATACAGTATCCTAAGCACTGACAAAATATAGGATTTAACATAAGGATTCAACTCACTCATAGAACTCAGCAGCAGGCGTTCGCTTGTACTTGGCATAGGTGGCATTGTTCAGGAGCATGGAGCCAGTGATGAGCTTGGGGTCTTTGCACATTTGGCTGTTCCATGTGTTGTTGCAGTGCTGCCAGGGCAGCTCACTCGTGAATGAAGAGAACAGGTAGTACAGAGACCAGGCTATAATGACGTTGTAGTAGAAGCCCACATACAAAGCTATGATGATCACAGTATAACCAACACCTGTGAATAGATGGGACAGATGATATAGTGCATTCTTTAAAATGGTGTGATAAGATTATGTTGGAATTGCAGAAGTTATAAGTCACGAATGAGTCATTTCTTTAGAAAATATTAGGCAATGTCTAACATTACACACTTGACTGCATTAATTGTGGAAGTCGCTGCATTAATTGTGGAAGTCACTGCATTGCAGGTCATTTTGCAGGTCAAATCTTATCAAATCACATCGTCAGTGTGTTAACAAAATTTCCCAGTGGGTATAACAAGTTTGGCAGAGAATATGATGCCTTTTTAAAAGTGGAAAGCTTTAATTTAAAAATATTTTCTATAATTCCGACATATGAACATGTAGTTAGTTTTCTACAGTGTTTTTATTTGGAAGCAACTTCTGCATTCCACCTGCATTCTGAGCGTTCCACCTGAATGGAAAACCAAAGTCTGTTTTAATGACAGTGTAGCAAATATACTGCATATAGTAGCAAATCTAGGATTCAATTAAAAGTAACAGTAAAGGCAAATTTCTTTTACATTTTTCTCCTACATACAGTACTACATACTACTTTTACTACATCCTGACATTTAATACATTAAAGGATTGCATTGGTTCAAGAACTCTCCATAGTACAACTGTACTGAAGGGATGAACAACATTTTTACAAATAATTGATGATTTGATCATATTATTTGAAGTGATGCTGATCTCAAAGACATTACGTGTACCCAAACCATGTCAGCAAAATAAATACATGCTCCAGACAAAACAATATACCAGAACCATCAACATTCTTTTTTTATTTTATCACCTGTTTGTACTGTACTTAAAATATCCCCAGGAAGACCTGTAGCTACCATTCTAGTATAGTATATAACAGATTGTGAATACAATTACCATTATTTTATAATAGGCAAAAAAACATTGGCTTGTAAGTACACATTTAATTAAAGCATATTAAATATTTGTTCGAAAAACTTCAGGGCATGACATGATCAAACCATGCCTTTGTTTGTGTAAGCAGGTAATGAAGCTTGATTTTAAAAACACACCTTTGAAAATAGGGCAGATCTTCCACACAGTGGCCGCCCCCTCTCTGTTATACTGACCCAAAGCCAGCTCCATGTAAAACAGCGGCATTCCCGCAATAAACAGGAACATGGTATACGGGATCAGAAAGGCCCCTGAAGAAAGAATTTGCATGTGTGTTATCATTCCAGAAACAAGAAAGAGATTGAAAAGAAAAATGAAAGGATTGTCTGCATGTGTACTAAAATAAAACAGCATAAAAGTGAAATTCATGTACTGTTATCTATAATTTAAAGGCAAGGGATCAATAGTGATCACACAGTATACTGTTTTGAGATGTTTTGTCTTTATATTTCTGTATAAAGACAAAACTTTTTAGCACTAGATTAGCACTAGCACTAGATAACGTGTTAATACGGATACGGGATATGGAATAAGCTTTGATTTGAGATACAGCAACACTGCTACTTCTTTTCCATCTCCTCGATAACTTTGTGTTTTTCCCCATTGGTTCAATCTGAAAGCAGGAACAGATTCTCTGAAGGTAAGTGGGTGTTGACAATGCACACAAATTAACAATTTTGAAACACATTTTCACATTTTTAAATGTTTACTTGAATTGAATTAAGCACATGATACAGTAAGCTTGCATTATGCATTATATATTGCATTATAATTCTTGATTAATGTTTATTAAAAGTAAAGAGGAGCTAATGTTCACTTTATGGTTGCCTGTTCTTTAAAGCAGAGCCAAGGGTGGCAAAACATTTCGGCAAAAATTTTGAGCAAACCATACAAGATAAATCATAGTGACTCACACAAAGATAATAAAAAGCTATGTGGGATTTGTCAGCTGGAAAATGTATGGATTTATATGGCAGAAATGGAATGTGTGGAAATAAAGTAAACAAAAACTAAATCTAAATCTGAATCATTATACTGCTGTTAAATTTATTTAAATGTCTGACATCTTAGCTGCAAAAAAAGAAGTAAAAAAAAAAAAAAACCCTTGGCAGACACTACAATAGCCTGCATTTTTGATGATTGTGTCATTAGAGATGCAATTCCAGCCAGAGACAATAATCAGGACATCTGCGTGACTGATCAATCCATGCTCTATTTATTAGCTCTACTTATTTATCTAGGCTCAGTTCACATAATATATAGGCAAGTATGGTGTCCAATATAGCAGCAGTGGAAATAACAGTAAAGGATTTTGGGTAATATGCTGAGTCAAGCTTCACCACACCATACAGTGGCTAAAAATTAAACAAAATGTGCACTTTTCTATGTGCACTGATTTGAACAAAAACACAAACATCTTGCTTATTATGAAGCCTTTAATTCACATGTTTGAATGAACGTAACACTTTTCCTCCTCTTTTGCTGCATCACTAAGAAAAATAAATAAATCTTTGCATGATTGATCCATACCTGGAAATCTGATGCTGATGAGTACAGGAGTCCACCACAGGGTTATTAATAAAGTGTCTGGCCATTACCATTACTTTGACACATTAGGTCTCCTGTCTTAGTTTGAAATTAGTTCACTCATTTTCAGAGACAGTACAAAATACAAGTGGACAATACAGAAACTACGGTCCATGCTTTTACAACCACTCGTTTTAACCAATGCAGTTCTCTTCACATTGGAGCTCAGAATAAATCCATGTGTTTGTTTCTCACCACAACACAAATCTGTTAATGTCGATTTACATCACTGTGTTTTGGAGGTCCTGGTTAATGGTCTTTTTGGAGGCTCCTTGTTGTGCATACAGTATGAGTCCACTATGGGGTGCAGGTCTGCAGGTTTTAGTTCTCTTTCATCTGTCTTCCTCCTCTATTTTTTTTTATATATATATATATGCTGCACTGTTGTGTTGCTTTATGCTTCTTTAACTCAGACTTTACTAAAATAGGTTTAAAAGAAATGCGATGTCCTCTATTCAGTTTGATTTTAAACAGCATGCAAGTATTAATGGTTGAGTCATTTAATGAAAGCCTGCAAGAACTAAGTTGTGAGAAGAGCTTTGTTGCAAATGAAGAACATCAGTAGCACGTCACTAACCTCCGCCGTTTTTGTAGCACAGGTAAGGGAACCTCCACACGTTGGCCAGGTCCACAGCGAAGCCGATGACGGAGAGCAGGAAGTCCAGTTTCTTGCCCCACGTCTCGCGTTCCGGCACCTCGGTGCACGTGCGCGTGCGGGAGCTCGTGTACTGCAAGCCGTTGCGCTCTTTGACCAGGATGAGCTCCACGTCCTTCTTCTCCACGGCGAACGGCTTGAGCGGGGCCACTGACGCCAGCTTGTGCTCGGGCACCACCTGCACGTTCATGACGGACGCTGATGCGCGCGCGGTGCCGGAAGAAAGGCGGGACGGGTGGCCGGCGCTCGAGTCGGCACTGGCAATGATGATGATGATGATGATGATGTGATGCTGGGGAGGAGAACTCTGGGGAAGAGGAGGGTGATAAGGACGACTTTTGGTTCTTACTGATTCATCAGCTGTAGAAGAAAGAGGGAAAGAGATAAGGTTGAAGGGGTAAAAGTCAATGAAATTATGAAACATGAAACACTGAAGTGATAAACAAACAAATAAACAAAAACACTTGTTTTTATGTCGACTATAGACATAAAGTTGTACAGTTGCAAAGTTTACATGCTACAATGAAACTTTTGGATGGTTAAAAAAGAAATGAGTCTTATGTAAAGTTCTACAGATATGAATTATTGTTTGGCGCATCAACAGTAAGTTGTCGCGCGCCCCAGAGTACCGGAGTTAGTACAGGAGTTATCACTAATTCATGCATTAGGCTAGAAAGTGTTGTATAAATCGAGGCGCTGATCAGTTAGATATAACGTCCATCTTTAGAGTAAAGCAGTGAAAGTCGAGTTTCAAGTCCGTACTTCTGTCTTGGAGATTGTTGGTCCATGCCCGACTGCTCGTGCGCTCCAGACGCGAATGAGAGGCTGCTGCCCATTCTTACAGGAGGTGGACTTGTCCCCTCCCTTAGACTACAGGACTATTTAAATTGGCATCCTCCTATTTTTTCACGTGATATTCTATATCTTAGTGTGCCTCGGATCCGATTATTTCCATTATTTCTTTTTTTAGACCACAATAAATTAATAAAGCAATAAATCAATTTACTGAAAATGTGACAAATTTTTTACACCTCTTTAAATGTTTATATTCTTAATGCATGTATTTCTTGTAATTGATGTAATGATTTTGTTATTGCACTTAATATGCATATTATGTTGGCTAATTTATTTATAATATTTTAGTTCTTTAGCTTTTGGCGTTTATTTAACGTGTAATCAATAAAATCATAAATTACACCAATTCCTTAAACATATTAACAAAATATATTATTTTCTTAATATCTTTATTATTATCTTTTTTATTGTTTTTTATTTGTTGGTTGTTCTTAAAGCACCAGTTCAGTTTTCTTTATTTACTAATATTACTTTTTACTACTACTACTACTACTACTACTTCTACTACTACTAATATTGATCATTATTATTCTAATTATTATAATTATTTCACGTATTTGTTAACCATTTGCTTGTTTGTTTGTTTATTACACTAACACCAACAAAATGCAAGAGTTGCTTTAACCAAGCAAGGTTGGATTATGATCTTAATATAGTCTAGTACCTTGTGAGTAAAAATATCTGGGCTGTTTTAACAATTTAAAAGAAATTAGAATAGTTACATAGCAGGGTCAACATTCTGTAGATGTAGATTGATTGAATATAAATAAGAATGATCTAAAAACACTGTCCATCAATTCAAAAATCTAGTACATAATATTCAAAAACAAGTTCTTAACTAAATTAGAGCATAAGTGGAAGTGAACAAAACTTAATGCAGTTGCAGGTAATTTATTTGACAGACTTTTTCTCACTGCCACTCTGTCTTACCTGGCACTGTGGAAAATTCTAGAAAACAAATTTTTACGCATTGTTCCTGCACTAAAGTACACTTCAAAAAGCCTCAGACTTAGCCTCAGACTAATCAGCCTAGATGTGAGATGTGTTACAATACATGTCAGGTAAGAAAACAAGCTGATTTTTTCCCATTTGGATTCTCATTCAGATATTCAATGAAATGTGCCAACTTTGCATCTGAAGTGGAAACACAAATGCGCAAATTAATTAAAATAATAAGAACGCGTGAGCAGTGTAGATTAAACTTTTTGCCAGTTACTATAGTCTTCAAATTTTGTGTAAAAAAAAAGATAAAAACAAGACCTCCTTAAAATTGTATAATCTTCTCTTTAATTGTATGTTTCTCTCCTCTTATTCCTCATAGATTCAATTACCTGTTTTCTAAGAAGCCGTAAAAGCATTGTGTCCCATGTGTAATCAAATCCTGCTCAGCTTTAGCCAAAGGCTATGATTTCTATTAGATATGGGTGATCAGTTCATCCTATTAAAGTCAATGAATGTCCATTTAAAGCTTTCCAGTGCTTCTTTTATGAAACCTTTACAGGCCTGTTTTTGTGGATATTCTGACAAAGATTAGATAAAATAAGGAACCAGGTTACTCAGGCAGGTTTATGCACTCATAAAGAACATTTTCTTACTACAGGAACAGGAATTTGTTCATACTTCTTTAGGAAGTTGGCATACAAATTGGAGACAATGACACCAGGAAAGGACAAACAAGCAATGTCAAAGAACATTCCAAGAACAAGGATTCTCCACCAACATCAAGCCTGTTAGTTTTATCTGTTTCCAATAGATCTGCACCTGTTAGGTGATAAAAACTCATGACTTTGAACAACAACATCCTTTTAAAACATATAACTTACATATAAATCATATTTTAAAGTGGTTAGAAATGTATATGTTAGTAACTGATCAGTTTTTTTAACTAAAAAATTAAACCTTGTTTGATAAGCTTTAAAGGAGAAATATGTATTATAGAAAGTTCTTTATTTCATAAGTTTGTCACTGAAAATTCCAATATGATCTTGCAAAGTGGTAACATCAGTTCAAAAAGAAAAAAATGATGGAGGTTTGATTTTACAACGATCAGTTATAGCATTAAAACCACCTCTGTAATAATGTGCAGTCCCACTGATATCAAAACAGCTTCGACCAATAAAGGCTTGCACTTTACAAGACCTTTAAGGTGGGCTGTTATATCCAGCACCAAGCCATTACGGAATATAACTGCCTTTAAAGGTTATACTTGGCCTGCAACAGTGTTTAGATAGGTGATCAGGGTAATGCCAATATGAATGTCAGGACCCAGGGTCCTCCAACAGCTTACTTTTTCCCTCATAGTGCATCCTGGTGCTATGGGTTCTCCAATAAAACCATGGCCATGCACCTGCTTACATCTTTTATACTCATGTAATTCAGCAAATCAGATCACCTTCTTTCATTGATCCATGGTCCAGTTTTGAGTTTTCCTGTTTCAAACAAATCAACTTTTAGAAGTGACAAATAAATCCCATTGCTGCCTTACCCCCACACACACAAAACACACACACACACGCACGCACGCACGCACGCACACACACACACACACACACACACACACACACACACAAACACACACACACACACACCTCTTATTGACTTGCTGTAGTGAATACAAACAAATAACATTTTGGTAAATGTTTTTTCACAGCAACATTGCCAAGTTTTTTATGTATCTAAAACATCCACAGAATTATATTCAAAACATAATAAAAAGCTAACCATGACGAAAATAAACGGCATGGGAAGATCTTTGAGAAATTTTTGCTCAGGAGACATATATATAGGGCAGGTGTTGGAGTGCCTTGGGGCTCTGGGTGAAAGGTTGATCATTAAACCAAACAACGAGCAGACCTTACAAAATTACATTCAATTACATTACTTCTAGATAAAAATCGCAAGTTTGCCAAACAGCTACACAAAACAGAAAACTATATATAGCTATATAAAGCTATATTTTTCATGTACATGCAGATTTGTAACAGTCTGTGCAACCTATGAAAAGATACATAAAGTAGGAGGAGTTTAAGGTATGAGCAGAACTCACTTCTATACCTTTACCTTGGTCACGTCTTTACTGATAATAATATTAATCCAATCTCAGTTTTGTTTGAATACACACACACACATGAATTAAAGATGCAATTCAGTATAATTTCTGCTAGGCTAAAGTCTTCACACTTAGGATATTGGACTGAACAACAGGGAAATTGGCATTTTATTGGTGCTCTAATAAGATACCATTTTAATATATTTTTTATTAGATCCTTTCAGTTCTTTACACCATCACTAAGCCGCATCTAAATGAAAATTAAATCCACTGGAGGCTTTATTGGAATGAATTGTTTTTATGCTCATACAACACATATCTGTGTGGTCCAAAGCATAAACAGTGCATTTATGAAAGGATGTATGAAAACATCAATGTGCTCCTGACCTTCAAATAATTTCAAGGGTAATTTAAAGCAATATACATTTTATTTAATGACATTCATTTCTAAAAACATAGCATTGTATTTGCACTAAGGACATACTGACCCCTTCAGTAAATAGTGTCTCTTTGTCCAAACCAAGTTTATTTATTTGTTGTAGATTATATAACTGGCCTTCCAAATTTTGATTATCATCCATATTTACTTTATTACATTTAAAAACACATCATTTTAATTAAACAACATTAAAAAAAAACTTTACATTATGTGACACCATGACACTAGTGAGAAAGATTTTTGTGTATCGAGTTAACAGAATGCAGCCAATTATCTCATTTCAATCTTCCAGATATGATACATGATGGGGGAATTAATGCTATTTTGTGATTTAAAGAGAAAAGAGGGCAGAGAAATTATTATTTTTTGTATTTAAGGACATACATGGTCCATAAAAATACAACACAACAAGCAAAACCAAACAAACCAACAATCGCAACACAAAAAAAAAACGACAGGGCATAATCCACAATATCACATATTTACATACAAAGTAAGATGCTAGTGGTTACATTGGAGAAAAATATGACCTTAGATCTGACCTTGTATCTGAACTTAGTTCATGGTTTGTCAGTGTTGAAATTTTACTGTTCACAAAATCTGATATCATAAGCATACACTTGTACAGGGGATTATGTAACGTAGCAGAACAGATTGGCACATCGAAACTACTTTATCGTGGAACCTGAAGCAACAGCCTCATTCCATCATTTTATGATTAAGTTCTGCTCCATGCTGCTCCATGCTGCTTCTTCTGCCAGAAATGGGCAGTATACATAGGGGTAAAGTATGCTCTATAAAATACAATCTTCATAGATCTTTAACACCTACGAAATTTCCAAATCAGCAAGCATATTTGCTTGTGCACATGACACTGTCTGTAGATGTCTCTATCATCAGACAAATGATCAGCTATATAAGTATCTAACCTTATCACATACTTTAAAGACAATACCGGAGAGAGAAAATTCAAGAAATGAAAGTTTCCTGTCCTCCCTACTACTGATAATCATAATATTACTCTTCTTACTTTATTGTATTTAATATCAAAATTTAATCCATACTGAAAATAACCTTCAATAGCTGTTGAAAACCTGCCTATATGAACAAAAAAAATCACTAAATCATCTGCATACATCAAGCGGTTGATGATAGTATTAGCAACCATACAACCTGTTTCACAACTGTTTAGCAGCTTCGATAAGTCATCCTTATAAACATTAAGGAGAAATGGAGACAAGGATTAGTAGTATAATTAGTATTATATGTGACACAAACACTGTTGTTTTCCTTGACAACAACATACAACACTGTAAAAGCACTCCTCAATACGTCACTCCCCAGGTCCAGTAAAAGGTTTCATGTATGTTGCTGGTGGAAAACTAGCTTTGTTTTACACCAGCACATTTATAAAGATTCCTTTTTAAAGCTTCTTCTTTTTCTTCTTCTTCTTCTTCTTCTCCTTCTTCTTCTTCTTCTTCTTCTTCTTCTTCTTCTTCTTCTTCTCCTTCTTCTTCTTCTTCTTCTTCTTCTTCGGCTTCTTTCGGCTTCTCCCATCAGGGGTCGCCACAGCGGATCATCCGTCTCCATGCCCCTCTGTCCTCTACATCTGCCTCTTTCAAACTAACTATTTGCATGTCTTCCCTCACCAGATCCATAAGCCTCCTCCTTGGTCTTCCTCTTTTCCTTTTTCCTGGCGGCTCCATCCTCAGCATTCTTCTACCGACCTACCCCATGCCCCTCCCCTGTACATGTCCAAACCATCTCAATTGTGCCTCTGTCACCTTATCTCCAAAACGTCCTACATGCACGTTCCCTCTAATAAACTCGTTTCTAATCTTGTCCATCTTAGTCTATCCCAATTAAAATCTCAACATCTTTAGCTCTGCCACCTCCAGCTCCACCTGCTGTCTTTTAGTCAAAGCCACTGTCTCTAATCCATACAACATCGCAGGTCTCACCATAGTTCTATAAACTTTCCTTTTCACTCCTGCAAATACCCTTCCATCACAAATCACTCCTGCCACTCTTCTCCACCGACTCCACCCTGCCTGCACTCTTTTCTTCACTTCTCTAACACACTCTCCATTACTTTGCACTGTTGATCCCAGGTAACTAAACTCCCCCACCTTCACCACCTCTTCTCCTTGCAACCGCACCACTACACTGCCCTCCCTCTTATTCACAATCATGTACTCTGTCTTGCTCCTACTGACTTTCATTTCCCTTCTCTCCAGCACGTAACTCCACCTCTCCAGGCTCTTCTCAACCTGCTCACTACTCTCACCACAAATAACAATATAATTTTTAAAGCAAATAATGCGTCCGTAGCGCTCTTCCTCGGCATGAAATCATACTGCTGATCACCGATGGTCACCTCTTCTCTTAGCCTGGCTTCCACTACTCTTTCCCATAACTTCAAGGTGTGACTGATCAACTTTATTCCCCTGTAATTACTGCAGGTCTGCACATCTCCCTTATTCTAAAAAACCGGTACCAGCACACTCCTTCTACATTCCTCAGGCATCCTCTCACCTACCAGAATCTAGTTAAACAATCTGGCTAAAAACTCCACTGCCATCTTTCCTAAACATATCTACGCTTCAGCTCATAAGTCATCTGGTCCAACCGACTTTCCACTCTTCATCCTCTTAATCGCTGCTCTCACTTCCACCTTACTAATCCTATCCATTTCCTTCTTCACCATCTCCACATCATCCAATCTTCTCTCTCTCTCTCTCTCTCTCTCTCTCTCTCTCTCTCTCTCTCTCTCTCTCTCTCTCTCTCTCTTATTTCCCTCATTTATTAACTGCTCAAAATACTCCCTTCACCTTCTCAACACACTCTCCCCACAAGTCAACACACTTCCATTTCCATCTTTTATTGCTCTAACTTGAAGCACATCTTTCCCAGCTCACCATTAATGAGTTTCTTACACCTCTTTACTGGAATTTTGGAACACTCGTCTTTTGCAAACTGCTCCAGGTCATTCAGATTTGAAGGATACCTTCTTCCAATTGCTCTCTCCACAGGTGTTTTATGGTATTTGGATCTAGGCTCATTGCTGGCCATTTCAGAACTCTCCAGCTCTTTGTTTGTAACTATTTCTGAGTGCTTTTTGGGTCTCCTTTTTTTGGGCTTCTGGGTCTCCTACCATAGCATCCCTTTTCATCCAGATGCCGACGGATAGTGCAAGCTGGAACTGTTGTACCCTGTGTCTGCAAATCAGCTTAAATTTGTTTGAAAGTTAATCTGGGTTCTCCCTTATCCACAGACAACTTCTTTCTTTTCTCCATACTCAGTGTGATATTCTTTCTTACAATTTTGAAAAGATGGCAATAATTTTTTCCAGTCCATTTTTGAGTTCTGTGTGAAATCTTATCAAGTTTGACTTTTCTTTTCTGTTTTTTTTTTCGTGTTGTTGCGGTGCAAACAAAAACAATAAGCACGCAAATACAAAACATTTGCAATTGGAAACATTTTCTGAAAGAAGGGTTGCATTTTCTGACAAAATTGCAAGGGTGCCGATATTTTTGGCCTTGACTGTATATATAAGCAAAAGTGGAAAACCACAAGCATTAACAATGACATATTTTCCAAAAATCTTGAAGCTTAGTTTGCTCTTTGGTGTCTTGGGGTTCCTTTTATTCGTACACGATTGCGTAAATATTTCCTCACTCTTTCCTTAGAAGAAAAGGATTGTAAGAATCAGCATGGTGTCATCCAGAGGTTTCGAGGAAGGAGTTGTCCTGTGTTTGTGTTTCACCCTCTGGGAGGTGCCGTTACGGCTTTTGTCCCTTCTGCCCAAGGCCAAGTCTTTTTCCTCAGATCAAAGGCAAGTAAAAGTGCTAAAAGTTATGTTTACTCAAGAAGGCTGCATTTGGGGAAGCTGTGGGAGACTGGGGTATGGCATCTATACAGTACAGTACAGAAAATACCCACCCACAGAGACAGAGAAATGTGACATTACTGTGAGAATCTACAGTGTAGAATACATTGATGCTCACAGTACTTAACTATAATGCATTATATACTGTAATTATTTACCACCACCATACATTACATTTAATCTGACAGTTCACAACACATGGCATCATCTCTTTTAAGCATAATATTCTATAAATTGGGGAATAAAAAAAAAAAAAAGGATTATAATAATATATAGATACAACCACAAAATAGAAATAGAACTATTATACATAGTGTTTAAAACTTGAATCATGGGAATGCTAGAGGATGCAATAAATCTCATGCAAAACAGATGTTTTACTGTCCATTCGGTTTAAGCGATTTGTTAGACATTAAACTTGTACTAATCCAAATAATGTGTATTAATCTGATACTAAACTTGATAGGTGGTTCATCACCTTTAAACTTTCATGTTACATTGACAAATCCAGCCTGAAAACAGTTCCATAAGCTTAAAGATAGTCTAAAGTTGAAAGAACAAAGAAGGGTGTCAGAAAGGAAAATAAACTGACAATTACAGGTAAATAACAAATAAAGTGGTGCAAGTGGGAAGTCCCATGAAATGAGGGCGCAAAAAGGTACAGCAAAAGAGTTATTAGTAGAAAGACGTGGAGTGAAAGAGTGATACAGCTAGTGTGAATGAAAGAGAGAGAGAGAGAGGGAGACCTACAGGTAGATTGACAAAGATAGGTATGATAAAAGATAGAAGTGAGGGAGAAGAGGGGTTCATGCCACACACTGCATGCGTTTTAACATTTGGAGTTTAAAATATTAAAGCTGTCAAGGTCTCTAAAGGTTTTTGATATATTTGATTATCTGCTATGAGCAAACCCTAAATCTGAATGTCGCTTGCACAATTTAGTTAGGCAATAGATTTCTGCAATTGATTTCTGCAAATTTTGGCCACTTTGAGTTTCTGTAAAAAGAACACCATAATTTTGATCAGTTAGAGAAGTTTAGAGAAAGGGGTGTGGTGAATTTGCTGCATATAGCTTGAAAGCATTAGGAGTTGTAGCATTGAGAAATGTTGGTTTCTATTTACCTAACCATAGGTGGCAATAAAATAATATCAGAAGACTAAACACAGTCCCACACATGTTTCTTGAGTGATGGGACATTCTGTTTGTCTTATTTTATGCAGGTGAGGCAAGTATAAGTATAAATGACAAAAAAAGTTTTACAGGCATTTCACAGCATTTCATGTAACTATAAATGGATGTGTCATTCTTAGGTTTAGAACTACAGTAAATACAAATCAATGAGAGGGCAATGCATGTATGCAACGTCTCTAGTGCTTGCAGGATGGTGTATGATTAGCTCGCTGCATTTTGCAACAATTTGGCAGTTTTGCCAATTAACTGCTCATTTTGTCAGTGTTGACCTTTCTTTAGAAGAACATCAGATCAGTCTCTTCTACATTTGTATAGGCAGACACCGGCTCACCCAGACCCCTTTATCCAATCCTCGTTTGGTTGGTGCAAATCAAACCTAATTAGTGGCATTGATTGTTTAGGATTTGACTAGACAGCCTTAGCTTGAGGCTGCTCTAAAATGGATCCAGCAATATAACAGAGAAGCACTGAAAAATAGAGCAGAAGTGGAAGAAAGAGCCAACAATGCTATTTAATTGATTATATGCCATCCCATCAATATTAGTTAAAATGAAATGGCCTTTTTTGTCTGCAAAGGTTACAACAAATTGACGGTGGAAATCACAGCTGGTGATCACAGTGTACTGAACAGCAGGGATTTAATGAAGTGAGCTGCATGCCATCATTCATGCAGCAGAGGCTTACAAGAGAGGACATCAGTCTTCTGTAGGACGCTGCCATCATCATCACTGACCCAGAAAATGAATATTGTACATGGACTAATTTTGAGAAAAATCATTGGTTATATACACATTACATGCTCAATCAATATCATTCCTTTTTCATTATCTCCAAATAGCTCTGCTAAATTTGGTGCTTATCTTGTCAGTGTATAAAGAGTAATATTTCTTATCTGATGAGGAACAATGGAAAATTGTATCAAAAGAGTTTGATTGAAGCTGTAATAGACATAAAATCTTAAAATCCTATACATTAGGTTGTAGGATTTGTGTGTTCTAGTTATGTCAAATGATGTGTTTTTAATTTGGGAAAAGTACACTATACAAAGGTTTGTGATTTTTTTTAACATCCCATTCCACATTTAGTCTCCACTGGCACTATATTTATTTTCTTTATATATGGAGATATGGACATTCAACCACACGGGCATTTGGAAAGTCATGTACAAATGTAAGATGAGAAGGTCTGGGATGCAGTCACCGTTCATCCAAAAGGTGATAAAAAAAGGTGGAGGTCAGCTCTAAAGAAGGCCATTCAAAATCCACATAAACCACATCTTCATGTAAATTTAATGATACCACATTGGAAGACATCCTATACCAATTGTGTTCCCAACTTTGTGTTAACAGTTTTGAAAAAAAAACCCAGTTTTTGTTCAGGTTACGTTTGTATGTTGGCAATCATATAAACAAATAATGTTCCAATCTCAGGATATGTACAGCTGTTCACCGATCAGGCATTATGAACATCTGCCTAATATTGTGTTACCAAAACAATTCTGACCCATCGAGCATTAACTTCCGCAATTTGAGCTACAGTAACTCTTCTGTTGGAGCAGACCACACGGACCAGCCGTCGCTGACCACGGCATCCATAAGCCTTTGACCACCTTGACCATGTCGCTGGTTCACTTCTTTTTCATCCTTGGACCACTTTTGATAGATACTGACCACTGCAGACTGAAAACAGCCCACATGAGCTGTTTTGGAGATGCTCTGATACAGTCATCTAGCCCTCACAATTTGGTCCTTGGTCAAACTCGTGCAAATCCTTACATTTGCCCATACATTTTTCATGCTTCTAACACATTAATTTTGAAGACAAAGTGTTCACTTGCTGAATAATATATCCCACCCAATAACAGGTGCTACGATGAAGATATAATTAGTGTTATAATGTTATAATGTCAGAACAATCGTGACGCCTTATGTTTTTGAAGAAATGTATTTGATGAATGATTTTAACATCAATAACTTTGCGCTCAGTGTTTTTTTTCCTTTTGAAGTTTCATAATTAGTATTATTGCACACAAAACGATACAAAGCAATGGAATAAAAACTAAATGTTTGCAGAGCTTGGTGACTTTTATATTCTAAAGACACTCAAAATTAAATTTTTAATGTATATATGAAAAGAAGCAATTTAAACCCAGTGCAAGTGTGCAGTGCCCAAGGTGTGTTTTTCTTAATAAAATTTCTAATTCGAATGTACAAATATTTTCTAATATTTTACAATAAACATTTCTTAATTTTTGTTACTGCACTAACCCATTTTTCACATAGTTATATTATATATAATAGACCTTATTTAAAGGAAAAACACCTTGTTCAAAGGACCAGGAGCAACAGCTTGGTTGTGCTGAGATTTCAGCTCTTGACATTCCGAACCGAGGGCCAGCATCTTAACCACTGAGGTACTGAGGTGCTTTGCTTGGCTTTGTAAGGTTTAGTCTTGATTTTAAAAGGTTGATTTTGAATTTGTAATATTTGGTCTTTGATTTTAAAAGGTTGATGAAGTGGTGATTGCACGTGAACTCACACATAAAAAACACCAAAACAAAAGTTTCAGTCAGAAAATAAGTAATGTATGAAGAATTGTAAAATGGGTTTCTAGTGTCACCTGGTGGACGACTGCAGAATAAACGCATTGTATATTTCTTCAATGAGTCTTCAGAATAGCTTCCATTCTTTTTCTACAGTGAGGAATCTAAGTCTGTATGCAGTACAACTAAGCACAAATGAGGTTTGGAGTGCTTTTACTGTGTGTAATCAGTAATATTTTATTGATTTACAGTAAAGCTTTTACATGTAATCAGTTTACTGTGTGTAATGAGTAAAACAGTACAAGTGTATAAATCCACTGACAGATCCTTGGAGTTTCATGAATTATTCTTTATAGTCGAGTTTAAAATGAGAAGTTTTGGGTATACAAACATTTGCACTTGACTGTACAAAATGATCATATATTAACTGTTTTTGCAGTGTTCAAGACACAATTATTTAAAGCAGTAAACCTTGTAAAATACATGCTTTCTTTATGCAATATATATATATATATACTAATCCATTGCAAATCCACTATATTTGCTCTAAGGCACATGGGAGTCACAAGATTTCAACACGATGCAATGGCTGTGTTTCAAATCAAGAAAGTAACCATTGATTTCTAGCAGAAATTTGCCACACTGTTTGCCTCACAGTGTAATCAATTTGGCTTTGCGTTTCATATAAGTAAGGTGCTTAGTTATCTTTCTTGTCTTCCTGTTGCTCACTCGGGGGAATTATACAGGAGGAAGTGAGACCTGAGATTGGTCCTTCTCCTTGTAGGCACTGGTAACGCTGGAGTTCAATGTATGTCGTGATGAGTTTAGCGTACTCGGGGTGGGTGTAAGCAAAGGACAAAAACTCATCTAGTGAAAATACGACAGGAAAAAGGTCTGTTAGTTATAAAACATCAAGCATATTGTATATCCCAGCACTGATCTTCTGGAGTTTTATAATTACTGTACCAGGTTAATGCCTATTATTGCATACAAAATCACACAAAGCATAAATAAAATAATGGAAGCTAAATGTTTGTTGTGCTTGGTCCTAAAAAAGACTCTAAATGACAGATTTAAAGCCTATATGAAAAATAAAAACTGTTAAAAGCCCAGTTCAAGCATGCAGTTCCCAGAGTGTCTAATTAGTATTTTTCTCATTACTTTTTATCCATTGTTAAAATATCTAAGTTTTTCATATACATTGACCAGGCATAACATTATGACATTATAACATTATGAACAATGAGTAAAAAGCATCAATGATTGCTTCTTCATGGCACATGTTAGTGGGTGGCATATATTAGGCAGCAAGTGGGCATTTTTTTCCTCAAAATGTATGTGTTAGAAGCAGGAAAAATGGGCAAGCGTAAGGATTTGAGCGGGTTTAATAAGGGCTAAATTGTAATGGCTAGACGACTGGGTCAGAGCATCTCCAAAACCGCAGCTCTTGTGGGCTGTTCCTGGTCTGCAGTGGTCAGTGTCTATCAAAAGTGGTCCATGGAAGCAACAGTTGTAAACTGGCAACAGGGTCACAGGCGGCTGAGGGTCATTGATGCACGTGGGACGTGGGACGTGAAAGCTGAAATGTTTGGTCTGAATCAGCAGACAAGCTCCTGTAGCTTAAATTGCTGAAAAAGTTAATGCTGTTCATGCTTGACATATCAGGACTGTTTTGGCAGCAAAAGGGGGACCAACACAACATTAGGCAGGTGGTCATAATGTTATGCCTGATTGGTGGCCATAAAAGTATGCCTGGTTGGTATTTAAAATCGAAATTTCTTAATTTTCGCTACTGTACTTGAATATGTGACAATAAGGTGCTCTTTTATATTTATAAGATTTAGGCTGTACATTGCACATAAAAATGAACCTAAAAAATTATGTTCTAGGGTTTTGATAAACTGTAAAATATATTAAATTCATATTTTGGCCCCTAGTTTGAAACTGAGGGAAATAGAGATTAAATAGAAGAAAGCCAAAAAGGTGCAAACTTTTGCAATGTAAAACTGTATACTCACCATATGTAATATGGTCTGAGCCATCAATATCAATTTCATTGAACAGTGTGGTGACATCGAGATCAGACACGCCAAGAGTGGAGCGCAGCATACTAGTAAATTCATCTCGTGTAATGATGTTGTCTTCGTCTATATCGAAAAGCTAAAGCCAGACATCAAGTTATCAGAGCTACTTTACTTATATACATACATCTTTCTTTACTACCGTCAAAAAGCTATAATCTAATGGTTTGCCACTAAAATGGTAATATACAATGAAAAACATAATGACTACAGGCATGGGGATTCTGTCTAACTGAATTTGTGTTTAGTTTATACATAGAATATATATATATATATATATATATATATATATATATATATATATATATATATATATATATATATAAAAGGAATGAGCATGTACCTTGAATGCTGTCTGGATCACTTCTTCTGTGTTCGCTGGTCGACACAACACTGTCATTCCAATTACATATTCTCTGAAATCAATAGTGCCATCCCCATTCTGTAGCATAACATTATAAACAATTAATTAAACATATTTAAATGATTATGTCTGCCATAATCTTGTACAGTGCATTCAGAAAGTATTCAGATCTCCTTCACTTTTTTTTATTTTATGTTGCAATTTTTTTTCCTGAATTAATCTACATGCAGTGCTCTGTAATGACATAGTAAAAACAGAATCTGTTAAAAGAAAGAAAGAAAGAAAAAACATGTCATAAGTATTCAGACTCTTTACTCAGAAATTAGTTGAAGCACTTATGACAGCAATTGCAGCCTCAAGGTTTTTTTTGGGTATAATGCAAAACATGTGATTGGGGGATTTTCTACCATTCCTAATAGCAAATCCTCTCAGTAGTTAGTGTACATTAATAAGAAAAAAAATCTCAATTCGAAAAAAGTGAAGTCTGGATACTTTCCTGGTGCACTGGACAGAGAGAGAGAGAGAGAGAGAGCGAGAGAGAGAGAGAAGAGAGAGAGAGAGAGAGAGAGAGAGAGAGAGAGAGAGAGAGAGAGAGAGAGAGAGAGAGAGTGGCTCATAAACATACAATTTTGCTAAAAGAGTAATGTGGGCACACACACACACACACACACATACACACACATTCAGACACACAAACACACACACACACACACACACACACACACACACACACACACACACACACAAAAACAACAACACAAAAACAACAACACAAAAACACACCCTGTCAAAAAGAGAAAAGAGCTCCTGAAGCAAAGGGCTGACAGGTAGCTTTAGAAAACTAGCAAACTCCTCAATCCTGATTCGTCCTCCTTTGCATGATTGGGCGATGGTAGCAAAATTCTCCAGATCCTTCCGCATGCTGTCCCATTTCAGACTGAAGTTTTAAAAAATGTAAAGGAAAATAGATTAATCTACTATTAACAAGTTGACAAGTGTAAACAATACACTTTATAATCTTTATCCACTCCAAAACTATCAATTATTAGCTAGCTGGCTTACAGTGTTAAAAATGAAATATATAAACAGTAAAGTACTGTACATGGGCCCTTAGTCCCCTCAGAAACACTTTTAGATTAGCTCCCAATTAATTAGCAACCCCATCAGAAATACTGTCATGTTAGCTAATGCTAGCTAGCAAACTAAATAAATTAATTTATATACAAATGCTTATTAATTTTGCCTTCAAATGTAAACAATGCCCTCTGTGGTTTCTGATCTTTGTTGAATTTATTTAAGAATAAGTTAAAGGGTTCAGTGTTTAGAAATCAAAAAGTAAAAATTTCATTACATTTATTTATAGAATGCTAGTTACTGTGTTGTGATTATCATAACCTAAGTGTGCAGGTTTATATATGTCCAGTGTTAACAGTATTAACTCTGATGTGATAACAGTGTTGACTGATACTGAAACTCTCTTTCAAAATGGTACAGAGAAAGGCAAAAAATCTAAACAGTATGATCTACTTAAGCTTTTTGCTGATCTTAGTGAACTCTACTAGGCCCGCTTCCATGGGCAGAGTCAGCTGCCCTGCTGAGATCATCAGTCGACAGTCCTCAAAAGTGTGATCTGTTATAGGCACGCCCAGAGCCCTGTCAAACCACAAAAGCTTATTAGAACTGTCTTACTCATTTAGACATATCAATACTAGAGCACCTGAAGAAGCAAACTTCTTATGTATTATATTTCTTACTCTGCCATTTTACTCCTTACAGATTGTGCAAATTTTATGCCGTTATTTTTCTCTTCTTCAGTGGGAATATATGGAGGAAGAAACTGGAAAAGTAAAAAAAAAAAAAAAAACTGATCACATTTTAGAACATTTTACTTAAAACTGTCAACATTCACATAAAACTTCATGAATGTTTATAGTTCAAGTAAATTTGAATCAACATTAAATTATATATTTAGCTAGATTTGTATTTAAATGTTAAACTCTATTTTATGTTTTCTTCTGACTTCTTTGGCAATATTTCTAAGGCTATAGGACATTAATGCTAGTTAACTTTGTAGAAATGTTCTAATGAAAAGAGCACTAATTTTCTGTTAAAATTTGATGCAATGTGCATTTAAGTCATAAACATAAGGTCTGTAAAATAAATTAAAACAGAGAAGTAGACTCCAAGAATGCTAACCTCAACTTGCACAGTTGTATAGAGCTGACACAGCGTGAGGAGAACTAGAGTCCGGCTGAAACAGGAAGCAATGATAATGTTACTACACGCATGCTCAAATAGGAAATCAAACCACAGTATATTTTCAGCTTTAAGCAAATCATTGACTCAATAGTTGTTGACTTGTTTTTTTTTCCCCAAGAAACACATGAAATGTTTTGTGTTGCCTGTCCAGTGAGGATTATTCCCTTGATATTAGGACTGGAAAGTATGAAAATTCTCAGAGGTCATTACAGGATGTAAATACAAGCCAGTTGTGGCAACACTGAAAGGATATTTTATGTCTGGGGCTGAGCAGTGGGCCAGATGATATGAAGATAAACTATTTAAGGTTGTGAACTCTTAACTGAATCTTCACTTACAATGTAGGACCTTGCCATGTCCATGTTACTGTGTCCTGAAGAACAAAAAAAAGAATGAAAACATATTAGTATAAGATAATAATATAGTTCAAGTTCTATTATTTTAACCTGAATATTACATAGAGAAGAAAACCTATTTGTAGTTTTCTCATAGAATTTGCAGGGATATGCTTTGTTCTGTAGAATCTCTCAGTTTTCAATTTCCCTTCTTAGTTACAAGATTCTCAAATAATATATATAAGCAAAAAAATAATAAAATCTTTTCCTCATTCTGTTTGGCTGAGATCATACGCAGTGCAAGAAATGAGTTTTAATAAATACAAGCTCATGATATTTATTAAATAATAATAAATAATAATCTGATCACTATTGACATCACTATCTAAAGTTTCAGAGGGCTTTACTGAAAACCGGTTAATTTTCTGGGCAAATCTCATCATTTTAATTGCAGCCTGAATCCAGAATTGCTGTGAAGTTTTATTAAAATATAGATTTGTAAAAGAAATTGGAAGATTCCATTAAGGCACCTGCTGTAAGTCACAGACTAAGATTACATTTAACAGCATAACTAATTAGGCTTTAGCTAACTTCATCAAGAGCATTTACTGAATGCTTGTTTTATTTGGAATGTCAGTCAATCCACTTATGATAAGAAATCTCCAGTCATTTATTTAAAACAAAGCACTTTCAAACATGGAAACTACCACTTTTACTTTAAAAGATTTATCTTGAAAAATAAATAAATATGCATTTAACAATAATTACCAGTTTATTTGGGTATCTGATAAGCACTGGCTGAACAGGAACTCCTGGTGAGAAAGCACCTGAAAATAAAAAGAATAATAAGTGATAAGGACCCCACCAAAAAACACACACATATGCACGCTCGCACGCACACAAAGTTTTTTACATCTCGTTTTCAAACACTTACACCCATTAAACACCCTGTGTAAATACAAGTATGCGAGACCCACCATGGTTAACTCTTTCCTTACTACATAGCTGTCATTGGATATACTTTAAAATTCTATGCTGCTTATCTGAATGCATATCAGTAGCATGTATTGATCAGACCATGCCCGAGATTTTGGTGTCATATTTGTCCTGCTGTGTAGCATGATCTAATTTAATCAATCACATTTTATATGAACTCAAGACTCATTTTATTCAGTATCAGCTGTCAGCAATGATAATGGGATATAAAATATGGTGAACTAAAATAAATAATTTTTATTAAAAAAAAGGGTGTGTCTGGTAGAAAGATCTGATCTCCAAGATCTGTTTCTGTTACAGATTCTTTCACAAGCAAAAAATAAACACCTTTCAGATCTGTACAGTTTGGTTACTCTGGAGATTACAATGTCCCTGTCCACCAAAGGGACATTCTTATATCAATGTACAGTGCCTGTCAAAAGTCTGGAAGCACCTAGTCTTTTATCAGTTTTGAGAAGGACAGGCATGTCCTTTTAGTTTATATGTAACAAACAAGGAAATCTAACAGTATGAACATGTACTTTGACTAAACAAATATATCATTGTACACATATTCATTGTAAAGATGTTCCTCTCTGGGTTTTCTCTCAAAATCTCCAAACTTCCCTGCTCCAAAACAACCCCAAACCATTGAACTTCCACCTTCATGTTTGACTGTAAGAGCCAAAAATGTCATATTTGGACTCCACAGAACAATTTTGCAGTCATTTACTTTCCAATTTTTTGTGTTATTGCCTTTTGCCTAGTTTGTTGTATATAAATAAAAAGAACATGTATGTGTCTCCGTGGCACTGAAAGATCCACTGCCATCCCTTGTATAAGATGATCATTAATTTATGAATGTATTTATATATTTACTTACTTACTAAGGATGACTTGTATGCATACATGCTAAGTCCAAATTTCACTTCGAAATATAAATACTTATAGAAATACAGAATTTACATAAGAGTACCTCCTTACCTGGTTTAAAAGTAATAAGACATGATCTGTTTGTGCATGTTCCTTCTGGGAAAATTAGCAACTGGAAAATATAGAAGATACAGTCTGTATGTATTTAGAATAACTTAAACAATAATATTATATACATTTACTTATGTTTTTATCAATCCAATGTAATGTGTGCTAATTGATCCATAATGCAAAATTTCATACCAATATATATATATATACAGTGAGGAAAATAAGTATTTGAACACCCTGCTATTTTGCAAGTTCTCCCACTTACAAATCATGGAGGGGTCTGAAATTGTCATCGTAGGTGCATGTCCACTGTGAGAGACATAATCTAAAAAAAAAAATCCAGAAATCACAATATAGGATTTTTAAACTATTTATTTGTATGATACAGCTGCAAATAAGTATTTGAACACCTGTCTATCAGCTAGAATTCTGACCCTCAAAGACCTGTTAGTCTGCCTTTAAAATGTCCACCTCCAACACATTTATTATCCTAAATTAGATGCACCTGTTTGAGGTCGTTAGCTGCATAAAGACACCTGTCCACCCCATACTATCAGTAAGAATCCAACTACTAACATGGCCAAGACCAAAGAGCTGTCCAAAGACACTAGAGACAAAATTGTACACCTCCACAAGGCTAGAAAGGGCTACGGGGAAATTGCCAAGCAGCTTGGTGAAAAAAGGTCCACTGTTAGAGCAATCATTAGAAAATGGAAGAAGCTAAACATGACTGCCAATCACCCTCGGACTGGGGCGCCATGCAAGAACTCACCTCGTGGGGTCTCAAGGATCCTAAGGAAGGTGAGAAATCAGCCCAAAACTACACGGGAGGAGTTTGTCAATCACCTGAAAAGAGCTGGGACCACCGTTTCCAAGGTTAGTGTTGGTAATACACTAAGACGTCATGGTTGGAAATCATGCATGGCACGGAAGGTTCCTATGCTTAAACCAGCACATGTCCAGGAACGTCTTAAGTTTGCCAATGACCATTTGGATGATCCAGAGGAGTCATGGGAGAAAGTCATGTGTTCAGATGAGACCAAAATAGAACTTTTGGGTCATAATTCCACTAAACGTGTTTGGAGGAAGAAGAATGATGAGTACCATCCCAAGAACACCATCCCTACTATAAAGCATGGGGGTGGTAGCATCATGCTTTGGGGGTGTTTTTCTGCACATGGGACAGGGCGACTGCACTGTATTAAGGAGAGGATGACCGGGGCCATGTATTGCAAGATTTTGGGGAACAACCTTCTTCCCTCAGTTAGAGCATTGAAGATGGGTCGAGGCTGAGTCTTCCAACATGACAATGACCCGAAGCACTCAACCAGGATAACCAAGGAGTGGCTCTGTAAGAAGCATATCAAGGTTCTGGCATGGCCTAGCCAGTCTCCAGACCTAAACCCAATAGAGAATCTTTGGAGGGAGCTCAAACTCCGTGTTTCTCAGCGACAGGGCAGAAACCTGACTGATCTAGAGAAGATCTGTGAGGAGGAGTGGGCCAAAATCCCTCCTGCAGTGTGTGCAAACCTGGTGAAATACTACAGGAAACGTTTGTCCTCTGTAATTGCAAACAAAGGCTACTGTACCAAATATTAACATTGACTTTCTCAGGTGTTCAAATACTTATTTGCAGCTGTATCATACAAATAAATAGTCAAAAAATCATACATTGTGATTTCTGGATTTTTTTTTTTAGATTATGTCTCTCACAGTGGACATGCACCTACGATGACAATTTCAGACCCCTCTATGATTTCTAAGTGGGAGAACTTGCAAAATAGCAGGGTGTTCAAATACTTATTTACCTTACTGTATATATATATATATATATTAAAATATGAAATTGTGCATTATGGATCAATTAGCACACATTACATTGGATTGATAAAAACAATCTGTATAAGAAAAATTAATTGTCTGGCTTTTCACTGCTGTGCATCATATATATATATATATATATATATATATATATATATATATATATATATATATATATATATATATATAATTAACTTTCACCTTTGATGCACAGCAGTGAAAAGCCAGATCATTCATTTTTCTTATACAGGAAGTAAGACTTACATAACACCTAGACTCAACTTTGGAATTACCCATTTAAAGACTGGTTATGAAATCAGCTACTTCAAACCAGTTACCTCATATCTGACTCATTCACACATACATACATACATATATATATGTATTCACACACACACACACACACACACACACACACACACACTGAAGCTGAAGCCAGACATCATAGTAATCAGAGCTACTTTACTTATATACATACATCTTTCTTTACTACCGTCAAAAAGCCATAATCTAATGGTTTGGCACTAAAATGGTAATATACAATGAAAAACATAATGACTACAGGCATGGGGATTCTGTCTAACTGAATTTGTGTTTAGTTTATACATAGAATATATATATATATATATATATATATATATATATATATATATATATATATATATATATATATATATATATAGGTGCATGTCCACTGTGAGAGACATAATCTAAAAAAAAAAATCCAGAAATCACAATGTATGATTTTTTAACGATTTTTTGTATGATACAGCTGCAAATAAGTATTTGAACACCTGAGAAAGTCAAAGTTAATATTTGGTACAGTAGCCTTTGTTTGCAATTACAGAGGTCAAACGTTTCCTGTAGTTTTTTACCAGGTTTGCACACACTGCAGGAGGGATTTTGGCCCACTCCTCCACACAGATCTTCTCTAGATCAGTCAGGTTTCTGGCCTGTCGCTGAGAAACACAGAGTTTGAGCTCCCTCCAAAGATTCTCTATTGGGTTTAGGTCTGGAGACTGGCTAGGCCACGCCAGAACCTTGATATGCTTCTTACAGAGCCACTCCTTGGTTATCCTGGCTTTGTGCTTCGGGTCTTGTCATGTTGGAAGACTCAGCCTCGATCCATCTTCAATGCTCTAGCTGAGGGAAGGAGGTTGTTTCCCAAAATGGCCCCGGTCATCCTCTCCTTAATACAGTGCAGTCGCCCTGTCCCATGTGCAGAAAAACACCCCCAAAGCATGATGCTACCACCCCCATGCTTCACAGTGGGGATGGTGTTCCAGGGATGGTACTCATCATTCTTCTTCCTGCAAACACGTTTAGTGGAATTATGACCCAAAAGTTCTATTTTGGTCTCATCTGACCACATGACTTTCTCCCATGACTCCTCTGGATCATCCAAATGGTCATTGGCAAACTTAAGACGTTCCTGGACATGTGCTGGTTTAAGCATAGGAACCTTCCGTGCCATGCATGATTTCAAACCATGACGTCTTAGTGTATTACCAACAGTAACCTTGGAAACGGTGGTCCCAGCTCTTTTCAGGTCATTGACCAGCTCCTCCCGTGTAGTTCTGGGCTGATGTCTCACCTTCCATAGGATCATAAATACCCCACGAGGTGAGATCTTGCATGGAGCCCCAGTACGAGGAAGTTTTAACAGTCATGTTTAGCTTCTTCCATTTTCTAATGATTGCTCTAACAGTGGACCTTTTTTCACCAAGCTGCTTGGCAATTTCCCCCTAGCCCTTTCCAGCCTTGTGGAGGTGTACAATTTTGTCTCTAGTGTCTTTGGACAGCTCTTTGGTCTTGGCCATGTTAGTAGTTGGATTCTTACTGATTGTATGGGGTGAACAGGTGTCTTTATGCAGCTAACGACCTCAAACAGGTGCATCTAATTTAGGATGATAAATGTAGTGGAGGTGGACATTTTAAAGGCAGACTAACAGGTCTTTGAGGGTCAGAATTCTAGCTGATAGACAGGTGTTCAAATACTTATTTGCAGCTGTATCATACAAATAAATAGTTTAAAAATCATACATTGTGATTTCTGGATTTTTTTTTTTAGATTATGTCTCTCACAGTGGACATGCACCTACGATGACAATTTCAGACCCCTCCATGATTTCTAAGTGGGAGAACTTGCAAAATAGCAGGGTGTTCAAATACTTATTTTCCTCACTGTATATATATAGGCATGGATCTATCCTGACCTGTGGCCAACGGCCTTCAGATCTGGCCCGGTTTCTGATATTTGTAAATGTGTTTTTGCGTGAGTCCGGGTCTTCCCGTGAGACAACGACAGGCTGCAGGCAGCGCGTGAATCCTAAAGGACACACACACACACACACACACACACACACACACACACACATTCCTGAATGCACCATGTGAAATATAAACATCGACAAACAAGTTTATGTGCACAAAATCTGTATATTATTATAGTCAAATCCCAATGCAAAATTCAGGCCATTTAATTTCACTTTATATTTTTCTAGTGAGTACTGGATTTCCCTTCTAAAAGATTTTCCTTATTTCGCTGATTGTACATGACCTTTTGGCTTGTCCACCGAACATTAAACATCCTTGTTCAAACAAACTTAAAAATACAATATAAACATACATTTGCCTTGGAGGTGGAACTGTTTGGGCTGCTGTTAAAGAAAATTACCACTTTCTAACCATGTCATATTGAGCAATCAACTGAATAAATTGCATTAAATTATTACCTATATCTTAAATAATATATACCGCATTTTTATGTGCAACCGTATACTTTCAGGAATTATACAATTCTATTAGTCTTATACAGTCAAAGATAAGTTACTTACAAAACAGTTTTAGACTCACTGATTATCCTGTTGACATTTTAACTTGATTTCAAATGTGGTTAGTAAAGAATCTTGAATTTAAAGCATTTATAATCCTGTTAATAATGACTTATACTGGCTAGACTTAGACTTAGCTTGATATCAACATTAGGTTCATAACGAGTCACTTGGACATCACTTAAAGGTAATTATGCCTTTATTTTCAAAACACAGACATAAAAAGTGATGAAAAACATTTCTATGTTACTTACGGCCAAACATGAGAGGAAGTAGATTCTCAGTACGGGACACTACAGATGGCAAACCTGATACAATGCATGTAATAGAGTCAAAGAATGAAGAATGAGGTGCCACGACCAAAATTGGAGCCTCGCTGCTGCTTGCTTGTTTCCCCTTGACTTTTACACGAAAGCCCATTGCGAAGAAACACAGTCGGCCCAGAAACACCAATACTCTGTGACACAAAAAGCTTCACAAACAAACAGGTTCATATATGAGTAGAAACACAGACACATATAGACAGTATTATTAAAGATAAAAGATACATATTAAAAAAAGTTTTTTTAAGTAAAAAAAATATTTGAAAAATTTACCCCATTACATCTTCCATTTTCTAAACTGCCCAAACATTCCAGCTCACCAAACCAATATCTCATGTCAAAAGACAAATGCATGTTCCCTTTGCTTATATACAACAAACTAGATAATTTAACAGTATGAAGATTTGCTTTGACCAAATATATAAATGTACAGTTGTTAAACTTTATTTTAATAATCATCCCTTGCTATACATAAAAGCTTTACACTCTTTACATCCAGATCCAGCTTCTCCAAATATTCTGCTTACTTTGCTATATGCTTTGCTATGCCTATTTCAAAACTTGCCAAAAGTGTCCCCTGCTGTTGTGATCCTTTGTGATCCATTTTATCCCAAAGCAGTTGCCCAGACTGGGCAGGCCATGTGATGAAGGGTAACACTTAAGGAAAATGTATGCTCTCTAAATAATGATAACAGAGCCTGGAGGTATGTGTTTGGTTACTTGTGATTTGTGTCTTTTGTTGTACATTTGTTTGATTCCAGGAGTGGGTTGTCAGGGCCATCAAGACCTTCTCTACTGGCATAAACTCTATTAGAATCACTTACATATTAATAAATTTTTGTCCATGAAAATATATTAAATTATTCCCAAAAGTCTATTCTCCTCATTTCATAACATATCTTTCAGTGTGCTTATTCAAGTACCGTATTTTTCAGACTATAAGCCCCACGTCTTAAACAACGAAGCGGCTAATTTATGAATTTTTCCTGGGTTTTTCCCGGTTTCACAAACTTCTAAACAAAAAACTGAGCGACATAACATTAGACCAATGAAATTTCCAAACGGAAAAAAAACCGCACCTCACCTGTGTTCTGAGCTGCACGGCATCGGGAAAAAAAAACTTCCATTGGTGGTGATTTTAAAACGCACGATGCCAAAAGACAAAGAGAAATAGTTGTGAAAGAAAGGAGGAAGATAGTGAACAATGACTTTCTTGGTCGGCTACTGTTTAGATACAAGCAGTTGTAACGCGTTGAGTCTGGGTCATGGGAAAGCTTGCTAACTCCAGTTGCAATAGAAATCATATAAGCACAGACAAGTTTCCAAAACTCTTGCTTTTTTATTTTTCTTGGCAACAGCGTTTCGGGTTAGTCAAAGAAACTTAGAAATGAGCATCAGAAAATAATAAGGACATATTCCTTGGTCTTGCACACATGCAGTAATACCGGAAAATGTGGCGGCAGGCTATTCCCAAAATGTATTTGTAAAATTCAGTGGGTTCGGCTTATATATGGGTGCGCTTAATAGTCTGAAAATTACGGTAGTGTCTGTTTACATTGGAGTTGGAGATTCAATCCAATCATATATCAGCCATTACATCACGTGTTATCAGCATCAAGGGAATATGCATTCAGCCTCCAGAATCAGCAGTGTGAGAGCCTGCAATGTCAAATCCATAACAATGAGCTGTTGTCTTTCAGATTTTGAGTTGGCAGCACTGTGGCCACCTAGCAGGCTTAGAACAGTGGATTTTCATGTCCTTTTGATGGATTGTCAGAGAGCGCACTAGTCAAAACTTCAAACTGCATCCTTAGCAAAATGCATAAGCTCAAATATATTTGTGTAGACTTCATAGCTGTTGTGTGAATTATGTGTACTTTGTTTCTGTATAATATAAATGGTTTCTATAGGCATGGTGATATAATGAATGTTTAAGTGGTGGACTGATTCAGGGAGGACACCACTAAAGGCCTTGGTGTTAAATGCATGGCCCACCACTGCTGGATTCTCATCCACTCTTCCTACAGTTCATCTGCTAACTTGTCTAATTGATCAGAGTAGGGGACGTTTTATTTTTAAACACCATGCACCATTTAATTAATCAGAGCAGAAAAGGAAACACACTACTTCCTGTGATTCTACAATACAATGTACTGTATAACTGAAGATCAGAAGGTATGATATTTTTATCAGATAAAATGTCTTCTTGCATGTCTTTTTTTTTTTTTTTTTGCATCTTGAAATTGCTGCATATTAAGAAAACAGCCTTAATTTTTTTAACATCATAAAATACAGTTGCTACAAAAAAAAATCAATAGTGAATATTTTAAAAGCATTTGTTATGTTGTCTTTGTTTTCCCTTAAAATAAAAATAAAATAAAAAGGTCTACATCTCACCACCATAAATTCCAATAGCGATGAGCAGTAGGTAGAAACACCATTCCGTGTTGATGTAAACACCACGAGTCTTACCGCACAGAGCTGCATTTCTGTCTGCACGAATCGCGGCTAGCCCGTCCAGCTTAATGGCGGCGGCCGGATTTGGTACCTGGGCATTCAGTGAGAACTTACCCGACATAATCCACCTCTTAATACCACTACTATCACTTCGCAATAATAGAAACCATCAATACTATACAAAAAATATACTAAAATAACTAAAATATAACAACGTGTGACATTACAGAGGGAAAGGCATTTCGCATATAGAGGGTGAATACCATTTTTACTAAAGCAAGCTCCAAACCTCTATACTACAACCTCAAGTGTGCCACCTTCAACATCTGGAGCAATTCAGAATCAATATTTGTCTAATAACATGACAAAAACATTAAACATTTTAATAAAATACAACCTACTCACCAGAGATGCATACTTATAATTTGCACCGCTGCTCAGAGGCTGTAAGTCAGTGGTATTGCTCGTATTCACTGGTCTGGAAGTGGCGAACAAACCCTTTTCCAGGCTGAGACAAGCTAGCTAGCTTCGGGTTTGGCCTCTTCTCAGGATGTCTTGCTTTTCTTGAAAATTTATTTTTAAGTATGTGCGAGACCAAATCATTTTCTCTTCCTCTATAGGCATAAAAAAGTCGAACTCAGATGTAATAATGTGTGCAACCCGCTACAGACGTGTTTTGCCAGTCAAACTTGACTGTAACAGTTTCCCTCTGACCACACATTTGGAGGATGGAAAAATGCTGATGCTATTCTGGGCTAGCTAGCTAGCTAGCCCTGTAAGGCAAATTTTAAATCTGATTGGTTAAAGAAACAGACCTATTGCTTATAGAGACTATGGTAAAATAGCCAACCGTACAGACTTTGAAGGCCCTGGGCAGATTAGATTGACATGGCAGCACATAGATGCTGAAAAAATAGAACATTCACATAGACGTACTGGAAGCAGTGCAGCTAAGAGTAACGCTACGAAATGAAGAGAATAAACTGTTGGGAATAAATTAATACAATTTCATGGAAAATATATTAGAATTTAGGTTGTAAATGTAGCTCAGTGTTTCTAATAGTGTATAGGCCAGCAGAGAAGGCTTTGCTGGACCTGACCGCCCACCACTGCTTTGATCTCTCTTTCTTTATTTTATATTTAAAATGTTTTGTCTTTTTGTATTATAATCCTCATTTTATATTTTTTTCATCTAGTCAGTGGACATTATAAAAAGTATGTTTAAAAACTACACTTATTACCTAATTGTCAGATAAGAAAAGGAATAATAATAAAAAAAAAACCTGTTCAGATCTGAGCAAACCACCACATTTTTCCTGTGTATCTTTGACTCTGTAGTATCTAACAGCATCTCATGGACTACCTTTGGACTTGATATGCAAAGACTGTGGGATTCTCAGCAAACAGCATTTGCAAATTTCGAACAAGGTAGACTATTATTCATTATATAACAACACTTCCCTGTCTTTGGTCACCTATTGTTTGAGCCACACTTCAATAATCATACACTACTGTGTCAAATGACTGGGGTGGATTTTTAACGGTCAATGATGCTTACCTTCTCCAGCCCGTAAAAGGTTCCACCTCACCTTTGAGAGGACACTTGAAAGTAATTAGGGTAGAAACGAGCCATGCTACCATAAGAGCCAGGAAGAGGAAGACAGAGCGCAGTGGCACCAGAATGATTCCCAGAAGAAAACACTGAAAACAAGGAAACAAGTATGGAATGTTTTTTTGCAACAGTGGAAAATGACATATGGATGGAATCTGTAGCTTTTAGACTAACTTAAAGTAAAGCAGATTGATATTACTATTGGGGCTGAATCGGTATTATTAATAAGAGGACTGGAGCAGTATTGTAGAAGTCGTTAATGGTTGTAAATTGTGGTTATTTAAATGATCATAGCTGTCACCTGACCTACTGTTAGAACAAACCAGTCTGGACATTCTCCTTTGACCTTTCATATAAATATTGCTCACTGGATGTTTTTTTTCTTCTTTTTTTTGGAGCCTAGAACATGTTGTGTGCATACTCACGATCCAGCCCAGTCTGACACCAAGATCACATTTTCTCTATTCTGATGTTTGCTCAATCTTAACCCTGATTGCATGCATTTACTGCTGTCACATAATTGGCTGATTGGATAACTACATAAATAAGCAGGAGTACATGCATTTCTATTACAATTAAATGAATTGAATGTGTGTAATCTCTCTCTGTCTCTCTTGCTTTCGTTTTTTAATCCATTTTTGTGAAAAAGTGTATATATATAATAAAAAATACACTTTGCTGCACATAGCTATGTGTAAAGTTCATGTACCTTTTAAAAGCCAAATCACTTTTACACATTTAAGACCGGGTAAGTGCACTATGAGGACACGCCTTTCTTACAGCTGGATTGTACGAATGTTCGTGTAAACAAACGTGTTACAGCTTGTGCACGCGGTTAGTTCGGTACAATAAATAAATAAATACATTTGAGGGATGAACATATGCATGTTGTATTTGTATGCAAACATAATTTCGATTTAAACGCGTGCGTTTCCTCTACCGCGTGATTTGGCAAATGTTGCATAACAGGCGTAAAGAAAATGACCAGGAGCTGCACTCACTTTTATTTTGTCGCGTTTGGTTAATCTGAGGTCCAAGTGGAAGGGATTGATGACAGCGGGGAGAAGGAGGGACTCCTGCCTCGGAAACACTCTTTTAGGTTGCATCTTCAAATTGTGTGGACGTTCGAGCGCGAGGACGCGTGTGTATGGTTCAGTAACAGACACACAGTCTCTGCACTACACTGTACTGCACTTCCTTCTTTAACCCCCGGAGATTCCACACACCAGAAAATAACTACGCAAGCCTTCTGTCCTAGTGTTTCCTCTTTTTTGTTTTTAAGGTGTTACCGCTGTGTAGCAAGCTGTGTGTCCACCCTCCTATTGCTTTAAGACTCTAATCCTCTTCTTAGCTGCACAGACGTGTATTTAAAGGAGAACGGATATAATACGCTATTTACATGATAGGTACAGAAAAAACTCAAATATTTATCGACACTGATTGGTCAGAAACATTTATATGATTCAGCTGGCAATAATCCTGTTAACACTAACTGACGCACAGTGTAGCTTCAATTTCAGAATACATATCTTGTGGTCTTGAGTTTACTGTTTCACAAGATTTTGCCCTGCATTAAGCAAAGAATGGAAATCACTGGAATAGGGTTTCACTGTCACTGGAAATAACTGGAATTGTGTTCTACTGTCACTGGAAATCACTGGAATTGGGTTCTACTGTCACTGGAAATCACTGGAATTGGGTTCCACTGTCACTGGAAATAACTGGAATTGGGTTCTACTGTCACTGTAAAACCACTGGAATTGGGTTCCACTGTCACTGGAAATCACTGGAATTGGGTTCTACTGTCACTGTAAAACCACTGGAATTGGGTTAAACTATCCCTGGAAATAACTGGAATTAGGTTCCACTGTCACTGGAAATCACTGGAATTGGGTTGATGTCAAAAACATTATTAAAACCTGGAAGGATTGTGAACTGTCAAAATGTACAATTGTGATTGGAGACGTTCAAAACGTTTCGTGAAGTCACACAAAAAGATAAACAATTAGTGACAGTAAGCATTATAGGATTATTACTAAACAGCTGTGTGAAGCCACCTCTTAGTAAGCCAAATAAAAAAACAAAACAATAATTCACTTTGTTAGAGAGCATAAATATTGGATCGTGGAGCAATGAAAAAGGTTCATGTGGTCTGGGGAGCGCAGAGTTACACTATTCCAAAGTAATAGGCATGTCAGGATAAGAATGGAAGCACATAGGAGATGCACCCATTACAAATAGTGCCTACAAACACCTAGAGCCAGTGCTATATTTCCTGCTTGCTTTCGTTTGGTCAGGTCTTCTCTCATCTAATTAAGTCAACTCAACTTATCTCAAGCTTTACTGTCATTCTTACATATACACAGTATACCAAAAAAAATTTCGTTATTAATGGGCCAAGGTACATAGACAGTAAAACAGCAAAAGTAACATGAAACATAAAAAGAAGAGTAAACATTAAACATAATAGAACTGAGGTGCGATAAATATGAGGCTCCTCTGCAACCCTGTGTAGGATACGCAGCATAGAAAATGAATAGACACAGAACAAATCTATTCAGTGTATAATTTTTTTTAAATTTTTTACCTTAATGGAATATTTGCCTGTTCTACCTTATAAAAATAATTAGTTAAAAGTATTGATGTAACCGTTCATTCAATTCATAATGTGATATGATTTATTCAGGTTTCTTTTTTTGTTTGTTTGTTTTTTGTTTTTTTTTACAAAATGAGAATTAAGACAAATTTAAAGTGAAAGGGATTTTTGACCAGCTCAAAGTTACATCTCTAGATGTTGAAGGTGTTTTGGCTAGTTAAAATTTTTATGAAATGTTCCGGGAAACGCTGTTGTAAAATTATATACTGAAACCTTTTGGGTCCCCAGGTCAACCAAGGTTCTTAATTTAAGTCTGATGAAAAATCCAGCATAGATCATCTTTGATCCTGAATTATTTATGCAGTTGTACTGGCCTGGTTTACTTTTTTAGAACTATTCAGAATCACCCATGATAATCAGAGATGGCAAAACCACACACATCTTTCACTCAAGCAGAAGTACAGATACTTTTGTTTTAAAAGACTCTGGTAAAAGCTGAAGTACTGTCTACACTTTTTCACTCAAGTTAAAGTAAAGAAGTTTGGGCTCTGACATGGACTTCAGTAAAAAGTAGCCATTACTATTACCTGTTTTAGTGGCACACTGGTAACTGGACCTCACATCATAATATATTAATACCAAATAATATAAAAATGTGTTATCTAATAAATGTAACCAGACTCAACAACCACCATATAGAACACAAGCCGAGAAAAGATGATGATCAGGTGATCATGAATGTCTCTGTTCCCAGCCTACTTGTTGCCTTCGGCCTTACTTGTTGTGGCAAGTTGAAAAAGCCACACAATGGCAACAAATAGTTTGATGGGCTGAAAATGGCACACAATGGGAAGAAAAAATATTGATCGTCACCATAAAACTAATGGGCCTGGTTTGAAAATGTAAAAGAAGTAGAAAGTACAGGTATTTATGTAAAAAAATATAATTAGTGAAAGTCAAAAGTTGTCCAAAAAATAACAGTGAAGTAAAGTACTGATACCAGAAAAATCTACAAATGTACAATAACGAAGTATTTGTACTTCATTACTTTCCATCTCTGATGATAATTTAGTAGGTCTGATAAATGCATTAAATCAACTGATGTAAAAATGGAATTGGAATTTAAAGAATGTAATTGTTCGTTAGCAAGAAAAATATTTAACACTGTAACCAGCTCTCTCTCTCTCACACACACACACACACACACACACACACACACACACACACACAGCTGAGTATTACTCGAGTACATGAACATCTACTGTTATTTCTGATTGTGTTGTTAATTGTGTTCATTGGCACAGACACATAAAATTAGCTTTTTTTTCAATATAAAGTTAATGTTATGTTCATTCTACTGTAATATGACAATATGCAGATTTAATCATTTCAAGTTATATGTGCGTTTCCTTCTATCGGCCAGAAGGTGTCAGTGTTTATTCAAGAGTTAATTGTATAACCTTGCTGTAACCATCATGCTGTATGCCATGAAGTGTATTGATTGTATTATAGGATTAATAGGTATGGCGATAATATTTATTCCTGTACTAATGGATATTTTGAAAATAAAAGGCCTATATTGTGCACATTTAGTTGATTGATTTAATAATAAAAATGCTACGGGAGAAAATATCTATTTTCTGAATAACATTTAATGACAAAGTGCACAAAGCAAACATCAATAAAAAACATATAATGCCAACTCAAAAGATCAAAATCAAAGTACATTGGATTAATTAACAGTATTTTCCATGACACTTTTCGGTCATGAGTCCATCACGCAACAAACCCATTTACAGTCTCAGGCAACCCGTGCCCTCAATTTCCTAGTGCCATGAAAGAAAGAGAAGAACAAATAAAAAAAAAAAAAAAAAAATGATGTGCTACTGTTATGTTTGGTCTCTGTGTTGCTGCAGAACACAATTTTAACTAATGTACAAAAAGTGCTTCCCCCTATGAAATGATATAAAAAAATACTTCACCAGATAATTTCCACTAATAGAATAATAAACAAATGTCAGAACAGCAAATACATTTTCAAAACATTATTTTTTTATGCTTATAATCGTGCTTTTACAGTCCTAGCTTGACTGAATCCGGTTAATGTAAAAAAGAAAAAAAAATGCAATACAATACTGCATGAATATTCAGTGGGGACATACCTGATGTCTTTGCAAATCTAGAGACACACAGTTGAATTTTCTTAAAGGAGGCCATTAACAGAGAACAAAGAGCACTGGAATAAACAGCAATTATTACATGGTTTAACAAATAGTTTGTAAGGTCAGGTTTTTATCTAGGTTTCATTACAAAAGATCACCAGATGTTTGTGACTATAATAAAGCCTCACAGGCTGATTAATACCAGACTGATCTCACCTGAACGAGATCAGTCAGAAAGAAGACATTCGGACAAATTGGAGTGTTGACTATAAAAACGTTACACCATAGTGGCACAGAATAAGATGATCCGAGTTTACAGGTCATGGCAGGAGGATTGTGCTGCTGTTTAGCAGTGCAGCCAGTCTGTTTTCACCTCTCCTACTTTGACGATCCTAAAGTTCTCATCCATTTTGTGATAGTGGGAGCCTTTGAAGAAGTAGCTGTAGCCTATAGGGCACAAACAAATGAAAGGAAATGAATAATGCCAGTAGCCAATCACGGAAAAACTCCTTAATAAATATTTAACGTAATAAACACTACGCATGATAGATTTGTTTTTTCTACCAGATGATACAGTGCATGAGGCAGTAAATACAAAAATTGGCCAAGGAGAAGCTTGAGAGTGCTGCCCAGTCACTGGAAACCCCTGAAATTAACTATGACAATGTACGCTATTTAACATGCAAGCACTGGTAAAGGGAAATTAAATAAAGTAAAGTATATTATTCTTGAAATTATAATATTAAATAAAGTAAAGTATAGTAAAGTATAAAGTAAAGTACATTATTCTTGTATTTTTGTAAAAACCCTGATTAATTATTACCTCAGGAAAGTTCCCCTTTTACATTTTTATTTGAGTAAAAGTACAAACGTACTTAAATGTAAACTATTTCAATAATTGAATCAATAATTGATGCAATTCAATGCTCCATTCTCCTCTAAATACTTCAAATTTTCATTCATTCAGTGGAGTCAAAAGTGAGATATTACACAAAAATATTATAGAGTAAACGTTTGGAAAAATAATATTTTGTTACTATTCACCACTGCTTGTAGCGCATAAAGTGTAAAAAGGTCAAAAAGTGTTGAACACCTTTAAAGACCGGCCTGTTGGGCCAAATAGCAGTTTTGTGCCAGACTTTATTTTGCTCAGTTTGGTCAGTGATTCCAAATAGCTACATGTTTTTATTTCTGAAATGAGAGTTTGTCATTGTAATTAATCTGCCTAGTAGCACAGCAGGTCACTACTGAGTTGATGTATGTAGTGCTGCAGGTGGTGGAAATCGGAATGAGCAATGAACTCTGTAGTTACAGCATCGATGTGCAGCACATTACCACAAATCATCTAATATTACAAGTATTTACTTTAGACTTTTGTAGAGATCATTTATGTAAATCCAATTAAGAAGCAAAAGTAATTTTTTCTCATATCTGTGAATTAAGACACAATTGATATAAATGCTCATTAAAATCCTGTTTAGTTCTGATTCCTGGCTGAAGAAACTGGCTGTTTAAAGCTTTATTAAGGCTTTACTTCTATCTATTACTATTATCTTTAAAATTACACATGATAAAGAGGAAATAGTTTAGCTGGTAAATTCAGTGGAAGAAATTGGTCTTCAAGAAGGCATTCACTCGGAAGCTACACTGGTATGAAAAAAATAAATTGCTGGCATTTAAGGAAATAGGAAAAAATGATATACAGGGGAGAAATAGACTAACATAGAACTCGTTTCAGGCACCACACACACTTGCTCTATTTAACACTTTTTTAGAGTGTATGTGTGTATGTAGGAGTTTAGGTGACGACTGACTGCAGTACAAGTGTGCTTGTGTACTGTATGTTCTCTGCATAGAATGTAACAGATGGAGCAGTGATATAACTGGCAAGAAATCCATGTTGACTTTCTATAAACCTACCCACATATTTAACACAAGTCACCTCAGGTATATAGGGTTTATATATTATACAGTACATTTATCTATTAATAAGATGATAGAAAAACTCTTAATCTCTTACCCCCTCCATTAATACTGAAGGCAGCATCCAAATCATCAGGGACTCCGTTCCAGGAATCGGCAATGAGTTTGGGGAAGCCAGGATCCATTTTCATCTTAGCCTCATTGTATCTGTGAAGTTATAAGCACATAAACATGCTTCGTACAAAGCTTACATGCTTTTGCTATATAGCTAATTACTGTAAGATATAGGTGTTTAATTATGATATTTGCATTTTTACTCCTGCTGGTATTATTATTTTAAATTGCTATGCGTACAATTTAACACAAATTTATATCCATAAAACATAGAATAGAATTTCTGTGGCATTATTGTCATTTTGATGACATGATAAAAAAATCACTTTTATAAAGTTTCTGCTGTTGTGCAAGAGAAATTTCATCTGTGAACATTGGTGGTAAATGTGTATTTGGTAAGATAAACGCTATTCAAAAAGGAGGAGGAGCCAATAAATAGCCACTTCCAACAGCAGCACATTCCAAAGTGTCTTATTCCTTCTATACCACAGCAACTTATTTATAAAAAATACTGATAAATATTGATTCAAAATATTGAAGAATATCATAATTGATTTATTTATAGTTACATTTATGCTACATGTTGTGGAAAACTAAGTTAGTTCCTGTTATTACTTTTGTTGTAGCATTAGTCTTATATAGTTGCTTCCTACCAGTCTCTTTTTTTGGCTTAGTTTATAAAATCACAAAATGAAGCTTGTCATGTTACAGAAAAACTACATCCTGAAGAATTTCTTGCATTGGAAGAAATTATATTTACAGCTGTATCTAATACTGTTACTGACGACTCCTTCCAAAATTGCAAATAAATGAGAAATTACTAATTATAAAATGCATTAAGAAGTTAAATGTCCACCAGACAAGAGAAATTTACCACAGAAATGATAACTATTCTAATATTAGAAAAGGTGTATTGAAACAGCTATCATGGAAAATATTCAACACCTTACGAGTTATAATCATTTTATACAGAATCAATATCACATTATATAGAGTGTGATATTGTACCGTCTTTTTTATCTTCTTGTTTTTGTCCTACAGGAATGAAACCCTTTGTACTGAACTGTATGTATTTTAGTGCAGCATGTTTCCCATGTACATGACTCTTCATCAGTAAGTGTGACAGTGTGCGTGTGTGTGTGTGTGTGTGTGTGGGTGTGTGTGTGTGTGGGTGGGTGTGTGTGTGGTTGTGATAGTTAAGAAGTTACCTCCAGAATTTGTCTCCAGAAAACAGGTAGGTTTTCTTGCTCTTGTGGAAGGCATAGGCCGCATCTATGCGGTTGATGTCTGGTGGAAATCCCATGGAGGAGATCTTTTTGGGATAACCTCTCTCCAGATTGCTCGCTGAATACACCCACATTTCATCACCTAGGACACATAACACACATCCCTTCGATATGAATGCATGTACAGACACTGAATGCAGGTATTTTTTATTTTTTTATAAAAGTCCAAATAAACTAAATGCATCTTAACTTGCAACAATTACAGCAACAAAATCCATTTTACAAAGCTTGGCATTATGTGTTAGGACATTTTTTTTTTGCATTGCTTAATATAGCTCATCATGCAATTTTACATACAAAAATTTTATCTAAAAACCAGAATCTAAAAAACCTCCTTACATACCGCAATGCCCAAGGAATGAACAAATGCAGAGGCTGCAAATATATAACTCTTTTAGAAACTGGCTTAAAACTTAAGTCAGTAATAAGGAAACTTGTCCTGAGTATAGTACAATTACTCATTGTGAGGCAGATTGCACACCACCAAATAGAACTAGCTGCAAATAATCATTTTAAAATGGAACACTGATGCATGCAAGTGTCTGGATGTCATAGCCTGCATATGCATTTATTACTATAAAAACACCATTTTATATTATATTATACTATACTATATTATATTGGAGGTCAGACAGGAGTCTCCCTGGACTATGATGTTTGCAGATGATATTGTGATTTGTGGTGTGAGTAGGGAGCAGGTTGAGAAGAGCCTGGAGAGATTGAGGTATGTGCTTGAGAGAAGGGGAATGAAAGTCAGTAGGAGTAAGACAGAGTACATGTGTGTGAATGAGAAGGAGAGCAGTGAAGAAGAGGTGGTAAAGGTGGAGGAGTTTTTGTACCTGGGGTCAACAGTGCAAAGTAATGGAGAGTGTGTTAGAGAAGAAAAGAAAAAAGTGCAGGCAGGGTTGAGAAGAGTAGCAGGAGTGATTTGTGATGGAAGAGTGCTCTGCAAGAGTAAAAAGTGAAAGACATGCATGTAGTTGGTTTTAAAGAGGCAGATGTAATGAATGGGGGTATGAAGACTGATGATCTTGGTGACCCTTAATGGGATAAGCCAAAAAAAGAAGACATATTACATTACATTATTTTATATTATACTCCATTACTTACCATTGTGAATACATATATTATTGGAGGCAGTTTTATTGACATAGAATGACAGGTGTGCAGAATTAAAATAATCATTGTAAGATTTGTATTTATGTTTGTATATACTTTAAAGAATAATGCAGAGTGCATTTACAACACTGTATATAGCAGAAAATCGTAGCTACTGCTAAAAATTAAAACAATTTATTTTTCAGATATTTGGCAACCTACTGTTTTCTTTCTTCTGCACGTTCTTTTCATTTTGTATTTTTAGCATTTCTTTCTATCTATGAAATCATATATCTTTAAAATGATTGTCATTGATTTTATTTTATGATGTCCTCTGTGCAACTTTACCTGAAAAGAAAATAGACTTTTCCTCCAGTGGATTCTCATAGGCTGCATCTATCTTCTCAGGAATCTCACTCCAGAATGTGGCCACCAACAGTGGACCTGATGGCTTCTTCTCTATATTAGTAGTTCTAAACAGGAACCTAAGAGAGAACAAGATGTTTGACTTACGCATATGCACATTATGAGTTATCTAACTGAGCGACTCTATACACAGATCAATTTGGATTTAGTAAAGGTGGTGCTAGTGAGCAATAGACCAGCATCACTTAAAAAAAAAAAATAGAGAGAAGTGCCAGCCAAAGGCTAAAGGGAAGAAGTTAGACACTGTGTAAGTGAGAGAGTGCGAGAGCAAGACTTAGAGATCAAGTGAGAGAGCTGCTTTAGTAGATCTGCCTCCTGGCAACAATAGGGTGATTCATTGGAGCATCTGTTTCTCGTTATGGCAGAGATCGGAGCCAGCGGGACAGGCCCAAACTGTGCTTTTCCAACATTCAGCCCAGCAACAATACCCACTTCCCCCCAGCTCCTTTTCCGCTGACCTATTTTTCAAAGGCCAAATTATTTCAGACCTTGAATAGGCAGATCCGGTCTATGCATTTCAATAAACAGCAAATAAAAAACTTTTAAATACACAAATTAAGTCTGCATTGAGACCTTCATTATAAAGTCTTCCACCTTTATCCTGTTCTTTGAGTTTAGTAAACCATTGTTGCATGAGATTTTTGCAAAAGATTGCTGCAAAATTTTGGAGTTTCACATGGATTTTTTGAACCATGCAGACCAATGACCTTTAACTGAACTCAGGTGGACAACAACACTAGAAAAGTATAGTACACTGACTGTATAGTCCTATACTGGATAGTACAATGAAGAACAACCCCATACTAATGTGGTGGGTATGAGCTACTCTATAAAAGTATTTTTACAAAAGTACTCAAATATCACAGGTCATCAGCATGATAGCAGTAAGGATGGCAAGATAGTGGGTGAGAACCCATCACCTGGCAAGCCTCGCCACTCTCCCTACACCAGCTCTATGCATAGTAAAACTACCATCTAAAATATTACTCAACGAAATATTATAATCATCAGTCAAGACAAAGTCTTTGGGCTACCTCCACAAAGACCATATGAATACACATTTTTTCTGAAGTTACCACAAAAAGGTAACATACATATTGTCTATTTTCACATAAAGAAAAGTAATGAAGGAGTCCATCCTGAGATATTACAGGGGTGCATAATACCCATAAGTGAAAAGAAAAAGGAGAGGTCTAAGACAGTGTTTAATATTGTTGTTTAAGCAGATGCACAAAAAGCAATAAATAAATAAATAAATAAAAACAACAACAACAATCTTTTTAGGATTCTGAAATACATTATTAAAAAAGGGGAATTTCGACAGTCACTTAATGGCCAAAACAACAATACATCCAGGGCCTTGTAAGGTTAATAGTTTTCACCAACTTTTTTTTATTAAATTTTTTTATCAGTGTTTTATTAATAGCTTTAGTTTAACACTGGTGTTTGTCATTTTTAAAGGGTGGATCCAAGAAATATGTTTGTACCACCCAGACAGACCACCTACACATTTACCACAACTCGTTACCAACACCCTGATGCTTTGTGGATGCTTTAGATATCACTAAATTTCATCAACATTGAGGATCGCCAGCAAAAATATTTCCCACTGCATTCTTGAAAGCAAAATTACTTTTATGGAATGAAACTGAGATCTTAATAACCAGAAACTGATTGCCATCGCCCCGGCATGGAAGGAATGATATCACTAGTTATGAGGAATGGAACATCCAGTGTAGACTTTAAAAATTTAGAGTAAAAGCTACACATTTCAATTAAATGCTACACATATTACCAAAAGGACTACCTAAATACTACATTTACGGCATTTGGCAGATGCCCTTATTCAGACCGACTTGCTATTATCTCATTCATATAACTGAGCAGATGAGGATTAAGAGCTTTGCTCAAGGGCACAGCAGTGGCAGCTTTGTGGTGGTGGGTTTTCAACTCTACCTTCTGATCAGAAGTCCAACATAATAACCATTGAGCTACCACCTCCCCTACTACTATAATAAATACTACCTGCAAAATTGTAGCTATCACTAGGGGCTCTAAAAAATTGAGGTCAACCTCATGTCAGGCTACCAGACCCAGGCAAATAATAAAGCACAGAGTATGCATAGAGAAATTTAAAGACTCTTAAAAAATTTATTAATTAACGATCACATATTGTTCCATAGGCTCAACATACAAAGCATATACTCTCTTGCATCCTTCCAATATGCTTTCAACCATTATTATTTGCTGTTGCACCTTCTGATAATGAATGGTTTCACAAAAGCAAAGGGCCAGATATGCACATAACGAGCAGTCATTCCACAAGAATTTGCTGACAGACATTACTCCTACACCAGCATCCAAACCAAGAGATCTGGTATTCCTGTACACAAGAGATTTCAATCAGGATAAAGGCAAGTTTCCCTTTTCAAACCAGTAGTTTCTTTTCCAACATAAACAACAAATCCTTTCAAAATCACATACTGGGTTGTACTTAATTCTCATGGTCACAGAGGATGGCAACAGTAACTTATACGCTATGAAGTTTGTGACACTATCAAAAAAAGCCTGGATCACCAAGCGCTAAGGCCAAAGATTGAGTTTTAGGATAAACTGCTGTGAAGCTGTGCAGCTACCAGGATGAGAGTTGGAGTTCTGTCATGCGAAAATCAGCACCTGCTGCAGATTACAGTACCCATGAAGCTCAGCCAAACACAATGTTAGCTAACATGCAGATTATGTCTGTATATTCACATTTTGAAGCTTAAAGCACTATAAAGTGGTCCTATGACCAGTTCTATTCTTTAAGAGCAGATTGTCATTTCCAACATACAACCCCAATTCCAAAAAAGTTGGGACACTGTGCGTAATGTGTCAGATACTGGATTCTAGCTGCTTAACAGTTCTGGGTGTCCGTTGTATCTTCCAGTTGATGATGTGCCAAATGTTGTCAAATGGTGAAAGGTCTAGACTGCAGGCTGGCCATTTCAGCACCCAGACTCTTCAACTATGGAGTTATGATATTGTAATAGAAGCAGTATGCAGTTAGCAATGTCTTGCTTAAATAGGCAAAGTTTTCCCTGAAAAAGACGTTTTCTTGATTGAAGCATTTGTAGCTCTAAAACCCGTATATACCGTTCAGCATTGATAGAGCCTTTCCAAATGTGCAAGCTGCTGATTTTACAGCCACTTATGCACTCCTATACCATCAGACATAAAATAGGATTTTGTCATTTGCATTTTATAGGGTTGATGAAAATGGCTTCATATTTTGTATCAAAATACAGTGTTTTGTATTTTTGTTGTTTAAAAATATACTTTACGAAGTCTACATGATGACATCATAAAAATTTAGCCTCTGATTGGTGCCTTCATCTGGGAGATCACAGGGATATGTATGTGAATTGTTATATCCATTAACTGGTTGCCTGTGTAAGATTTATTTCATGACTCAGAGAAAAAGCTGTTGCTATCAAACATTGTTTACTTAATCAAGTAAGTCAGTGTAATAAGGAAGGGATAGATTAAATTGGTCAACTCATTAAAGGTTGATTGAGTTTTTTAATACAGTAGTTTATTTTGATACATGGTGTGGCTGCTGTATTTTCTAGTTAATTTTGATACTCTTAAAATTAAGGTATTTGGTATTTTATTTTAAAATACCTTTTTATGTATTTTTGCCCAACCCTGGCCTCGGTACAATTGAAATGAGCTTTGGCCCAGAGAGGATAGCGGCATTTCTGGATCATGTTCACGCATGCCTTTTTCTTTGCAAGATAGAGATTTCATCTGCATTTGTGGATGATTCGGCAAACTTCGTTCACAAACAATGATTTCTGGAGGTGGTAATGAGCCCCTGCAGTGATTTTCATTACAGAATCATGACTCTTTTAAATGCAGTGCTGCCTGAGGGCCAGAAGATCATGATTCATTCAAGTATGGTTTCCACCCTTGTCCTTTGTGCACAGAGATTTCTCCAGAGTCTTTAAAACCTTTGATAATATTATAGACTGTAAATGATTAGATATTCAACAGTTTGCAATTTGCAAATTTTTCCACAATTCGTAGACATAGTCTTTTACAGATTGGTGAAGCTCTGCCCAACTTTTCTGATGAGAGACTCTGGGTTTAAATATTGTCTTAGAGAAGCAATCATCTTACTGACCTGTTTTCAATTAAACTAATTAGTGGCAAAATGTTCCTGTCCCCGGAACATTTTGTTTTGAGACCTGTTTTGGGATCTGTTGCAGCCATGAAATTTAAAATGAACATAAACCATTTCTTTAAATTGTATATTTCCTCTGTTTAAACATTTGCTATGTTTGTTTTCTATGTTCCATTGTGGATAAAATATGAGTTTATGAGATTTGCAAATCATTGCATTTTGCAATCATTTACATTTTACACAGTGGCCCAACTTTTTTGGAAATGAGGTTGTACTAAAGCCAACAAGCACAAACAAATTTAAATGAATTCCTTAGATAAATGGGAAAGTTAAGTCTTATCTATCTTAACAGTCTGCCTATACCTCTAGACACACTTGAAATGGGAGACGAGGTAATCAAATGGCTAGACACCACTCCCTTCCACCACTGAGTTAACAGCCATTCTTGAACACACACCTGTCAGCATTCCCTTCTTATAGTCCAGCAAGCTCCAACAGGACAGCAGGATTACATAGAAACTGCCTAAAGGTTTTGACTCACAAAAAAAAATAAAAAAAAATAAATGGTGCCCATGACTACTTATTAGACTAGCTATATATTTCCACTGCAGCTACACAAATGTCATAAGCACAGAACAGAGTTTCCCAAATGGTTTAAACACCTGTTGAAAGTGACCCAGACATGAATGTCTCATGGCTAATATCAGCATTCCTTAGAGTAATGTGACTTTTTATTACTTGCTGAATTTGAGTTTAGATCATTATAAAATAGAGTTTACAACAGTGGCATTTAAAATAAAATTGTTCTTCTCTCTAAGGATTATTAGGTTTATCTTAATTTTAAAATTATTTCAGCCTTTTTTTAGATACGTTGAAAATCTTCATTATTTATAGCAAAAATACAGATACAGCTCCCCACTTTACATTGTAAAAAAGTGACATTCACTTTACGAACTTTCGCGGATACGAACAAACCTGTTCTTAAAGTGAAATTAGTTTGAAGTCGAAAAAATTCTAGATTAATTTTTTTAAGTGAATTATTTTTTTATTACATTTTATATTTTTTTAATTATATAATACAAAATATTGTATACAGTATTTTTCGATTATTTCTATTTCTATTATTATTATGTGTTAGTACATTTTATTGTTTATTTGATTGTATTTATAGCTTTTACATCATATGAGATATGCGTAGTCAATAACAAACACAGTAACAACTTACGAACAAATTCATGGTACGACTGGTCGTTCAGAACGTAACGTAAGGTGGGAGGGTTTCTAAAGAATTCTTGTTGCTGGTGTTTATACTGCAGAGTACAATAGATAACATCCATATGCTGTAACTTATCTTAAACTGACCCTAATTTAAAAGAATACACAGATAAGTTACTAACAACAAACACAAGATTATCGGTAAACTGAATCTCAAGAAAACAAACCTGCACATGAGGAGATGAATAAATATAGCTCTGTTACAAGATTTCCATAGCTTATGCCAGTTGTACTTTTTAACTACTAATGTTTTTGACCCCACAGGCCATCAGGACACCATAGCTAGTTATTGTGCCTATAGTAAAGGAATATGAACAGAAATGTGTGCATATTCACAGTACAGTCATATTATTATGCCTCACAGCTGGTCACTAGGAGTGTTTTACTGTACATGTCTAATCAAGAGACATTCTACATGCACAGTGTATTCAGAGTTGGCAAAATTAGTTATTAAGTTAAAAGATACTATGTCATGGAGCTATGTGGGAAAAGTTATATGACTATCACATCCATATGAGGCTCTAAAATGTTGCCACAAACAACTGTAGCACTGAGATTGCCCTTTACTTGAACTAAACTCCAAGCCTGTTCCAACATGACAGTGTACCTGTGTAAAATGCAAGGACCATGAAGCCATGGCTTGCCAATTTGAATAGAAAAATCTTGAACTCAACCCTATTGAACACCTTAGGGATGAATTAAAACACTGATTTTTCGCTGGCCTCCTCACCAACCCTGTCTGGCCTCACCAATGCCAGTAGAAATCCAGTAGAAATTCGATTTATATTCGATTATATTGTTGTTCACTATCACAGACCTAAATATGAAGACGATGTCTATGTGCCACAAGAATGATCAGATAGCTGGACTACATTTCAAACAGGAAAACATTCAAACAGGAAAAAACAAGTTCAAAATGTTTCTACAGGAAAAAGAAAAGACCTCTGTGTAAGTAAACTCCACCCCTCATGCACAGATGTCTAATCAATGCTTAACTCCATAGATAATTCTGAGTACTCAATACTGGTCTATGTGGTATTTCAGCATCAGTCCCTCACTACCGGTGCTTACCAGAAATCTGAATACAGCCCTCAGTGTGTGTGTGGTCTCCTGATTATCATTGCTAACCACAGAGCAGTAAGGATTTAATTTGTATTAAAGATAGGTCTGTGTTCAGAACACTAAGCACTCTCTCTTGCTCCAAAGGTTTGATTCTAAAACCACATTATGTACATAAGCATGGTGTGTGTGTATTTGTGTATGTGTGTGTGTGTGTTTATGAAAACCAACAACTTCAAGGAGTTTTGCTTACGGTTGTATTATTTGGGTCAGCTGATCCCATCAGATCTAGTCCCCAACAGAGGACATCTGGAGTTAACGGATGTCTTTCTGTGTGTGTGTGTGTGTGTGTGTGTGTGTGTGTGTGTGTGTGTGTGTGTGTGTAAAACTTTGGGGTTTAGTTAAAATCACAGCCTGATTAAACATGTATTCATGCAAATTTCGTAGCTTTCATGGCCAATTGAGTTTAGTAATTTTATTACATTACTGCAAGACCCCCTCAAGAGTTTAGAAAATTAAATAGAGCGTCTATTGCAAAAAGCAGACAACACATTTCTTGTAAGCATGTTGTAAAGTCTGTGATGGAATGCTTTATCCGAGGTTTAATTACGCAGTTATAATGCAAACAGTACAGTCAGCAAAACTCCTTGAAGTTTGTTGAAGCATGCTTTTGTTTGTAGCATGAAAAATGTTGCTTTGGAATCTGTAGAGAGATTTGTGGTTACTGCTCACAGTCTAGCCACACAGACTCACAGACTCACACACACACACACACACACACACACACACACACACACACACACACACACACACACACACACAGACGTGTACCCTCAGGGCAGACACACGCAAACATATGCATAAGCACTCACTGCAGTCTGCACTTAAAAGACTTCAACTTTGATTTGAATTCCGTTTAGAATGCAGAAAAATATTGCAGTTACAGATGCAGCATAACATGTATAGCCCTTTCTATGAAACCAGTGGTGGACGAAGTACACAAACCATGTACTTGAGTAAAAGTAGAGATACACTCAATAAAATATTACTTCAGTAGGTGTAAAAGTGCTCTATTTAAACTTTCTGTTCAGTAAAATTACAAAAGTATTTGCTATAATGGCATTAATGTCCTTTTTGGACTTGCTTAATCAACTCAGTTTATGTGAAAAGACTCTATTGTTACTCTTAGCACACCAAACTATTAATTGAATTGATTGCTTTGTATTAAAATGATCATGAGCCCAAAACCTTCAACCAGTAACCATGTTGTCTTCTCCAGAATTCTCTGAATTGTATTTTCTAAGCGTAAAGCTTTCTGACACTACAGAGGTGTAAAGCCTTCCGATTGGCTAAAAAAAATCTCGAAATTGCAAGGAAAGATTTTTTGTATCCGAATTACTCGAGGAATCCCTCCTAATCCTAATTAGATTAATGTTGTGTTGATCAGATTTAATCAATCTGATTTGCTTTTCTGCTAATTTTATCTAAAGATTTTAACAGATTATCTAATCCTGACATGGAGACCAATACCATAACACTTACCTATCTGTAAAGAAGAAAGTCTCCCCTCTGAACTGTGCTATAGCATCAAATACAATGTTCTCACTGCAAATATCCATAGGAGTGACTGGACCCTGAGTGGGAGGAAGTGGCTTTCCTGTTGGTGCTCCTGTGAGTGACAGAAATAGTGTTCCATCATACTGAGTCACAAAATATAAGCGAAAAAATTTTGACTATAAACCTTTTTTATTCTTTTAATGACATTTAACACTATAGTCAGAACTTGTTATAAACCATCTGCCGAAGTCATTTTAGCATCAAATTATTTCGTTTGACTCGAATTACCATAGAGGTCCTGAATTCCTCTGATGTCATCGTTGGAGAGCCTGAAGTGCTTAGTGTAGGTGTAGATGGGCGCCATGAGTGCTCCAGGATCTTGGGAGTGCTCCAGGCCCAAAGCATGGCCAAACTCATGAGCTGCCACCAAGAACAGACTGTAACCTGGTGGATAAAGACCAAAAAACAGGTCAACACTGTGCCTGGTTATTGTAACGTGAAAATGCAATATAGAGAATCCCAAACTGCTTTTAATAGCAACAAAGCCATATTGTTTATAAGGAATTTCTGTATATCTCTGGTTTTAACTTCTGTGTGGTTCTACCTAAGCTGAACAGATCTAGTGATTGATTACCTTGGTCTGGACAAAAACCCCATTTTCGGTCTTCGTCAAAACTCTTGGTGACACTGCACCACGACTTCCCATCATTACGCCCAGAGGTGGTGCACACATCATAGGTTTGGCCCAGGAAAACAAAGGGGAACACACATGGAGCTCCCTCAGCATTCCCTCCAATTGTAGAAAGGGCTGCAAGCAAAAAAAAAAAAAAAAAAAAAAAAGATCTCTCAATTCATGCATATATCGTTTGTAAGACACTCTGGCACATTTTATCAGTAAACCAATGGCCATGTACTTCTTCTTCCATTTACAGTTGCAATATGACTGCAATTGCCATGTCCAAATATTGGCTAGTTCATCACCAACTGCCTCTTTAATAACCTTTAAAGATGGAATGTCATATACCTCCTTAAATTCTGTGTGTGCTAAAAAAAGGTTACCATTAGATAGTTTGTTTTCATGAAGGATAATGGTTCATGGACACACATTTAAAAGTACAGCTAGCTAATCATTGTGCAACCTTTAAGATCCAAATACATGTGGCCAAAAATGTGCAGTCTACCTTTTTGATGCTTGTGGAGGAGTGAATAAGGCTGAGACTACTGCAGTAAAGTCAAGATTGAATAACAGCAAATAAAATGTGCCTGTCTCTTTAAGTCTTCCTTGTAGAAATAAACAAAGTATGGTCAAGATGAACTCCTTCTGAACAACCTGGTGCTTTTTAATACATCTGAAATCAGTTACAAAATAATTTCCCTTTCATCATGGAAAAACCTTCCAGATGTTTCCAGGATTTATTTCCAAAATGAATTTATGAAGTGGTTTTTGACATTGTATATTGGTTCCGTTTTATTTAATGGAAATAAATCATAAAGTGAAAAAGGGAAAACATGAAATGTGATATTTATTATTAAGAAAGGCTGTGTTTATGTAAAGAGTTTAATTTGCTAATATTTTAATTATCATTTCGAGTTTATATAACTTAACCCTTTCATTTGCATAATCCTTATTCTAAACAGTTAGATCTTTCCAGGTTGAAAAACAAACTGAGAAGAAATGTCATACCTTTTTAAAATCCTTAGACTTTTTAAAGTTAAACCATACTTTTAAGCAAAAGTTGTAGATGGTAAAGCAATTTTCTGATGCAAATTTACTGAGTTATTCTTCTTATATACTTAGTAGATCTCTTAAGGGTAGTTAAAATGTTGACAAGGTGGATACTAGTGGAAAGCTAGCTTCCTTAGGCAACATGTGAATGTGTCTGTTATTTACATTTCACACTTTCTTAAGGCTATTGTACAGTACAGCTGGCAGTAATTGATTTTTACAGCGGTGTTTAAATATCCAGGGAGAGATTAATGGCATGAGCATCTGTCATTAAGAGACTAGAATGTCTCACTGGTAGTTAATGGAAAAAGCCTGGCTTCTTATCAAACGTGAAGATACGGCGTTTAAATCTCTTCAGCAAAAGGATCTATCTGACTAGCAAAAAAAAAAAAAAAAAAAACTCATTGGTTATAATATGAAAGAATCTGACATAGATGCTTTTAACATTACCATAACACCAGATGCTTTGAACATTAGTATTTCAGTATTATTAAAGAAATATAACTCCAAAACCGGTGAAATGAGAGGCTTTACTTCCCCCCGCACTGCTCTGGGTTTATTTTGAACGATGAGCTTGATGTAGCCCAAGGCTTCTTTTGCTTTTTAGCCAGAGGTTATACAGTATGAAAACACACACTGGCACAGAAACACTCACAGGGCTACATTCCCAGAGAATTAGATCCAGATGAAGAGGCCTGCTCTCTTAGTTTTAGCCATTTCTTTGACACAATGGAAAAAAAACCTCTGCCAGCCCACAGTGAAAAAAAAAAACAAAAAAACAGATGGGTAAATTTAATAGACTTCAATGATATGAACAAATGGATGCTGCAGTTAGTTCTCTCATGTTTATGGGAAGGTGTTAGGAACTTTTTTTAAGTCAATAAATATAGAAGTATATTCACATGCATATATAGAATGCATATTGTTCATTAGAATGAGTGGTATTTAAAAAAAAAATATTCTACACATTGAACACTTTGTATTTGTGCCCATGGAACTGACAAAGCCTTAAACCGATGAATAAACATTCAATGAATTGAACTTAAATGCACTTATATCTTTATATAAAAGTCTTTCACTGAAGTGGCAGAGAAACCAAACTGCTTTGTTGTTCTTGGCTGGAATATGACCACAGTGGACACATTTTTCCTACTGCGCGCAAAGCCCCGTTTTTAAATACGGTCTGTTTATGTGGATAAAGTAGCATGACGCTCTAAGCATGACTCTCTGCCAACTGTGTGACCATAACAACGATGATCTCCTGAACAGAAAATTAAGCTTTTGTTTGATAATGTTTCCAAATACTATACATCTCTAGTCCTTTAACTTTCTAAAATACTGTTATACTGCACAATGTATTAGCAATAGTTGTCTATAAAACAAAATGCAAATATTTTACAACCCGTGTAATTATAGGTTAATGATATAGTTAATAATGATTATAGTCATTAATATAAGCTTATCACATGATCTTTCTAATGTTTTGTGATTCCACATTGCAGCGACCCCCTTAAATATTAAAAGTGTGATACATTGGGACAGTAAAATAATAATAATAATAATAATTACCAGTTTCAGGGCAGAACCCATAGGTCTTATCCTGGTCGTAGTTCTCAGTAGTGGCACACCAGCGGTACCCATCGTCTCTACCTGCAGTGGTACAGCTGTCATACTTTTCTCCTTGGAAGGTGAAGGGAAACTTACATGGTGACCCTTCTCCATTTCCACCCAGTGTGAGAAGCACTGTAAAATGCAGAGAAGCTCTTATAAAAACGGTTCTTCAAGTTATTTAATATTTCATTGGATAATTAGCATCTTCGATTTGATAAACATTCCAAAAACTGTATGACATGTGCTGTGGTATTCAATTTGTTCAAATCAATTTTCTATTATTATTAGTTACTAAGGTAAATTGCAAGCAAGGGTCTTGAAACACTCATAGAAGTATGATATTGCTGGTATTCAAACTCCCAACCTTCTGATAGAGAGCCAAAACCCATATCATGGTCTCATTTTTGCTATAAGTCGTACAAAATGGCAGTATGATTTTTTTTTAAAACATAAGAAGTATCAACTAAGTGGTACTCACATTCATGTGGACAGAAGCCATACTTTCCATCCTTGTCAAAGTCATAGGTTGTCGAACACCACAGAAAGCCATCATCACGCCCTTGATTTGTGCAACTGTTGTATATTTTACCCATGAAGAGAAACGGAAACTTACAGAACTCCCCCTCTGCATTGCCAAACTTCACCTTTACAACTAGACAGTAAAAGAAAACCTAGTTTTGTTTGCATTTTAGAAAAATAACTTTGTACTCATGAAAACTGTTAGGTGAAAATACCTTGTCCATCTCCCAAAGTCCAATGCTCATCATCGTCAAAGTGAGAATCGCCTCCAATTCCAGGACCTGGAGCAAAAGCGTGGGCCAGGAGACCGTCCTTACCATCGAATGGATAACCGTCGCCATGCTCTAAAGGTCAAACCAATGTCAAGTCAACACATACAGTATGTTCGCTGATTTCTTCAACATTGGAAAAATCTGTACCAATATTCTGGGATTTGTTTGCATGGTTATCTGTGATTTTTGCTTTCTATGTTCTGTTCTTCTTTGGGTTCATTGGCAGGATAGATATGCAGCTACAGGATAAATATCTCAACTGGTCAAAAATTATTGGGGTCTTGGACAGGCATAATTGTCTTCTGATTTCCTTGGACAATTCATGTGCCAGCATAAACTACAATTTCCAGTAAACTGATCTGTGTTTTTTAATTACACACTGAAAAAGCAAAGGCAAAGTTGAACCAAACCACAGCGTGTACAAAGAGGTACTGCAGTTTCAATATGTGTACTCATACTCATTCATTTTCTCAGAGTATTCTAGCATTAAGTACTGCATACAAAAACCTTGAAAACTGTTGCTGTAAACTGGCATGTCTTGGCAGTGTTTCATGTACTTTGCTTATTATATTGTTTAAAGAAAAGAAATTACACAAAAGTGTTTTTACAGATACCATTGCGCCCAAAGTTGATATTGATATCAGCATCTCCGGACATGACCCGCTTGAATTTAAGAGGTGTAACATCACTCCAGACTTTAAAAGCACGAAAGAATGCATCATCAATTGTCTCCTCATCCATATCTGGACTGTGACCTAAAATCCTGAGGAGGAGAAAGGTAGTTAGTTTTAAACTCTTCGAATAAACTGTGTTTGACATTGTAAAATCCTACACAACATACTTATGACTTATTCATAGTGATGGTTTTGTCCTGCTATAAGCATCCAAAAGAATCTTTATCAGAAATATTCCCTTTTACTGTCTTTTCTGACACATTATTTTTGTGGTGATGCAAACACTATCGTTCCGGTCAGTTCTAGCCGCAGAAGGCAGCGTCAGGACATTCTTGAAACATTGCTAATGCTGTCATTGCTTTCCAATTGGTTCTTGTGGCTTGCATTGACACCAAATATGGCCTTTGTTATATGTTTATTTTTACATTCAGAGAAGAGGAAAAAACATTTTCAGATCCAAAAAGGGGACTGAACATCTTTTACCAGAACATAATGTTTAAGTAGTCTCATTTCCCTATCTCACAAAACAAACAGCAGTGGGTTAAGCAATGACTTGGCTTAGCAACACACACACACACACACACACACACACACACACACACACACACACACACACACACACACCTGTATGTAATTTCATTATTTTGCCACTTAGGTTTTGCTGGGAAAAAGTTGTAATTAGCCACATCTGGGACTCCACAGCGTGGCTTCTTCATAATCTCAACTGTATTCTGGTCAATCTCTCCAGTCTCCGGAAGAGAAAAGAACTTCTGCATCTTTTTCAGCGAGTCCTTCAGAACCATCAAGTTGCAGCGGTCTTGTGGGCATCCATAGAACTTATTCAAATAATGCTTTAGATATAGAGAGAGATAAGTGGTGAGGGAGAGGGAGGTGAAGGGGGGGGGGGGGGAGTAAGAAAACAAAAACAGAGTTTATGGAGGTTAACCTCAATGGAGGGGCTACATTCCAAACTTTCTCCACATCCCACATACAAACTATATCATAATGAGTGGTATAATCTTTTAATCTATAATAACGATACGATTTTGAATTGCACCAAGAACAACTGAATAAATATACATTAAATCTTCCATGCCCATAATAAAGATTAACTCCATGGTACAATGTAAAATCCTGATGTATTCACCTGTAAAACGCTCTAAACCATTTTCTACATGCACTCACTAATCATAAGTCACTCACCAGCGCTACTTCTTTGTCTGTCCGGGTTACAGGATCATCGCCTGGGAACTTAATAATAGGCGAAGGCGCTGCAAAAGTTCCTAAAGAAGCAACAATCTGAACCAGGAGAACTCGAAGGACTAAATGCCTCCGACTGAAAGGCACAAAGAAACCCATTTTATCCAGTTGCAGAAGGAGCTCGGACACGGACGGTAGGAACAGATCGGAACCGTGCGCTGTCGCAGTTCTTCTGTGTGGGCGTGCTTTTTAATCGCTAGTTTTCTTACACTACTGCACACGCCGTCGTTTCAAGAGCTCGCGAAATCTCTCTCTCTCTCTCTCTCTCTCTCTCTCTCTCTCTCTCAGTCTCTCTTTCTCTCTCTCTCTCTCTCTCTCTCTCTCTCCCCCCCTCGCCGGCGTGCACCGAGTGACGTGCTGACGCACGCAAACCTGAATCAGACCAGATGTGCAAAGAAGGAAATAAGAAGGATAGTCCTGATGTGGCTCGTGATCTTAGACAATTAAATAATTCCCATATATATATATATATATATATATATATATATATATATATATATATATATATATATATATATATATATATATATATATATATATATATATATATATATATAAAACAAGCAAACAAACAAATTACACTTTTATTTAAACATAATAATAATAATAATAATAATAATAATAATAATAATAATAATAATAATAATAATAATAGTTTTGCTCACAGACTTAATTTACTTTGTTAAATGCATGCAGATCATGCTGTTTTATTTCACAATTTATGTTTTACATATAATACACATCATATGCTTTAATTCCACACTTGCAACTTATTATCCCAGATTATTCATACAATCTTATAGGGAAAACCTTATATGCTCATTTTGTTAAATCGACATGTGTGGCAAATGTTTAAAATAATTCTTATATGCGTTATACACATAGACAGTAAATGCACCATTTGAGGTTGAGATTGACACCAAATAAGGTGTCTGGTTTATTTGTGATAATGAACTATACATTATTATTCATCAAAAGTTGAAACACCAGTAGAATTAAGATTGGTATGCTGAGACAGTACTCCCACCGCCATCATCATCATCATCATCAAAACTTTTACTAAAGAAATATGTTTAGTATGAACAGTGTTCATCAATAGTTGAGTACTGGAGTAAACTAAACATGACAAATACTGAAATTGAATATGAAAGTTTTTTTTCTTTCTTTTTAATTTAATACCTAGACAGGAATCAGACACTATCAAAACAGCATATGTGAATCAACTGATCCAAACCATAAAATATGGCTGCCTAATAGTATATAAAATAACAGCTACTGTACTACTTGAAATGATCAGTGTGGTTATTTTAAACCCTGATTTATATCTGGAAATGTGACACTGGCTGTACACTTGAGTTATAACAACAACAACAACAACAACAACAATAATAATAATGATAATAATATTTAATAATTATAATAATTATAATAATTATAATAACAATAATAATAATTATTATTATTATTAGAATGAAACCCCTTAGCTCAGGAAAACTGAGTAGACAGTATTGTCTACTGAAACGTTTAAAGGGAGAGACTGCTCTCTGGTGGTGCATGACTAAAATTGAACTTATTCAGTTAATATATCAGCAATCATGTGCAAATACCTGCATGCTTTCTTACCTGTATTTTTACTTAAAAAACTCCACTGGATAGTGTAGCCGAATGCATCGTGCTGTTTGTAAGTTTGTGCTACTATTTTATCCTTCTCATTAGAACATACTATATTTGTAAGTATTGAATTTGGTGATATATAGTGGAACGGGGCCCCTGTGTTAACATTAATATACAGTGCATCTGGAAAGTATTCACAGTGCTTTACTTTTCCCACATTTTGTTGTGTTGAAGCCATATTTCAAACTGGATTAAATTAATTATTTTTCTTAAAATTCTTCCAACAAGACTCTATATTGACAATGTAAGAGTGTTTGAAATCTTTGCAAATGTATTAAAAATAAAAAGCCAATACAATTTTTTAAAAAGTGAAGCACCTTTGGCACCAATTACATACTCAAGTCTTTTTGAGTATGATGCCACAGGGCAGTTTCTCCCGAGCGTCGGTGCACAGCCATTTTCAGATCTCTCCAGGGATGTTCAATCGAGTTTAAGTCTGAGCTCTGGCTGGGCGATTCAAGGGCATCCACAGAGTCATACCGTAGCCACTCCTTTGTTATCTTGGCTGTGGGCTTAGAGTTTTTATCCTGTTGGAGGATGAACCCCAGTCTGAAGTCCAGAGCGCTGTGTAAAGCAGGATTTCATCAAGGATGTTTCTGTACATTACTGCATTCATCTTTCCCTTGATTCTGACTACTCTCCCAGTTCTGCCATTGAAAAACATCCCCACAGCATGATGCTGCCTCCACCATGCTTAACTGTAGGGATGGTATTGGACAGGTTTCCTCCAGACATGAAGCTTGGCATTTAGGCCAAAGAGTTCAATCTTTGTTTCTCTTGGTCCGAGAGGTGGTCTTTTGCCAAACTTCAGGATGCAGGGTGACCATCAGATTCTTGGTTAGCTCCCTGACTAAAGCCCTTCTTCCTCGATTGCTCAGTTTGGCCAGGGGACCCGCTCCAAGAAGGGTTCTGGTGGTTACATATTTATGGATGATGGAGGCCACTGTGCTCATTGGGACCTTGAATGCTGCAGAATTATTTTTCTGTGCTGGTTCTGTGGCTCGATATAATCCTGTCTCAGAGGTCTACAGACAATTCCATGGACTTCATGGCTTGGTTTGTGCCCTGACATGCACACACTTTCCAAATCATGTCCAATCAACTAAATTTACCACAGGTGGCACGGACTCCAACTCCATACCATAACAGTGCTTTCTGATGCCAGTGGGAAATATTAGATTAATTGTTTAATATTAATAATAATACTCACACTAATGATATTACAACAACTACTACCACTACTAAAAGTATAAACACTATTAATGATAATAACAAACAACAGTAACAGTAAAAAAAACAATAACAAAATTAATTCCATGACTACTAATATTAATACTCTATAAATAAAAATGCATCTTAATACAACACATTTTTTATTTTCTTATGTATATTTTACATTATTTACATAATATGCATAAAGGTATACAGTATAGCAAAAATAATCCAAGTTTAAGACACAGCGCCCTCTAGTGCTGGAGCAAAACATGACATTATCTAATAATTCCCCATGTCAGGTCATCATTTAATTATGATGATGATGGTGGTGATGATGGTGGTGATGATGATGATGATGATGATGATGATGATGATTATTATTTTTATTATTATTATTATTATTATTATTATTATTATTATTAGTTTTATTATTATTATTATTAGTAGTAGTAGTAGTAGTAGTTGTAGGAGTAGCAATAGAGTAATACAAAGACCCACCATTTCACTATATCAAAAAATTTAAATACTTTTTAAAATTGTTGGACTTTTGGAAAGTATGTTAATTTACTGTATATGTACTCAATACTTGGTAGGGGCTTCTTTTTGGTGTGGCGTGGAGGTGATCAGTCTGTGACACTGCTGAGGTGGTATGGAAGCCCAGGTTTCGTTGACAGTGCCCTTCAGCTTATTTGCATTTTTTGGTCTCTTGTTTCTCATTTTCCTTTTGACAATACCTCATAGATTTTTTTATGGGGTTCAGGTCTGGTGAGGGTGCTGGCCAGTCAAGCACATCAACACCATGATCATTTAACCACCTTTTGGTGCCTTTGCAGTGTGGGCAGGTGCCAAATCCTGCTGGAAAGTGAAATCAGCATCTCCATAAAGCTGGTCAGCAGAGGGAAGCATGAAACGCTCTAAAACGTCCTGGTGGACATCTGTGCTGAAACTTGGACTTGATAAACACAGTGGACCAACATCAGCAGATGACATGACTCCCAAAACCACCCCTGACTGTGCAAACTTTACACTGGACCTCAAGCAACTTAGATTCTGTGCCTCTCCACTCTTCTTCCAGACTCTGGGGCCTTGATTTCCAGATGAAATGCAAAATTCTATTTATTTTAATCTGAAAAGACGACTTTGGCCCACTGAGCAACAGTCCAGTCCTGTTTGTCCTTTGCCCAGGTAAGACACCTCTGACGTTGTCTCTGGTTCAGGAGTGGTTTGACAAAAGGAATGCGTCAGCTGTAGTCCACGGATACGTCTGTGCCTCGTGGCTCCTGAAGCACTGACTCCAGCTGCCGTCCACTCTTTGTGAATCTCACCAAATTCTTGAATGGGCTTCATTTCACCTTTTTCTACAACACTTTTCCCTTCCATTCAACTTTTCAATAATGTGCTTGGATACAGCACTCTGTAAACAGCAGCTTCTTTAGCTATGCACCTTTGTGTATTACCCTTTATTTGCAGAGAGTCAATGGAAATCTTCTGGACAACTGTCAATTCAGCAGTCTTCCCCCATGATTGTGTAGCCTGAACCAGACTAAGACACCATTTAAAAAAAACTTTGCAGGTGTTTGAATGGTTTGGACAAAGCGAGTCTCCAATATTGAACTTTTTCACAATATTCTAATTTTCTGAAATACTGAATTTAGTTTTTTTTATTAGCTGTAAGCCAAAATCATCAAAATTAAAAGAAATAAACACTTTACATATATCAGTCTGATTGTGATGAATCAATATAATATACAAATTTCACTTTTTGCGTTGACTTACAAAAGTAAATCAACTTTTTAATGATATTCTAATTTATTGAGATGTCAAGTCAAGTCAAGTCAAGTTTATTTGTATAGCGCTTTTCACAAAAGACATTGCCTCAAAGCAGCTTTACAGAAAACAACAGTGAAGGTGAATGGTGTGCGTTTGTCCCTGATGAGCAAGCCGTGGTGACAGTGGCAAGGAAAAACTCCCTTAGATGATATGAGGAAGAAACCTTGAGAGGAACCAGACTCAAAGGGAACCCATCCTCATATGGGTGACATCAAGAGTTTGATCATAAATCTTTCAACAATACAGAACACTGGAGAGAGAGAACTAACATGAGTACTGGAGTATAAGATTATAAGTGAATGTTCTTTCTACAGTCTTTGGTATAAAAAGCTCAACATTTGTGATCATCATAGATCCAGCATCAGCTTCTCCATGCCAGGGCCTTTAAACACTCGGCATCTACTTCTCCATGATCATCCATAGGTCCATAATCTTCACGAGGTGGGACGTGACTGGAGCTGGCCAAACCTCAGGATGCCTCGGGATGGGGAGAGAAAGAGAAGCAGTGGAGAGGAATTAGCGTAGCTGCTGTTCATGATATTAACAGCACAAGTTGATAATGTGCATGTGATCATATATTCTGGAGCACAAGGTTGTGATGTGATGTGTGTGATGTGTGTTATGTGTAGGCTTTGCTAAAAAGATATGTTTTTAATCTACACTTAAACTGGGAGAGTGTATCTGAACCCCGAACACTGTCAGGAAGACTATTCCAGAGTTTAGGAGCTAAATGTGAAAATGCTCTACCGCCTTTAGTGGACTTTGCTATTCTAGGAACTACTAGAAGCCCAAAGTTTTGAGATCTCAGGAAGCATGACGGATTGTAGCGTGTTAAAAGACTGAAGAGATACATGGGAGCCAAACCATTTAGTGCTTTATAAGTGAGTAGCAGTAGTTTGTAGTCTATTCGAAACTTAATAGGAAGCCAATGTAGGGACGATAAGATTGGGGTTATATGATCGTATTTTCTTGACCTAGTAAGAACTCTTGCTGCCGCATTCTGAACTAACTAAAGCTTGTTTATTAATGATGCAGGACATCCACCTAGTAATGCATTACAGTAGTCTATTCTAGAGGTCATAAACGCATGGACGAGCTTCTCTGCATCAGATATAGATAACATATTTCTTAGCTTAGAAATATTTCTAAGGTGAAAGAAGGCTGTTTTTGTAACTTGATTGATGTGATTTTTAAAAGATAAGTTGCTGTCTAAAATAACTCCCGGGTCTTTTACCGTTGAACTAGTAGTTACAGAACAACCGTCTAAATGCAGGCTGAGATGCTGGAGCTTCTGTGTACTATTTTTTGGGCCGATGAGCAAAATCTCCGTTTTATTAGAATTTAATAGCAGAAAGTTATGGGTCATCCAATCTCTTATTTCTTCAACACACTCAGTTATGCGAGCTAATTGAGCTGTATCGCCTGGTTTGGATGAAATATATAGCTGGGTATCATCAGCATAACAATGGAAGCTAATTCCATGCCTTCTAATAATATTTCCTAACGGAAGCATGTATATTGTGAAAAGCAGGGGTCCTAGAACTGACCCTTGTGGCACGCCATAATTTACTAGCATTATCCTGGATAGCTCTCCATTTAAATCTACGAAATGGTAACGATTGGACAGCTAGGATTTAAACCAGCTTAATGCCTGTCCCTGAATACTGATGTAATTCTGTAAGCGATCGAGGAGAAGATCATGATCTATAGTGTCGAACGCAGCACTAAGATCTAGTAAAACTAATAGGGAGATGTAGCCTTGGTCTGAAGCTAAAAACAGGTCATTAGTGATTTTAACTAGAGCAGTTTCTGTGCTATGATGGGGCCTAAAACCTGACTGAAACTCTTCAAAGATATTGTTCTCCTGCAAGTGGTTACATAACTGGGCAGCGACAATCTTTTCTAAAATCTTAGACATAAATTGGAGATTTGAAATTGGTCTGTAATTCGATAGCGTGTTTGGATCCAGATTAGGTTTTTTAATGAGGGGCTTAATAACTGCTAACTTGAGGGATTTCTGGACATGACCTAACGATAGTGAGGAGTTAATAATATTGAGAAGAGGCTCACCAGCTGTATATAACACTTCCTTCAGTAGTTTAGTGGGAATTGGATCTAACTGACATGTTGTTGATTTAGCTTTCATAATAGCATCATACAGCTCTTCCTGTCCTATACATGTAAAACAGTGTAGTTGTGGGGTTGTAGGTACGATTGTGTCGGGAGATGCTGTCAGAGGTTGATGCACCTATATATATAAAATAATATGACAATAAAGATGGCATCATTAGACATGAATAAATATAATGTTTATGTGGAACATGGTGAAGAATTACACAATGGGAGTCACCTTTATGTAAAGTTACATCTAAAGCAAATCTAAAAATAAATGCTACAATATTATCTGCCTTTGACGTTCTCTTGCTGTATAATCCCACAGAGAAACCAAAGTGCCCTCTGGTGGAATTAAGGATCTCTGCACACTTTAATGATTTCTGAGTAGGGCTTGTTGAGCTTGACTAGGCCTGTGTATCCACCCCTGGATTTCTTTTAACTCCTCTTGACATCTCTCTTTTCTCATGTGGAGGATTAGACTCGACAGCATATTGACACAGACTCTTTATGAAGGGAAGCCAGGGGACTTAGTGGCGAAATCTTACAGTGAGAGTGCTCTCAAACAGGATTATTTCTGCCTATCTCGGCCTGCAAATCTCTCTGCATCAGGGGGTGGGTTAATTTTTCAGGTCTGACTGCAGATGAGGAGTGGCCCGGTGGTACGGTCCATTTGGCTGCGATGGGCGAAGGCTTGTGGCTCTGCAGTCTGCCTTCATTTCATGCTCTGTCACATACAGCTGTCTCATGCTGCTGACAGGAGGATGCAGTCTCTTGTCTCTTTCCGCCTGCCTCTGTCTCAGTCACTCTCTCTCTCTCTCTCTCTCTCTCTCTCTCTCTCTCTCTCTCTCTCTCTCTCTCTCTCTCTCTCTCTCTTCATACTCCTTCTGTCTCGTTCTGTCTCCCCAAGTGTGTGTACAGGCTCGCTTGGTTACATGAATGCCTTGGAGCATGTGAATGCAAATGCATCGAAGAAAAGCGTGAATAAAGATAGACTTGATAAACTTTGATTTGCATGTAAATTGTTTTTTTTTTCCATGTCTTTTTTTCAGATTTATTTTAAGTTGAAGCATTTTGTTCTATCTGTCTCTCTCTTTTCTTATTTCCAACTCAGTACAATTTCCCAACAGGATTATATTGAATTTGAATGCAACACTGAGTCACAATCACTAGCACATACTTTAAAATGAAAGACATAACATTGACTATATGCTACTGTACAGAATAATTTAGTTCTAACGTAAATAACAGAATAAAAACAAGTTTTCCGTCTAGACAGGATTACATTGAAACATGATGGTCTGAAGTGGCTTTAATCTCACAGTATATACATTTCTTATGGCTTTTTTGGAGTTTAACCTACTTTGCATTCTATTTATTATTGTCTTTTTTAATTCATTGTTATTCTTCTTCTACCTCTAAATATTGTCTTGTTTTTAACTTATTTTATTTGTAAAGCATCTTGAATTGCCTTGCATATACTGTATGAATTGCTATTTCGATTTACCTGTACTTTTTTTTGCCTTTCCTTACAGTCAGAAAAGTCTTAAGGAAGTGAATTCCTAGATTCAGAACAACTATGAAGTGTGTCAGGACACTTAAAAATTAGGTGGCATCTATTTAAATTTGAGATACTGATAAAAAAAACATGATATTTCTGTCTTGTTTTCAACCTATTAAAAGTCACTGGGGATTCCCTAAGCATGTCTTGCAGATCCAGAGAAAAATAATTTTATGTATTTCACATAATTCTAATTGGAAATATGTCAAAATGAGACTGTAGATTATTTGCTTGGATACAAAAATCATATTAAAATCATAAAATTTATATATTTATTCATCTTCAGTAACCACTTCTTCTTGGCAAAGGTTGTGATGGATCTTTCTGATGTTTCTTTTTCATGATGGTGCTGCTGCCAGCTTTTTTTTTCTTTCCACTTTTGCCCCTGCATGTCTTTTGTATAAGGGGAATACTAAAACAGCCCTATGACACAATCTGTGTACTTGGACTGTAACACTGTGTTTTGGCTCCTGGTCTCATGCTCTGGACTCGGACTGGCAGTCCTTTGCCCATCAACAGGCCAAAAAGGTCTTTTGGTGTTTCTGAGAGTGCTGGCCCGTTCATCTGGGTCATGTTAGAACTCGTGTCAACCCCTCAGATGCTCATCTGTTAGGGACATGTTCCATATGTGTTCATGTGCTGCACCGCAACGGGACGCCTCCTCTGCTTTCATGCTCAACTCTCAGCCCTTATGCTCTTTTTTTTCCAGTTTGAATGTGGATATGTGGGAGCGCACACTACAAAGTGAATCACAGTTCAGATGTCGTACAAGCATGCACAACAAAGCGAATGCTGGCCATGTTGGTTTTTCAAAAGATGCCGAAAAGCTTATGTGCTGAGAATTGCACTGTTGCATCAAATATATGTTTGTGTGTTGAAATGGGGTCAGATGTAACATTATACCATTCTTTTTTAACTAGATCTATTCTAAAACATATCAGGAATAAAGCTGCGTTTTCTAAAACATTAGGTACAAATTATGTTCACAGTTCAACTATTTTCAATAACTAAATAAAATTTCATATATACTATAAGAAATAACTAACATTTCATAACTGGATGCATTGTTTCTGTTTTCATAAATGGGTATGTATATGTTATATAAGTTAAAGCAAATAAGCAAAATTGGACCTTCATTTTCAAAAGTTTTTGAGAAAAACCTATTTGTGTAAATTATTTGATTGCATATATTTGTACTATATTTGCCCAAGGTGAACTCACTGCATAAATGCATAAATATTGAGCACTACATGATGCAAAAATATGTCAGTCATACTCGCTGATACATGCAGGTCTTTGAGCTTCATCTTCATGCTACAAAATTTGCAGGAAGGAAACATTTATTTCTAGTACGATGAACTTCATCTGTATTTTGGTAAATATCCTAAATTCTTGCTTCATTAGCGGCACCTCGGACTAACCAGTGTAACATGAAACTGGCGTAGTTTGCTTTTATTTCTATTCAAAATGTAAACATCACAATCAGAATGTTCTTCAAATGAGGAAGTTGGTTTCATAAATTCTTCAAAGCTGTGTTTTTTTGTTCTATTGAGCATCCTGCTGAGCAATTGAAAGTCTTCACCTGACTTAAATCTAACATATTCTCCATGTCAGGTTTTACAATGAAAATTCTCTTGAATCTTTATCTGACTGACTTCATGAATCAGTGTTCTCCAAACAGAAATTGGCAAAAGTAAGATTGAGTTTATTATGTATATAATAATTTATTTCGGCGTATTAAATCGAAAATAAAATGTTTCATTATTAAAATTTGGTAGCTTTCCTGCAAGGTTGGAGACATCCTTTCTATCTTTCTACTGGTAGGTTTAAGAGAAGCGTCAAATCAGCAGTCTCATAATGACATTGCAAGAACTTTAGTGTTGGGCAGCTTGAGCTACGATGGCACTAAATCTTCGAATACGACCAAAGAATACTTTTACGATGTGTTGTTTTTTCTTTGTGGCAGCAAAATTGTTGCGTGCAAAGGCAGCTGAAGAAAGCAGTTTTGGAATGTGACTCAATCTGTTGGAAACAGAAGTTAATTTTGCTAAGTACTTCATAACAGTGCCGTTTTACACCTTGCTGTGATTACGTGATGGAAATATTCTGATTAATAATTGAACATGAATCCATCATCTTTTATTTATGTACGCATTAAGCAGCACTGGGACTCCCCTGGTACTGCGTAATTGTTGTTCCTTTGTGTCACTGCTCTGATTTCTGCTGTGACTGGTGAAGCGAAAGTGATGCATGATAGATCTAGGCCTTTGACTGATGGGTCGTGTGCGGATTTTAACCGGAACGGGCAACAAAATTATTGTCATTTAACGCTTTTTTGCTTTTCTCTGTGTCTCTTTTAGCAGCGACTTGTAAACACTGATGGAATAGCGCTTTCCATTACCGGTGCTGAGGGAAGACGGCTCATCTCCCATGGTTTCTTTCTGTCTTAATAATAGGTCCACAGCTGTAGTTAAAAAATTAATCACACTTCTTGGCAAGTCAGAAAGGTTAGACTCCTTGCCCCGGAGATGTGATCATCTCGGCGGAGATGGGAGGAAATGCCTTTGATGAGAGAGGCATGTAAATGATTTGTGTGTCATAAGGGGACACTGAAACACCATGCATGCCTAAACAGGGTTCCATGATTGTGCATGGCACAACACATGCACACACACATTTACACAGATGGAAATATAGATAAAGAAAAGAAGAGAGAGAGAGTAGGGAAGTGCAGATATGGAAAATTAAGTGAGAGCACTCTCAATCATGGAACAATCAGACTGGTACTGACATATAAATTAGCTCAGAACAGATTTAAATCTAAACACAGATGCACTGATATAAATGAAGACTGTGAGTGGCTCAATGTCTGTTCATGATGGATTTAGTAAGAGATAGAGAGAGAGATAGATAGAGAGAGAGAGAGAGAGAGAGAGAGAGAGAGAGAGAGAGAGAAAGTGAGAGAGAGGGAGCAAGAGAAAGCAACATCAGCCTGTGGCCTCCTTTGATTCTGTGTTTACTTTTTTTTCTAACCAAATTCAAATATTGATGCCTTTTGAGCCATAGACAGATTACTCCCCAAGGCATCAAAAAGTATGAGCTTGTGTGTATGCGTGTGTGTGTGTGTGTGTGTGTGTGTGTGTGTGTGTGTGTGTGTGTGTGTGTGTGTGTGTGTGTGTGTGTGTATGCTCGAGCGTGTGTGTGTGTGTGTGTATCTGCAGATGAAATATGCATGGCTATTCCGAATTGCTTTTAGTTACTGTAAAATATTCACCCAGGTGTGCACTGGGTGCAGCTGACAAGCTGCCAGAAGAGATGAATTTTTCACCAATGTAATCATCCTTGCTGAAAAAGCAATGGCAAACTGTGTGATTGCTCGTGACAAGGAATCCAAAATAATCACACTAACGTCTTAATGAGTTTAATGTGATTTATAGGTGAAGGAAACTTAATTTACACAGGTTGTAGGTGCAGAGATAAGTGTTACAAAATGTGTAGTGTGTGCATGGTCTCTCTCTCTCTCTCTCTCTCTCTCTCTCTCTCTCTCTCTCTCTCTCTCTCTCTTTAAACTAAGCATTCAGTTCCTGTGAGCTTCCAAATCCTTTCCTCTACCTGACACAGAGTGGATATGTTCCCTCTCTCCAGGGGTCCTGTTCCCAAATGCTGCCTATCTGGCATTAGTATATTTATACTCGTGTGTGTGTGTGTGTGTGTGTGTGTGTGTGTGTGTGTGTGTGTGTGTGTGTGTGTGTATTTGTCCCTCCTTAAAGTGTAAGCTTGTGTATCTACGTGTGTGTAAGAGTGAAATATCCTCGTCAGCTTTATGTAGATGTGTTGTCCTGAGGCTGACTACAGAGCAACAAGCGGAGCAAAGTGTTTAGAGCTGCGAAACACCAACCGACTTTGGTGTAAAAGTTTGTACCCTGTAGACAACAGTAAAAGAAATATGAAAGTATACATTATTTTATCAACAAAGGATGGCTAGTGTGTGTTAGGTCTAAAAAGTCTTTATTTAATAACAAAAATTAAATGCTCAAATAATCTCTCGCACTCTCTCTCAATAACAGTAACACTTTCTGGTCAGGGTTGCAGTGCATACAAATCCTATCCCAGAAACACTGTGTATAAATATTAATATTAGGACAATAATTATATTGAATTTTACATTTCTTTATTTAGTTTTAGTATACACTCACTTAAAAAAAACTCATCTGATAAATGATTGATAAATGGTAAGTATGGTTACTTACCTTTAATAAAGTTTGTCATCTCACACTTTTTAAGCCATAATATAACTATTATTATTATTATTATTATTATTATTAGTAGTAGTAGTAGTAGTAGTAGTAGTAGTAGTAGTAGTAGTGGTAGTAGTAGTAGTATTAGTAGTATATTATTGTGTTTCAGTCAGACTGCTTCATTAAATGGCCTAATGATAAAATGTAAAATAGGATAAACATCCCTTTTTACAAAACTTATGTAAGTATAATGAAACATGTTGTTTTCAGTTTACCACTGAGACACGCCCTCCCCATTTAATTATACCTTATACATTCATGAATTTCAGAGACACAATTTCACAGACACAGACCATATAACCCATAAATGTATGCTTTAAACGAATGTCCAGCTTTCTGAACATATTGTACCCAGAAACATCTGGATGCAATCTGCCTTTTGACCTTTTTCAAAAATATTTTTTTTTTACCTGACACCTTGTGTTTAAATCAGATCCTGTCACCCTGAATGAACCTATAGGTATCAATACATTGCTGATATACTGTACTCTCTCTCCTGTCACAACTTTCACACCAAAGTGAATTTCCTCTTCTGTTGTGAGGTTCACTCCTTACATCTGAGAACTGCATGATCCAATAAAGCTATGGCTTCATCACTTTACCCTGTTCACTCCCCACACCTTCTTTACAATATTGTTATATTACTTCCAATATTTGCAGCCTTGAATACAGGCCTATACCTCTATCTCAGAAGGAACTATATTATTTAGGATACATACACTTGCCACTGACCTGGTACACTCAAGCAGACATTTTTGCACTGTTAATGTGTATCTTTTGTTTTGAGAAGGTGAATGTTCTGTCTTTGTTACAGAAAACAACACACATATTTTACATTATCATATAAGTAAGTATGTGATCATGTGAAACTATGTGAAGGTGCATTTGACTGTGGTGTGGCCTGAAATAGCATGCAAGTAGGTTTGTTCTATGTGTTCATATACTGCAGCACAAACACATTTTGCATTATAATTTTATACATTCGCAAATGAATTACATGAACTTTGAGGATGGATTTAGACTGTAATTAATATCAACTGTCTACTACAATGGCTCAGGACTGCAGGTTGCATTTAATCACTGCACACCTTAACTATAATGAACTCTAATGAATAGACATTCGGTGTTATTTAGATGAGAATGGGTTTCACTTTTAAGTCTGGTTCCTCTCAAAATTTCTTCCTCATATTATCCCAGGAAGTTTTTCCTTCCTACAGTCACCACTAGCTCACCCATTAGGGACAAACTTACAATTATAAGGAGCAAACTTACATTATACATGCTTTTATTTCCATTACATTCTTTTTCTATGTAAAGCTGCTTTGAGACAATGCCCATTGTTAGAAGTGCTAAACAAAAAATAAAAATATGAATTACATTTAATTCAATTAAAGAAAACAATGTCTAGAAGCAGGCATAATAATTATATTTTATTCAGAGTACATTAAAGTTATTTGCATTTTTGCATTATAGCATTTAAATGTATTTGTTTAGTTGAACTAAAAACTTGGTCATGGCTTGAATTTTTACTGTATAACACAAAACGTGTGTGCTTGCGTGCATGTGTGCGTGTATGCCTGTACATGCAAGGATGTTGCTGTGTCCGGTATGGCGTCTTTGCCTCCCCTGATTCCGGCAGGGTTTGATTTAAATCTAGCCTAAGTGGCCTCTCCTCTCAATCTTAACCATGACCTGGCACGCCAACTCTCTCCCTCCCTGTCATTCTCCTCTCTCCCTCAGTGCTTCTCTTTTCCCCTCCCTCCTCTGCTCCCTCCATTCAGGATATTGAAAAAGACCTTTGACAGGAAGGGGAGGCCCGTGGGGTGTTAAGCAAGGATATGGTGCCCACTGTGATAGATTACTGTATCACCTTTCAGCTGTCAGGTACCCAAAGTCTGTTTCCTAGATGGAGAAATGTCAAAAAACCACTCCATCAGCACTTTTCAGAGAGATTTTTTTTTGTTTTGCTACAAAATGCACATTATTTTACACAGTACGGTACTATATTAAAAATGACATGGAAAGTCTGGGTTGTCTTGCTTTATTGAAATAAAATATATCACAATGTAGTTTGAGAGATAATACAAAATAACCAGTGTCTATTTTTATTTCAGCCAAATGAATACAGCATGTATACAAGGAACATAAAAAATTTCATTAAATATATTAACAAAGCAAACCTTTTCTCAACCACTTCTGAATATATATAAATATATATTCTAGAAACTAGAATCATAGAATGAATTAGATCATAAGGTCATAAATAAGTATTCACAGCCTTTGCTCAATACTTTGGTTATGCACATTTGGCACCAATTATAGTCTTTTTGATTATGATGCTACAAGCTATTTTTGGGCAGTTTCTCCCATTCTTCATTGCAGAACCTCTCAAGCTGCATCAGGTTGGATGGGGAGCGTCGGTGCACAGCCATTTTCAGATCTCTCCAGAGATGTTAATTCGGGTTCAAATATGGGCTCAAACTGGGCCACTCAAGGACATTTACAGAGTCCCGTACCCACTCTTTTGTTATCTTGGCTGTGTGCTTAGGATCGTTGTTCTGTTGGAAGATGAACCCCAGTCTGAGGTCCAGAGTGCTCTTAAGCAGGTTTTCATCAAGGATGTATCTGTACATTGCTGCATTCATCTTTCCCTCGATCCTGACAGTTCCTGTTGCTGAAAACATGCCCACAGCATGATGCTGCCACCACCATGCTTAAGTGTAGGGATGGTATTGGCCAGGTGATGAATGGTACCTGGTCCAGACATGATGCTTGACATTCAGGCCAAAGGGTTCAATCTTTGTTTATCATGGTCTGAGAGTCCTTCAGGTGCCTTTTGGTAAACTCCAGGCAGGCTGTCATGTACCTTTTACTGAGGAGTGGTTTCCGTCTGGCCACTCTACCAGACTGATTGTTGTAGTGCTGCAGAGATGGATGTTTTTCTGAAAAGTTCTCTCTCCAAAGAGAAACACTGGATCTCTTTTAGAGTGACCATCAGGTTCTTGGTCACCTCCCTGACTAAGGCCCTTCTTCCCTGATTGCTCAGTTTGACCAGGCGGCCTGCTTTAGGAAGAGTCCTGGTGGTTTAAAAACTTCATGTCCAATCAACTAAATTTACCACAGGTAGGATCCAATCAAGTTGTAGAAACATCTCAAAGATTAACAGTGGAAAGAGGATGCATTTGAGCTCAGTTTTGAGTGTCATGGCGAAGGCTGTACATATTATGTGATTTTATTTATTTTTTTACTTTTAATAAATTCGCAAAGATTTTAAACACACTTCTTTCAAGTTGTCATTATTGGGTATTGTTTGTAGATTTTTGGGGAAAGTAATGAATTTAATCAATTTTGGAACGTAACAAAATGGGGAAAAAATGGAAGCTTTCCGAATACTTTCTGTATGCACTGTATATATATATGATAAAGCTTTCAATTACATGTTTGCTAAATATTTTAATACATTGCTAATTAAAGTTCAAGAAAGAAACCAATTACATATCTGCTCTTCTTACAGGAAGATGATAATTTAGGGCCTTGTTGAAAAGGTGGCCTAATCCCTGAATCTGTAATATGTCTCCAACTTTAAAGGTATTGGCATGTCCTGAGCTTGCAGCAGCTTGTGCAAAGTATATTGTGTCATCTGTAGAAGGATCCGACAGCATATGAATTATAAAAGAAAAAAATGTACAGCACCCAAGCAGCAGCTATTAATATGCAAGCAGAAGAGATGGCTTCAGTTTAATTTATATAAAATTCCCCAAAGAATCATTATTATTCCAGGGATCTTGCCAGCAACATTTGGCCTTTAAAGGAATTAACTTTGTCTCCTTGCTAAGTACACCAATACATCAAGCTATAATCTCTGCAGTAGATGAATCGTATTTCAAATTATACAAGACGAATGTATTCGTATTTCATATTTTTCTAATTTTTCCTGTCTGACCATCTGTATGTATTAAGACTTACTAAGATTAATCTCTTGATTCTATTGGAGCAGGAGCCAGGTGTTTTTCCTAATACAAGCATGAGTAAATAAGGCTGAGTATCAAGACCTAATCCCTAGCATTATTTTTTATATTTCAGTAATGTATTTGGGACAGTGATTTCCCCGTCTTATACCAATGTCAGACTCGCTTTTGTGATTCCTGTGTGTGTGTATGTGTGTGTGTGTGTGTGTCTGAAATCCCATATGTGCTGCATTGTGAATATCAGTGGCGTATGAAATTGCTCTGCATGTCTCCAGATCGCAGTGCTAAATCATTTAAGAGCTCCATCCCCTTTGAATGAGGGATAAGGCTTGCTGTGGGTATGGGTGTGTGTTATAATGTAAGATTGGGGTGTTTAGGATTTAAGATGGAATGAATAGGTCAACATTATCATTTATAATTATGGCTGCAAGAATGCCATGATAACTGTTTTACATTACAAGGAAGTAGATAATATTTGGTCAAAACAAAGGTGATACTAAAAGGCTGGTCCTTGGATAACAGCTACCTTCCATTGTCAGAAAATATTTATTTGTTAACATATTTGGTGGTACTGTCTTTTTTCTGACAAGGATAGTAGAGCATGGATTTTATATTTTGCATAGTAACTTGGTTTAAATAACTTCTTATGATATCTTAATTGTATTGGTCTGTTGTTTTGGCGTATACATTCAAAGTCTTTATGGATTTTTTACTTTAAGCATAAGAGATTATTGGGCTAGTTTGTCTGGGGTTTACTCCTAAAAACCTGATTTTGTTACAAATTCTACCAATGAGTGGTTATATGTCATTTAATTTTATTCTAAAGTAATTTTTATAGTCAAAAGGCTTTTATGCTAATTTTAACCTAACCTTAACACATAAATAAACATACACTTTTACACAAATTGGACAGAATGAGACACAGATCATACAGAAAGGTTAAAAATAGTGGTGAGGCCACCCTTTTTATATTTGTTCATTCATATTACAGTAAACCAAATCTAACCACATTGTCCTCACTCACGCATAAAAAAGTACTTAATTTTTATAAGAAACAGAGCAAAATATATTCATGAGATCCATCCATGTGGACAAATACTTAAAAATTAATATTATACTACTACAACACTATCTATCTATCTATCTATCTATCTATCTATCTATCTATCTATCTATCTATCTATCTATCTATCTATCTATCTATCTATCTATCTATCTATCTATACATACATACATACATACATACATACATACATACATTTCTTAGTTCGTCAGTATACACTTAGCAGATTGCTCATGGTCATGTGAATCTCCTGTATGGAACAATAAAGTGTGATGATTAGGGTGGGCATTTGCATTATGAAAATGAATTCCTCAGCTCTCAGGAGGCTGCACCTGGGTCAGTGCTCACACAGCTCACACGCATGCTGTAATTCATTCTCCGCATTATCTCAATAATGATATATGCCCAGGATTATGAATGGAGATGTTTCCCCTGATGACAATTTAAATGGTATTCGAGAAGCCTTTTAGACCACTTTTGCCCTCCATAATCCTGAAGGTGGCAATCAGGCTCCACCATGCCAAAGGAATCATACTGAAATCATAAAGATTATCTCGCGGTGGGAAAGACCCATGCTTTGATTTGCATGTAAAATAAATTCGGAGTTGGTTATAGGGCAAGTTTAATAAACTGTATATTTACTATTAGTAAAAGAGGAGATATTTGGTAAGACTTTAAATGTATTGTTTATTGCTTGCATGTTGTAAATCTTTTATTATATTGCATAATACTGCATAATCCACCCTGACATTTTAAAATTACATTCTCAAATCTGTTTTACTGTTTCCTACAAAAAATACAAATAAATAAATTATAAAAATAACATGGTCTATAAAATGACCAAGGCTTTAACACATCCATGTTAATATGAAATTGTAGTAGTGTGAGCTTGCTCATTTATTTATTTATTTATTTATTATTATTATTATTATTATTATTATTATTATTATTATTATTATTATTATTATTTTATTTATTTTATTTTTTTTAAAGTGGATTTTAAAGTGAATTGCAGTTAAACCAGTTACTTTATTTTATTTTATATTTTACCTATATATTTTATACTTTATTTTTGGCTATAGTTTTGCTGTTTTAAATCACATGTAGCCTGTCTTTTTACATGCTAAAATTGCTAATTAGCTTCTCTGACACTTTATTACACAAAATCAGTCACACTTCAAAATGTCTATAAACTAACTAACTCTATTTTTTCATATTCCTGTTAGCTAAATACCCATAAGAACACTGACACTCTTTGACATGGTGACTTCAACTCTCATGCAAAGGAGCACATATAACATTTTCCTGACCAATTCCTTTGATATTCATGTACCTCTTTGTCGAAGGTTAGCTCTGAAGTCTGCTCAGAGCTTCAGTCTCTATTAAAGCACTGTGAGTCTAAACACTAGGTGGATTTGTGTACACACATGTGTATGTTTCCATGCATTTAAAATAAGATGTTGGGTGTCAGATGGCTAACTGCAGATGGGTGGATGTGTATCAGATTCTCTTTGAACTAAGAGCTCTAGCGGGACAGTGGGTTAGCAGAGCTCTGCATGGGGCAGCTGATTCATTCGTTCTTTCCCTCCTTCCTTCCGTCTTTACTTTCTCTCATCAGGATCTAGGCCTCTAAGCAGCACATACAAAGATGATGCTAAGCAGCTTGAAACACCTCCAGTTTTGCTATCATGATAAAACTGAGGATCACATTCTCAGTTAATATATATATATATATATATATATATATATATATATATATATATATATATATATATATATATATATATACAGTGAGGAAAATAAGTATTTGAACACCCTGTTATTTTGCAAGATCTCCCACTTAGAAATCATGGAGGGGTCTGAAATTGTCATCGTAGGTGCATGTCCACTGTGAGAGACATAATCTAAAAAAAAAAAATCCAGAAATCACTATATATGATTTTTAAACTATTTATTTGTATGATACAGCTGCAAATAAGTATTTGAACACCTGTCTATCAGCTAGAATTCTGACCCTCAAAAACCTGTTAGTCTGCCTTTAAAATGTCCACCTCCACTACATTTATTATCCTAAATTAGATGCACCTGTTTGAGGTCGTTAGCTGCATAAAGACACCTGTCCACCCCATACAATCAGTAAGAATCGAACTACTAACATGGCCAAGACCAAAGAGCTGTCCAAAGACACTAGAGACAAAATTGTACACCTCCACAAGGCTGGAAAGGGCTACAGGGAAATTGCCAAGCAGCTTGGTGAAAAATGGTCCACTGTTGGAGCAATCATTAGAAAATGGAAGAAGCTAAACATGACTGTCAATCTCCCTCGGACTGGGGCTCCATGCAAGATCTCAGCTCGTGGGGTCTCAATGATCCTAAGGAAGGTGAGAAATCAGCCCAGAACTACACAGAAGGAGCTGGTCAATGACCTGAAAAGAGCTGGGACCACCGTTTCCAAGGTTACTGTTGGTAATACATTAAGACGTCATGGTTCGAAATCATGCATGGCACAGAAGGTTCCCCTGCTTAAACCAGCACATGTCCAGGCACGTCTTAAGTTTGTCAATGACTATTTGGATGATCCAGAGGAGTCATGGGAGAAAGTCATGTGGTCAGATGAGACCAAAATAGAACTTTTGGGTCATAATTCCACTAAACGTGTTTGAAGGAAGAAGAATGATAAGTATTATCCCAAGAACACCATCCCTACTGTGAAGCATGGGGGTGGTAGCATCATGCTTTGGGGGTGTTTTTCTGCACATGGGTCAGGGTGACTGCACTGTATTAAGGAGAGGATGACCGGGGCCATGTATTGCGAGATTTTGGGGAACAACCTCCTTCCCTCAGTTAGAGCATTGAAGATGGGTCGAGGCTGAGTCTTCCAACATGACAATGACCCAAAGCACACAGCCAGGATAAGCAAGGAGTGGCTCTGTAAGAAGCATATCAAGGTTCTGGCGTGGCCTAGCCAGTCTCCAGACCTAAACCCAATAGAGAATCTTTTTGGAGGGAGCTCAAACTCCGTGTTTCTCAGCGACAGGCCAGAAACCTGACTGATCTAGAGAAGATCTGTGTGGAGGACTGGGCCAAAATCCCTCCTGCAGTGTGTGCAAACCTGGTGAAAAACTACAGGAAACGTTTGACCTCTGTAATTGCAAACAAAGGCTCCTGTACCAAATATTAACATTGACTTTCTCAGGTGTTCAAATACTTTTTTGCAGCTGTATCATACAAATAAATAGTTAAAAAATCATACATTGTGATTTCTGGATTTTTTTTTTTTAGATTATGTCTCTCACAGTGGACATGCACCTACGATGACAATTTCAGACCCCTCCATGATTTCTAAGTGGGAGAACTTGCAAAATAGCAGAGTGTTCAAATACTTATTTTCCTCACTGTATATATATATATATATATATATATATATATATATATATATATATATATATATATATATATACACAGTGGAACCACGATACTCGCGACCTCGATAGTTTGCGACTTTTTATGTGGAACCGGACTAAGAGCAACTTGCGAACAAGCCGCGAGTGGTTTGAAGGTTCGGAGTAACATTTCAAAACAGATTTTGTTTAAAAAACTATTTTATCATTGGATTATTAATTTAAAGTAGTAAATAAAACATTTATGACAAGTAATTTCACAAGTTTTGTTGAGTTGACAGTTCATACATGTACAATTCCCCTTGAAAAAGGAACCATCAAAAGAAGAGTCAAAACCTTGCGATTTTTTGTTACTCTTGAGGGGTCATAGAACGTATGATAGATCGAGGTTGCACTGTATATATAATGTATTTTTTTCCAAGCCGTCAGCATGATTTCTGGTGGTGACACTCACGTCCAAGCCTTTTATAATCCCTCTGTCCATTAGCTTGGTCTGAATGGCCTTGATTAAAGTGTGTGATTGGGAGCACATGGTGGCTGAGTGGAGTGTGTGTTACCCGTTTCTTTCACACGGAAAGGTGCACAAGGGGAAATTGCAGAGTTTTGCCGTGCTGTAAGCTGACTCCTGGGGCCGATTTCCTGTGCTTGCTTTGCACGCGTGGCCTGCCGGCTGCTCCGTGCTGGGACGGAAACGCTACACACGCAGGGACCAAATCAAGCCTGGCAGCTCAGTAGAGCCACTAATCTCTGTGTATACACTGTGTGTATTGAAGTCAGAACTGAGAAAGCACTACTGTTGAAATGCCAGCGCCTGGCCTGTCTCTTTATTGAGTTTGTGGTATAAACACAACATTATCAAAGGCATCTCTTAGAAACGCCCCCTTGCATACCACTCAAAAGTTGATATTTTTGAAGTGATGCCTAGTGAATGGGTTTTGTCAACAAATCTACAATCAACATTGGTTTATAAATGTAGGAAATATGACAGTAGTATATATGAATATGATGATTGAAGAACCTTAAAAAAAGCATATTGTCACTGGATTGTATAAAGCTCTGATATTGTGTGTGCATCCATTCATGTAGGTGTACGTGTGTGTGTGTGTGTGTGTGTGTGTGTGTGTGTGTGTGTGTGTGTGTGTGTGTGTGTGTGAGTGTAGGGTTAAAACAACTAAAGCACTATGCACACTCCCGACTGCTTATGGCCTGGGTGAAAGATGAAAAGTTTTCCGGACTTGTATCCGTTCTTTCCCAGCCGGTAATCTCCCACAAGCCCTGTAATCCCGCGCTGCATGCAGATTCTGCCAGCATGAATATTACTGTTCATATTCTTCAATTCTCTTCTCATACTTCTGACGAGATGTCCTACGCACCGTGTTCTACCGGGAATTAAGTGTACTACACAGGATTCGTCAAATACGCAGACTTTTTCCCTCTCTGAAGGTTTAGGTTGAGCTCGGAGGTTGGAGCTGTTGTTTAAAGAATGCCGTGTAACCCACACTAGCTCTTGAACGCCATGTTTTTCATAAACACATGACACGAAAGCTCAGATGTGTGGGAGATGCCGAAAGCCGCAGCTCAGGTGCTGGATCGGTGGCAGATGAAACTTGAGGAGGAGTAAAGCAGATTTAAGTTGTCCTTGGAGGTGATACCTGTGCCAGCGCTGTGTGGCAGCCCTGCGGGAGAAACCTAGAGATCAATGTAATGCTCATAAAGCTTATTAAAATACTGTTGACATGGAAGAACACATGAGAGATTAGAGTGGAAGTGTTGACACCGTGCATGTCAGTAAAGTGGGTGAAAATTACACAAGGCGTCTTTGGAATTTACAGAAATTTGGAATAAAATGTCATTACATATTTTGTTTAGTTGTACATGATGGTAATTCTTTTACCGTACTTTATTTAAATATATGCATGTCTTTGCAAAGTACTACTAAGCTGATTAGTCTGGACAGCATTGTAAACAGAGACTTGTGCACAAAAATGTTGAAATCTAGAGCCCAAACATTAGGTTTTGTGGTGTACCCTTAGATTTCTATGATGAACCACATCACATTTTTTCATAAGTTTAATTTCTCACTACAGTTGTATAAACTTATAAGAGCATTTATCCAAAATCCAAAGAATCCAGACTTTGGAAATAAATATATAAATTTAATTTTAAATGTTTGATAGGTGTTTCTATAACAGTACAGCACTCTGATATAACAAGATGCTATTGCTTCTTTTACAATGGTTCATGTTTTAACATTTTTTTTTTATATCTATAACCTAATATTTTCAAATATCAGTAAGAAATTAAGGGTGACTTTCAAACCCACATGACATTTCTTTTTTCTCCCAATTTTCTCTTTTTCTGTTTCATTAACCTCCTGAGTGTAAACAAACAAAAATGGCTAGTAAGTTCTACAACATCAGATACTGTACTGTATCCTTCTTTAAACTGTAGCACGTTGTTAAGGTTGGCAAAGTGCTATGGCATAAAAGAAATAAAGCCTATTGGTTGTTATTGGAATTAAAATCAACAGTAATTAAACAGTAATCATCAAAATATTATTTTACAATAATAATAATAATAATGTGCCTGGTTGTGTTTTATTCTTTAGGTAATGCTTCACACAGAGACAGAGTCATAATTCTTTAACCATTTTTCACCACAAAATACCGATTTAATCTGTATTTATTTAGCTTCTTTTTACTTCCACTTGTTTTTGATAGATGCTTTTGGTTCAGTTTTTTTTTTCTTTGTCGTGTGTGTGTGTGTATGAGGGAGCGAGAGACTGAAAGTGATTTGACTGTCAGCAGGTGAGGCCAGCTTAGTATCAGTGGAGTGTGAAATGCGCTGGCCAGATTGACAGCTGAATGACGGATACCTGTGAAACATATTCTCTCCTCCGAGAACCGAGATTTTTTTTTCCTTAAAGTGATATAAACAAAACATTATCAGAGCCACCCTCAGGATTTGCCTCTTTGGGCCTGAGGAAAGCAGTCAAGTTAAAAATGTTGTGATGTGAAAATCCTGTTGATTTTTTATTGCGTTTATTATTATTTTTTTTTGCAGTGTGGATTTGTGGGAACACTTTCTCAATTATGAATGTATGGAGAGATGGCTGGTGTGCTTTCCGAGCGGAACTTGGGGGTGATGAGCTGTGATGGAAACACATTCTTTTGTGACAGCATTTGCATGGTGTGTGTGTGTATATGTGTGCCGGTGTGTGTGTGCGCATGTGCATGAAATCAAGCTCAGCTGCTTTTGAAATGTATGTGTATGAACCCCATTTTCAGTATGTGTTTGACCAAGGATGACTGCAGGAAGACGAACTGAAATATGGACTTATTTCTTTGTCTTCATGCCATCTTTTTTCTTTGGCCATTTTTTTGGTTTCTTTTTTCTGTCCGTTTATAAATAATTAGTCCTTACCTGCCTGGATCTCGTTAGGTCACCTTGTCGTGATGAGACAAAGTGCCACACATACACACACAGACACTCCTTAAGACGAATGACTGCATCATACCCTTGACCAGGACAGTCTGTTCCATAACAGTTCCAGAAGATTTTTTGTGTCGGATCCTTTGGGGACTGCTCCTCTGCTTTTTCTTTTTCCCTGCACTATCAGCTGAGCAACAGACCACCTTCTGAGCTGCTCCACTAATTATTCCATTTGCAAGATAAATCTTACCGGCCGTGTCAGATCAATCATGGCTGTCATTTTCATACACGCGGACCACGGTGCTACATGGAAGCCTTTTTGCCCCACATGCATTTCCTTTATAGTCATCAATTCTCCAAAGTCGAATCTTTGTAAAGCTGGACAGGAGTTTGGGATGTAATGAATGAGCAGGTCGGTTGAAGTCGGGATGGCAGACCTCCTTAAAAAAGCAGCAGCAGATTTAAATTTAATCAAATTTTTAGGGCCATAAGACACCCACATAAGCCTTCATGGCAACACTCTAAAATCAGATAAACATTTAGGAGTTTAGAAATCAGTCTGCATAAAAATAGGCTTTTTCTGACCCTTACATTGAATACATGCAGACTTTTGTCCATATGTCATGTACTTATGTGATAATTTTACTATATAGAAGATTTTTTTGAGAATGTATAGTTTATTTCAATATATTTATACATCATTTAATATACAGTATGCATGTCTTTGCATAAATTAATCTGAATAGCATTGTAAACAGAGACTGGCTTGACAAAAATGGTGGAATCAAAAATTCAAACATTATGTTTTATGGTTTACCCTTATGTTTCTATGATATAACACCAAAATATCAAAGTTATAAGAGCATTTATTTAAATTCCAACAAATCCAGTATACAATATAAACAGTTTGTGTGTGTGTGTGTGTGTGTGTGTGTGTGTGTGTGTGTGTGTGTGTGTGTGTTTGTGTGTGTGTGTGTGATTATTTTGGAAATAAATCCTATGTATAAATACATTTTCCCCACAATTCTACTATGCTTGATCTGTGTTCTATAACAGTTCAGCAATATATGTTATGACAATATGCTACTGTTTCCATAGTTACTTACTTAGTTTTTACAGGTTTTACATTTATTTTTCTCCACACAAATAACACGCATTCAAATATTATGGCTATTTTTGTCTGTCAAGAGATTGTAATGAGTTTTGTTTATTTTACAGTCCATTCATTAATGTGAGTTAATTTTACTATTTATAAGATGTATAACTTCTTATTTTTATAAGAAGTTTGTTATGAACGTTTTATGACCGAGTTTATGTATATGTTCTTTGTCCCTTCAGTAACATGTGGCAAACTAATTTAGAAGATCTTTATAAATATGGACTATGGTATAATCTGAGTTTAAATTTGGCCTCAAATTTGATTTAAGGCATTTCTATGGCAGTTGAAACATAACAGAATAAGTATTTATTGATATTTATGTAAGTCATAGTCATAGTAAATCAAGGCTTAAGAGTGTCCCTGAAACTGTATCTAGCAAGTTAAGTGATATTAAATATGTTTAACTACAAATATGTTTTAAATATGTTTTACACAATATGCTACATGCACACAGAGTGTGTTAACAGGCACTAGACTTATATTATGAAGTCGATATTTGTGTTAGGGCACAGGTCCTGGGAAGAACCCCAAGGGTTTACAGCATGTCTACATCATGTGTACACTGTGCAAGCCATGCAAAACAATTGCTCTGTCCTCACTGTGTGCTACTGAATCCTGTTTGCTTAGTTGTTCCTCACTAATGAATAGGACTTATATACTAAAGGATGATAAAAGCAAAAGATTTAAGCTGGGATAATATTTTCATTCCTTGTGTGCATGTTACTTGTTTTTGATGTTGGGGATTAAGGATGTTCATCTGGATACAAAGCTGATCACTTGGACTGCAAGATGAAAAGCAGTTCTGTTTATTTATTTATTTGTTTATATATTTTTTATGGCTGTACTTGTGATACATGTTAACACGTAAAGGCTAATGTGGTTTTGTGCTATTAAACAAAGAACAGTTTGGTTTTCCCAGCCAGTTCTTGTTATTGTTCATAGAGATGCATAATCATATTAATAATGTTCAACAAATTGCATTACTTTTGAATCACATTAGCACGAATTTCACCCCTTTCTCTGTATCTCTTTCTTTGGATATTTCTCAGAAGTGCTGTAAATGAGAAATTAGGCTCTTTCAATGCTGCTGCTACCTGCTATTTGATATCAGCAGCCTGCAACAATTCATCTTAATGTGTTCCTGAAAGGATTTCTTGGCTTTTAATGTGCTGATATTAGTTTAGAATATGGCTCCATCGCAGAGGGGAATAGCAGATCGCCCAGGCTGATGGTTGAGGGATGATGGCAGTGGCTGAAATGTCCCGATATGAGCTGTATTACATGCACGAGTGATTCTGATGCTTTTACTGTAATTGATTCTTTTCAAAGGCGTCGTCTCGCCTGACACATTCATTCTCGTTTTTACATCTCTCTCTCTCTCCCTCTCTCTATGCATGTTTTAAGAAGCATCCAAGCATATCCTTCATTTTTAAATTCTGTAGATATGCCCTGACTTGGGCCTTTTTGAGCTCCAGGTGTCATTAAGGCACTTGAATAGATTGCGCTAAACTAGTACAGACTGTTGAGCATTACCTGCTTTCATTTAATCCCTCAACAGGCTCACAACCTTCACCTAATATCTGACACCCATTCAGATGACATTTTTTAATCTGTCTGCAATTCAGCCACACCGTGACATATTAGCTGTTAGCTGAGCAGCATGCTGAGATTGACTGAATGCACATTCAGGATGCTGTAAGCACTTAAATAGACTATAGTGATGTACAGCTGATGCTTTTCTGTGCCATTCATTCAAAGCCAATTTCTTCTATTCTTTCTTTTCTTTTCTTTTTTTAGACTGGGTAGCGTAACAATGGTGCAACCTTATGTTCTGCCCTCGTAAACAAGATGCAAGTTATTTTGGAAATGGAGTAATTAAGCAGAATGAGCACAGTCCCTGTGTAAAGCAATGCACGGCGATGGCATTTGCATGCCTTTGAATACGTCGAGGCGCCTGCTGGGATTTTGCACAGATGAGATTCTCGACGCCTGTGCAGTCTTTGTTTTAAACATCACCAAACAAACAAAGGAAAGTGCCCTTCTGCTGTTTTTTTTTTTTTTTTAAACCTCTTTTCATTCTAAGGACTGTTGCAGTCCGGTAATGGAAAATGATGTTAACCAGGTGTGGTTAAATAGAAAAGGATTCTTACACAGTGTGGGGCTGTATATGTGAATAAAGGCTATTATTTTGATGAGGATCCAATGTTTTTACATGAATAGAAATATCTGTCACCTTGAGACGGACACATTTAGACGGCACCCATGAGAAAACCTGCAGCTTCTATTACAAATTATAAAAATTCAATACAGTTTAAGAGCTAAAATATGATATATAAAAATATAAACTTTTGGGTATTAAGGATAAGGTAAGGGCTAGATATTTGTGATATTTATGGTACTATAAAATTCTGTTAAAGGAAAGTTCTCATAAGGATAGCAAGACAAATATTTGCATGTGACAGAGAGGGAGAGAGAGAGAACAAGAGAGAGAGAGAAAGAGAGAGAGAGAAAGAGAGAGAGAGAGAGAGAGAGAGAGGCAGAGAAGAGACAAGAGAGAGGTAAAAAGAAAGGAGAATTGCGTTTCAAGTTTAGTGGCTCATAATTAGAAAGGCCATCGATCAGTGAGGCAGAGCTCCTATTCATCTCGCTGATTGGACACATGACAAATGAAGGAGACAATAAGTGAGGCGTCAATGAAGAGAAGGGGAGATGGATGGCTCGTCAGTGAGAAGAGAAGGCAGATGCAGTTAACCCTGCCTCTGGGCCTAACCCTGTATTCTGCAACCACACCTACCACACCATGGACTAGAGTTTTCACTCAGAGTTTACATTACGAAATTAACACCCTGACAGTACAACACACTCACACACACTCTCATCTTACCTCCAAACTCCCTTCATTTATTCATTGAAAGGATGAAAGCCAGTCTGATGATTGATGAAGCACCCTGACTCAATTGTACTCTGTGACATTACCGCTCATCCATAATTTGGTGACTTGTTTTTTTGACATCACTTTTTTCAGGATAAATCTTTCACTCAGACATATTAAATGCTTGTAACTGAATCTTTAGCACCTAAAGACATTAAGCATTTTATTTTCTATTCAGAGCGAGCTGCAAATAAATATAGACAGTAGATGGCATCGTGTTTCAAGTATGTACATTTCTTTTAAAGGCCCATGACCTGAAGAAAAAAGCTTAATTGTGAAAGTCTCTTGACAAAATAAATATTTTAAAATAATAATATATATAAAAAAGTATTTGGAAAATGTTACAAATATTAAACAACTCTAATATTTAGAAATATAGAAAAATATTTTATATATACAAATTGTCATCCACATTTTTCCCCTCTCTTAATATGTCCAAGAACCTTTAAAACCATTTGCTCCACAATCGATTCACGGCATGTATAAAGTAGGGTTTGGAGGATTTCTAATTCATAATCAGACAGTAATTGATAAATAATTACTTGCTGACTAAACAAAGACATCAAACTGTATTTAATTTAACAGCCCTACACTGGCTACAAATTACATTTTCAGCTTCAGTGCCTTTTAGAATACACTGTTAACAGTGAAACTAAATAAATCAATGCAAAAATGGGCAAAATAATACACCTGTGTATCATTATTTAAGAATTAATTAAGTATTGTAGGACATAGCAATTCCTTCAATTCAGTAATATAGTTGAGCTGGAAGCTCAGGTGAAACTGAAACTAAGAGCAGGTAGGGTGGTGGTGTTACTCCTCATAGCTTAATGAATGGTTGGATCAATCATTATCTACAGCAGTGCCTAAGAGTTTCTTTTTCCCAACATGTTCAACTTTGAGCTCACAGTGGTGTAGATCTGCCACTATAAACTAGCATGCATCACTAATCTGAGTCTATGAGTGGGAATGGAGAGTGATGGACAGGGTCTCACAGAGCTGGTCTTAATGAAATAGTTACAGTGCTGCCTATTTCTCAAATAATAAAGTGTAATTGTTCCTTAAACCATAATAATATGTACAAAGATTTACCTACTGCAGACTGTTAAATTGGCTTGATCTAGTCTAAAATATTTTACATTTCTTTTAGCAGCATTATTTACAATAAAGTAGCTTCCTTTTCCTTAGAGTTTTTCCACCATTCCAACTAGTCCGTTCTCATAGCAATTGTAATAGTTAGTGAGTCTATGCAACCATTAGAATACTGTATACACAGTACAGTTTTTACACACAATGCACATAACATACACAAAAACAAAGTGTAATCCCAATCTTATGAGACAAATACAAAAATATGCAATAAGAACACCACACTAGAAACCACACTAGCCGAACCCAAGATGTGTGCACTAGCTAGACAGGACAGCTCAGTCTCACAGCATTTCGAGATATAGTCACGAAATGTAATCTGTTTATTCGTGTTCATAGACACGAATTTTCTTCTTTTTTCGGGTCACTTTTTATGTAATGTATTTCAAAAGGAAGTATTTTTGGTGCCTCTGTCAAAGTTTTCTTTCTGTCACTGAATATCACAGTATTGTTTTTTCTCGTTTGTTATTGATTTTTTACTCAACATTTAGGCAGGAGATTTTATCCTTGTTTTTATTGCCTCAAATTCTGTAAACTACTCGCTATAATAAATCACTGCAATCGTCAGTGGTTCCTTCCAGTAAAAATACAGTAAATATATTCTCCTGGTTAATTAAGGAAACTGCAGTAATTAGAGAAACACATTTATTACAGTATACTGTAACTCTAACCCTTACCCTGACCCTAACCAAAACCTTACCCTAAACCCTCACTGCATATTTTTTGCATTATTCTCTCATAAAAATGGAGAAAAAAGATTACCTTTGGCATTTCTCTCAGCATAACCTATGATCCACTGTGTCCGTTGCTATGGAGACGGAGCCAGATGAAGGCAGTCGTGCTGAGGGACACGAAAAAAGAGGGAAATTCCCATTAACAAATTTCCAATAACATGAAATCAATAGACTAAAGTTGGTGACTATATAAAAAAATGTCATGAGACTATATTGGAAAGGACTACGGAGCAGTACTGGATGGGTAAAAGCCATAGCTTTCTTTTGGGAGCCTTCTTTTTTTTTTTTTTTAACAGGATAACAGTAATACATTCTTAGCTGTGATTAAACTGTATGCAAGCAGTGTGTGTTGTGCTTCTAATAATAAATGCATATGTTCAGAAAATCACAGAATGCAGTGCTCGATCCGGCTGCAATTGCACCCTAAAATCTCTGAAAGCACATAAAAATTTCCATTCCAATAACTCTGTATCTTGGAGCAAAAAATACAACTATGGGACAAATCAGCATCTAGTGAATTACATTTGTCACAAAAAAGTGAGACATTCTGGAAAATTCTATGTAGTTTCATGTTTTAATAATATAATCTGTGAATGACTTTAAACTGAATGAGCAATGCCTTTTTACTTCAATGTATTATCCAATGAACGTGTATGAGCATGTATATATATCTGTAAAAAGCTAAAAAAAAAAAAAAAAAAAAAAAATTACACTGGGGGAATTTACATTTCTGTTGCAGCTGGCTAAAAGACGCCAAAGACCCTTTAATGAAAAGGTCCCCTACAGTACATACAACCATTTTTTCCCATTGCACAAAGGTCCCATCAAATCTTGATGGAGTAAATGATGGATTCTAAATTGTTACATATTAATATTATATTCAGCGGAGACTGAGTATAGGTGAATTTTGGTACATACTTATAGTCTCCATTTTGCATGTTTGTTAGGAGTTTGATGCTCCAAAGAAGTTATCCAGCGTAATGTCTAAGTCTTTAACTAAGGTTTGCAAGTAAATAAAGAGCACAAGCCACAAGTGAGCTGTGAAAGAGCTGTGAGTTTGAGAGTTCAGGGTGAATGAGAAAGTACTACTTCTCTCTCTCTCTCTCTCTCTCTCTCTCTCTCTCTCTCTCTCTCTCTCTCTCTCTCTCTCTCTCTCTCTCTCGCTCTCTCTCTCTCTCTCTCTCTCGCTCTCTCTCTCTCTTTCATTGCCTGTCTCTCCTCCCTGCCTGACTTTATTAGCCAACTAACTGCAATCATATTATGCAAAGGAGAATAGTTCATTGGGAGGGGGAAAAAAATGAGGATGAAAAAATAATAACCTTATAAAGATTAATGCTCCCTTCCACTTCATCTATCTATCTATCCATCCATCCACCCACTTTTTTTCCTTAGCACTCCAGCTCCGGTGCTCATAAGAAATCTGAATTGGTTTTTCAATTACTGGGGGTGCGGCAGCTCGCTGGCTAAACAAAGGCTTTCTGGGAGGCTCCAACCAGGCGGTTTGAGATTATGCATTACTGCAATATCCAATTTAATAACTTGGATTTCCTATATTGTTTTTTCTCTCTCTCTCTCTCTCTCTCTCTCTCTCTCTCTCTCTCTGCGTCTCTCTCCCTCTTTCATTGTATTTGCCCCTCCACAGTTAAGCAGGCCTCGTCTCGCACGCCGGGGTTCGGCAGCCAGAGTTAACAAAGACATTCACAATGATGAAGTCTGTATACATGGAGCAATACAGAGGCTTCTCAATAAGGAGACATGAAATTGGATTCATAGTTCATGTCCCAGAAAGAAGCCGAAAATATGATCAAATTAATTATAGAGGGGAGCGAATATTAGTTGGTGGCTAAAGAGGCTTTTAATGTGCTTGGTAATGGCTTTCAGTTTGTCTTTGAATAAGCATAAATCTGGTTTTATTCGAAATCGAGAGCTTTTCTTGCTGCTGCCTTCTGAGCCAAAGTGTGCACAGTTCAGTTAATCAAAGAAGTGAATGCTTCTAGTCAGTTCAACCAGTTTCACACACACACACACACACCCACACACACACACACACACACACACACACACACACACACACACACACACACACAAGCACGCACACACTGCATATATACTTGACTTTGAATAGCCTACTTATTTCTTGAAGCACTGAATGTCATTCTTTTCATTTGCCACATTTCCGTACTTTTTGATTTGACACGTCTTGACACAAGATCAGGTGACTATATTTTGAATTTCGAATAGACTGTCACCATTCAGTCATGATGGCAGACTTATAGAAATAAAGTATTTTATAACGTAATGTCATGGTGGATTTGCAGAGAAGGTCATAAATAACTAACTTTTGCACCAGCCTAGAAAAATAAACTTCAGTTTCAAAAAACAAATCTGTCCTCACAAGAGTTGGCCAGTGATGTCATCTCAATTTGTTTGCGGCAATATGATGGATGTGTATTAGAATCTATGCACATAATTGATGTGCCGATCACATTCAGGGAAAGAGGTGTGAAAGAAAAGGAGATTTTAGGTGAAACAAAATCCATTCTGTGGGATTTATTTGAACACCAAAAGAATAATCACATTTGCTGAATTTATCAGTCGGGTCTGTTAGATGCTAGTAGTCCTTTTCTTCTGTATGTTTGTGTGTGTTTATGTATCTTGGTTTGAGCTGGACAATTGAGCGATTTCCATTATGGCATCTACTGTATGAGTATCATTTGGGCAATGTGTTGTGAAGTGCGTTGCCACTACTCATTGCCGAGAAAGAAAGAGAAATGAAATGAAACACACATTTTGTTTGGTTTGGCCCAAGCAAGTTATGATCTATGGCGTCACACCCAACCAAAGTGGGAAACCCTTTAAAGACATTTTGTTGGAGCAAAACAAAAGGGAGGATGGAAATTGTTGACTAATTGGCAGTTGAACTGGAGAAAAATTCTCCTTTATATTCCAACACAGTCTTGATGTCAAAGTGAAAAATAAACACACACTCACACTTAAAATGCAGCTTTAGCCTGGCCAAGATTAAAGCTCAAACATTTCCAAGATGATTTGATATAATTCTGCTGTTAACTATTTTGTATGATGCTCTATGAGTTTTAGAGGTCAAGAACTCACTAAGCTGTACAGAAATCAACCTTGAACAACTGGCATATAAACATGTATAATCAATTTAATCAATAGTAATTTTCAATGGTGCAAAAAAATAAAATAATCTTCTAACCTCTTTCATCAGCCAGTTGGTCTATTTTTACTTTTAGTAACAATGCCCACAATGCCAATCAGCTTCCCACTGAGAATGTTATGACATTCATTGTATTAAAAGGGAAAAGGCAAATCCAAAGAATGGTCAAACATGGCATAGCAAATTGATAACTGCACAGAAATAGCAATCAGAGAAAACATAGCTTACACAATACTAATCAATGTACATTAAAATACTTTCCAGGGGTAATTGAACTGTTTTCATGCATAGAAAATAAAACAAGAACTGTAAAACTGATTAGACTTCTGGAGACACTAACCTGTTGGCACTCAGGTGTATTGTCCTAGGCTGATTTAACCTGAGAAATACAACAGTGTTTTAGTCACATGGAATGCAAAATTTTCTCATTTTCTTATTTTCCTTGGTTTGTGGTGGACGAAGTACACAAATCATGTATTTGAGTTAAAGAAGAGATAAACTAGGTAAAATATTAGTACAGTAAAAGAGCTCCTTTCACTTAAGTAAAAGTACAAAAGCATCTTCCTTCAAATGTACTTAAATATCCAAAGTACTTTGTTCTGTAATTCCCTATTATCATTTTTGTACCAAGACTCTTAATCAACTCAGCTTATGTGAAAAGACTCTAATGTCACTCTTAGCACATCAATCTAATTAAATTATATTAGTCAAACATTGATTGATATCAATTAAAATTATCATGAACCCAAACCCTTCTTTTCACCTATTCAAAAAAATCAAATAAGGTCAGAGGTGTTGTGACAAGTTAGAGTCAGGAGATTCTACCATCATTTATTATTCTCAAAATAGTCTGCTTACTGTTAAACTGATGCGGAACTGTATGTTCGTGCTAAGTAGATACCACCAAGCGCCACCAAGTGAAGTTAAAGTAAAAGTCTTCCCAAATGAAAATAATTCAGGAAAGTGCAGATACTTGCAAAAGCTACTTAAGTACAAGAACAAATTACATTTACTTCGCTACTGTCCACCACTGCTTATTTATTTTCTCTACTAAAACAGATCAACTTTTAAAGTATCACCAAAGCATTCTTGCATCACTTTGATTTGATAATTAATATAATGTTATATGCAGTACAATATAATAACTTTAACATTGCTGCAAAATGTTGAGTGACAGTAGAAGCTCTTATTTTTGGAAGTGATTTGTGAAGACATACTGTATCTTATATCATTATGCTCAAATACCTCGGTTTAATCCAAGCAGAATAAAGGTCAGATTATGCATATATTTAACTTAAATGTGTTAGAAATTCAAATCTCAACGATTCAGTTTCTGTAGTTTTAAATATTGGTCATTTTTATTTTTGAAGTTTCAGTCACCAAGACTTTTGGGGGTGGAACAAAGAGATCATTGTGTGTCTTGTGATGCCAACACTTCAACGTTTTTGCTAATCCACTCTTTGATGAACTATTCTCTACCTGACAAGCACTTGTGTAAACAGCGTTAATTATGAAAGCTTCTGTGTTTGAAGAGGCAGTTCGTTTGTTCTAGATTTTCATTTCCTCTCTCTTGTGAAATACCTTGTTAAGCTGAACAAAAGTGTGGTGCATGATGGGCAGAAACCAGGCCATGTGTTGTTGTCAAGTGTGGATAGTGCTTTTTAGCTTTTTTAATAGTTTTTTGTCCTTTACATGACTGTTTCCCTTCAGCAGCAATAATATTAAAGAGTATTAGTACATGCTGACATTGGCACCACTGCAGAACTTAGCTTTTCTCTAAAACATTTTTAAAATGTGGATTCCCTCATGAACGTATAAAGTGACGGACTGGCAGTTTGCTTATCCTCCGCCTCGCACTTTGAGTGCTTTTTTATAAACTATTTTTAAACTTCAAAACTTACACAACAATGCCAGGGGTATGACAAACTATAGTTAGCGGAGTGTCACTCCGTACCAGAAATAAGATGTAAGCTTATTTCTTTTCTCTACTCAAACAGATCAGCTTTTAATATATCTCAAAAGCAGCTTGCATTCTAATGCCGTTGTGCTCATAATATATTGCTTACTAGTTGAACTGAGTCTTCAGCTTATATGTATTGAAGAGGTCCATGCATTCTAGGATTTTGAGTCTGTTTTTGTCTGCACTACTTTGATTTTATCATTAACATACTGTTATATGCAGTACAATATAATAACTTTAACATTGCTGCTAAATTGTGATTGACAGTAGGATCTCTTATTTTTGGGAGTGATTAGACTGTATCTTATGTTTTGCATGCATGAAAATATTGGGTATCAATAGCGCCAGGAATTTTTTTCAATTATTAATTTCACTGCAAGTAAAATCCTGCATATAACTATGTTTCTATCGTATGTGTCTAGCGTTAGCCGCTAGCCGCTAGCCACTTCCTGGTTAACACTAGCGCTATTGATTCATCGCGTTTTACGTTCAGTTTCAAGAATTTCTCTTAAAAGCAGAAAATCCTGGCTATTCCACATATCGAGAGAGTGAATAAATGAAGAATGGAAGGAAAGAAGAAATTTGTTAAAGTTTGCTGAAATAAGCAGAACAGTTAAGTAGATCATACTTTCAGAAAACCAAATATTATGTATAACACACAGACACACACTTACATACTAATCTGTATTGTTCTTCTGCACAATATTCTGTCCACATATTTTTGCCACTGTTCGCTTTATCTTGGTTGCTGCTATTTGTTTAAATTGCACAATATTGTTTACAGTTTTCTACTACTGTGCACCTTATTTTGTTAAGACAGGTTTACTGCCGGAGCTATTTTGTGTTTTGTGTATTGTGTATTGTCCTGCACTGTCCTGTGTTGTCTTGCACTGTCTTGTGTTGTCTTTTGCACTGTTTGCACCAGTTGCACACATGCACTTTATGTGGCGAGGATCTCCTACTTAGTTCTTTGCCCTGTGTTTTTTTCTGTTCTGTGACTGTTGTTTTATGTTGTTGTATGTAGCACCTGGGTTCTGGAGGAATGTTGTTTCATTTCACTGTGTACTGCATCAGCTATATATGGTTGAAATGACAATAAAAGCTTCTTGACTTGACTTGACTTGACTTGTATTACCCAAATAGGGTCTAACAAATGTAAACTATTTAATAAAAAATTAAAATTTATTTAATGTTATTTAATCAATTACATTTGTGCCAATGTAATTCATTTAATTTTTTTGTTTAAAGTGAGTAAAGTGATTTGCATTAATTTGATTTATTCTATTTTAATAAAATATTATTTTATGTATTATTTAACCAAGCAGGAATTTTATTTGAATTGTTTGAAAAATATAAACTGTTCAAATGTTGGTCACAAATATAAAAACTAATAAACTGCGTTAATAAAAAAAGATTTCTTCCCCCTAACTGTACCGAAAACGTGACTTAAAAACCGAGGTACGTATCGAACCGAATATATATATATATATATATATATATATATATATATATATATATATATATATATATATATATATATATATATATATATATATATATATATATATATATATATGCACACACACAAACACACACACACATACACACACCATGCTGGATGTTGTCTTGGGCTCTCATGGTTAACATCCAAGTAATACTTCAAAGTGCAGGTTTGATTTTCTTGAGATCTGTGTTCAACTGTGTGCAGGAATGAAGCGCTGGAGATTTCTCTATCTTTCAATCCTCTCACAGGTAATCCAGCCTCTCAAGGGCATTATTGAATTTTCCTGTTTTTCTTCTTTGTCAAAGCAGTGTGTGTGTGTGTGTGTGTGTGTGTGTGTGTGTGTGTGTGTGTGTGTGTGTGTGTGTGTGTGTGTGTGTGTGTAAGAAGGGTGGGCTAATAGTGCAGGCCTGACTTCTGAAGGCGGCTCGCCTTGGCTGCTTGATTCTCATTCACCTCTGCAGATTCACGTCAAAACCCAGACTGACCTTTTCAGGCCTCAGACAGCTTTGAAGTTTGAGGGAGAGTCTCGTTTTCTCTCTCTCTGCCTCTCTCGGTTGCTGTCTTACTAAGAAATTAGTAGCCACATAAGGCCTGTTTGCCTCTTTGATGTTTATTGGTCTTTTCTCTCCTGGCTTTTGCATATATATAGTCTTCCTGACATGCAGATTAAAACAATAATAATACTGAACAATATCATGAATACATAGCTTGTGTTAAGAGGTTCTTTTTTGAGAAGAAATATATTTAAGAAAAATTTTTATAAAATCAGTTAGAACAGAATAGTCCATCTAATTTTGTTGGAATGATGTATTGTCAGCCTCAGTTGCTGATCTGTTAAACAATTATGATTCTGTTAGCAGAGGTTTATGAAACATGGCAGAACATATTTAGTTGGTGTTTTGTTATAGAAACAAATTTTTTATTTACTGAAATAAATAAATGAAGACAAACACTACACATACACATACACAGAATCCTTGGGGTGTAGAAATGCCAGGAATGTCAGCATAGTGTATGAGGTCTTGCTTTAGCAGTTCCTCAAACTAAGTTGCATCCTTCAAGTTTATAGCTGCTATTAACCAGAGATGTGTATGTTATTGTTAATTAATTGTTATTTAATTGTTATTTGAAATATTGTAACAAATTTAGTTGGTTAACAAAAAAATTAAGAAACTAGTTGCCTTAAACATGGTCACATTATCACCTGACCAGGCAGTTACTAAGTATGTAACTGGCAGTCACTCATACAAAAAGATAAGGCAACATTTGGGCAAGTGGTGGATTTATGTGAATCCTAACATAATTCCTTTTGTTTATTATAAGTCCTGTAAATCTGACGAGTTATTGGGTTCAATCATTTTTAATTACTAGTTTAGTATCCTTACAATATACCCAAACCAAACCCTGAATTGTACTGTGGCCTGATTTTGTTTTTAAATAAAAAGAGAAGTAAGTCATATTATGCTTAGCATGGGCTCAAATCTTCTCTTTCCAGACCCTAAAACATGTAGCACATACAATCTCAACTTCATGAATAATGGAATAATTTAAACTAATTTTATTATGTTCCTAAATCTAGAATGTTTTAATAACTCAACATAACAATGCAAATGTTTCTGAACTTGTCCACAGACAGAAAATAACAAAGAGCAAGGGAGATTAACAGCAGATTGAAAGTTTTGCTTCATTGTTTTGCCTGTATATGGCATGTATAATACCTTCACATGGCCTGTATATGTGCTCTTTTAGCAGGTTAAATTATCACTTGCTAGCTAGGCCAATAATCACAGATATGATCTGCGTTAATAATTCTCAATAGTTTAGCAACGAAATCACAAATTTGACTACATTCTTTTTCACATGATGTAAGCACCCCCCCAATCCATCCTTCAACAAGTGACTTTTCTTCCAAGGAGTTCAGCAGTTAGTGCTTCTTTGTTCATGACTGCCTGGAGCAGGGGAATTGTCTGCTATCACTAACAGTATCACCACACACACACACACACACACACACACACACACACACACACACACACACACACACACACACACACACACACAGTTGAAAAGTGTTCAATCTGACAAAATGGTAGGGAGGGCAGGTAGGCTGTGATAGGTGACAGCAGTGTGAGTGTGGCTTGGTTTTCATCTCCTCTTCAAGCTTAAACTGTTACCTTTTAGTGAAAAGAAAGAGAAGATGAGTGAGAGTGAGACAGAGGAGCGAATAGTGATACTGGTGGTGCCGGCATGCGGCGCGCCGCCAGTCTTAAACGTCTGATCTTATCAGGACATGGGAGACAGGGTGAGAAAGAAAGTTTGGTTCAGCTCAAATAGCATGTGCAAAAAGAGAAAAGAGTGATGATTAATGATTTTTCTGAGGAGAGAAGAAAAGGGCTCGTTCTTTTATTTGCCAACTCTGAGCAGCTGCAATGGCCGGGTCTTCATGCTAGTTTTTACTTGGGGCAAGTCCATCTCTCCCACCCACTGTCTCTTTATTAAATGTACAAGTAGAGAGATTGTTCCAAAAACTGCTGCTGTACTTATTTCTTTAATAACTCCAACCTGAGTCCGAACTAAACAAACACAAGGCTTATTATTTTATTTTTTAAATAATTGCTTCACTTCCTGTATTTGGCCCTAAATTAGTCTCACTAATGTTCTCATGCATAATGATAATAATCCACTGTGCTAATAATCCACAAAACCTCTGTGCATGTACAGCCGCTGGGTCACAACCCAAAATTGTTGGGAACCTAAATGTTTTTGAGCTTGCAGAATTTTCAGTTTATCATTACAAGTATCAAACCACATGAAACAACAAAAAAACAACCCCAAAACACTTGTATGTAGAAGCTCTTCAAAAGATACTATTGACAAACATATTTTTCAGCATCAAGGATCCACAATGACTGAAAAATGACTAGGTTTTGGACTGGATCAGTTTGTCAATTAGTACCTTTTAGAAAATACACAAGCTACAGTGTAACTAACAGATTTCTGGTTATATAATTACTTCTTATTTATTCATGTATTTATTAAAGCATTTATACACCACACTAATAAACATTGTTCAGAATACTGATTACATATGAATCAGTTTATATTGCAGTTAGATTACTTTTATAACAAAACAAACAGAGTTAACATTATACCCATACTACCTGTAATATTCTACACAACTGTATAATGATCACTACAATAAGCCAACATTAAACTAGAATCAGTGATTTTTTTTTTTTTTCTTAATCCAGTGATCTTAAAGAAAGTGAAACTCATCAGAGCTCATGTGTCATCTGCTGTTTGGTGGAGCAGCTGGTCAAGGATTAGTAGTTTAACTCAAGAGGGCACACGGCCTGCCACATGCTAGTCTTAAAACTGCCGCGTATAATCTTTACGGATTGTCTTGTAATTAATCCTAATCACTGCAGAAATGGTCAACGCGTGGCTGAGTAAATCAGGGCCGAAACTGGCTTAAGACATTCTTTCTTTTTTAAGAAGGGGGTTTTATTAAGGGTATATGGTGTTTCGACTATAAGGACTATTACAGTGTGAATCCAGAAAATAGAGAAAAAAACAATAGGGGTTTCTTGTTTACGAAGGTCTGGAACTAACATAAATGCGTTGTGAAAATATTTTATCAATTATTCAATTGATATAAAATAAGACAAATTGAATTGCTTATGCTTAGTTTTTTTTTATGCAAAGGCACTTCATAATACTACTTATGAATAGAGCAACAGAATTGATCAAGGGAGAATACTTCTACGCTTCTAGTGAGGTAAATAGCAAAAATCTGTGGTAACGTTCTTGTTTTTAAAGTTAATGCTCTAGTATGAGGTGTTTTCAGCTAAAACATTTTTATTAATCTAAAAAAAAATTATTTGCTAATCTATAGGAAAGCTTTAGCTTTGTTACAGTATTTTTGCTGTTTTTATTCTTGGCCTGTATAGATGACAGTTTGACAGAAATACCCCAATATATATATATATATATATATATATATATATATATATATATATATATATATATATATATATATATATATATATATATATATAACAACTGCCAATAAAATGGCATTTTTTTTCACTGCATTCTCTACACCAGATCATTCAAAATTAGCACCGGTTCTGTGCAAATATAGCCAACTATAACAAACAGCAGCATACATGTATCAAGATTCACAAGTTCCCAGAAAAGCCTGATTCATTTGCTTGTGGAGCAAACAAACTACCCAATGAAGTAATGCACCACTAAACTGGAGGTTATATAGCATGTGCCAACACTCTGCTCTTGGGTATTGGGGCACTTGGTATTAAAAAATTGCCACATTTTCATTTCTTTCCTCATAAATGAAGTGTGCAAGAGGATCTCTTGAGGATATGGTCACTGTGATGACTGAGCTGCCAGGCATGATGGTCTCACAGGGAGTGTGTATGAATGACTGCACATCCCAGTGGCAAATGGTTGGTGTAATTTTACATACACTTAGGCAACATAATTTATGCACACATGTACAGTCAGTAGAGTACATTCATATGCATGAGTGTATGCACATTCACAAACACATCTGTACACACAGGCACAATTATAAAGATGGCACATTTGGACTGAAACACATCGAATTGAATATTCATGCTTGCCGCCAATGTACTTATTACTAGCAGTCTACTGAATCACAACATGTCGCGGCATGTGTTAGTATTTTGCATTCAAAACCCTGCACACACACACAACCTTTTTTCTTGCTCCCACCTTTCCGTTCCTTTCACATCCTTCTCTTTTACTCCCCTCCCTCAACCTTTGTCTCTTTAGCTATGAGAATTGTCGCTGTAAACATGTTGACAAATGGCCCTTTGAATGAAGACATTTCTTCAGTAACAAAGTGGATATTCGAGAGGGCTTGCAGGGCTTGCTTTACAGCCACTTCAGTGATCGGTTATCCTCTCGCCAAGCACCTCAGGCCTCCTCCAGCCCACCCATGATGGCTCCACTATGAAGGAACTTATTTATAATTGCGGCAGAGGCAGGGTTTCCTAAAAGCTTTCCTAACACCCATTCTCTCTGACATGAAGTTTAGTTGGCACTGGATGTTTCTGGGAAGCCAAAAGGTTTAGTGTTGTTCCCTAACATTTTAATATAATTTGTTTTGGCAACCAGCATACCAAAGAAAAGAAAATAAAGAAAAAGAATAATAAAAACAACCAAAAAAGAAATTGGCACACACAAGCAGTCAATAGTGCAGCACAATGCCAATGCCAAATTTGCTGTCAACAGCTGTACTTCACAGAGGAAGGGCAATGGAAGAAAAGATGTAATTAACGTTATTGTGTTTCCACCCACAGCAGGCCAGCTTTGAACAGGAGCTGGTAATTCCCATTCATCTCTCTGAATGGCCTTTGTTGGAGTGGCCCTTGTTGAAAAATTGGATTATCCTACACACCTTCGTAAAAGGAGATAATCTCTGACCTGGGCTATTATCAGGACAATCCTCCATTCAGTTAACCTGGGCCCATTTGGCAATAATAATTAGTCTGTATATTATTTTTTAACCTACCTTACTATTTTGTAACTACCATGTAACATTATTTTAGTGTATTTGTGATATAGTCTTTAATATCAGCAGAGTAATCAGGATAAATAACAAATCAGGTGAAGATGCAGAGTGCAAAGTTATAAACTATTACACCTAATATAATCCTACTCCATGTTGGATTCAGTCATGAAATTAAAATCATACATTTCCTTACACAATGTTTGTACCAAATTCAAAGATAACTTAAATTAAATTACAGTATATCATTAAGATTTTTGCAAAAAAAATTACAATATTAGGAGTTATAAATGAAAAAAACATAATAATCAAGGATCAATTGCAAAAGAAATAGAATATTTATATGTATAGGCAATACAATATGCAGAGGAATATGCAAGTGGAAACACCTTGCTTATTTGTGTGTGTGTGTGTGTGTGTGTGTGTGTGTGTGTGTGTGTGTGTGTGTGTGTGTGTGTGTGTGTGAGTGATGTGGGTAATGTGTGTGAAGGCCCTGGTTAGCAGAGCGTTGCCTATGTGAGAGGTCCTGGTCGTAGCGGAAGACTAGCTCGACACAGATCAGGTTTTCATGTGCTCACTGAGTGGGGCTCCAACCTGCAATAAAGGAACATTTTATCTCTTTAAATTTGTCCTGTGGCCTGCCTTTGATTCCTTTATCCACTCACTCTCTCTGCATTCCCATTTTAGGGAGGGGAGCACAAGGTCAGATGTCCATCTGAACTGAGACTTAGACAGACTGAGACAGAAAAGTAGTAAAGAGAAAATAATAAAGACAGGTATTAGGTGTTGGTCAGTTTATATAAATGTGTTTTTATAATGACTTAGACAGGTTGTTTCATCACTTTTTCTTGTATGTGTCTATTGAAAGTACAAATCTACATTTGTAAATCTTGTATATCTAAATGAAATACTATAAACAATTATACAGTTTGCTATCCCAATGTTACTCATCCTGTTCAGTTGTATGTGGGATTGCAATGTGTCCTCCTACAGTATTTTTCTGTTTGACACACACACACACACACACACACACACACACACACACACACACACACACACACACACACACACACACACACACACACACACACACACAGAGAGAACTCACAATATCACTAGAAAAAAAGGACAGATGGACAGATGAATCAAGAAAGGTATTTGCTAGTCTAGGGTCTTAACATTTTTTGTCCTTGAACAGTAATGTAGTATGTAAAAAATATTTTATTTAAAAAAACCTACGAATTTACAGTTATCAGAATTTTACCAGAAAAAACCCCACAATGATTAAACTGTATAAACTGTATTTGCCATTTATTTGGATTGGAAGTTTGCATGCTGATTTTCCATTCTGTTCTTTAGAAAACAGGTTGCTTCTTTTAATCAGCTTAGGAGGTGAGGAACTGGCCCCATGCTACTGGTTTCAGCCTGATCCATGAGCACTGGAAATTTAATATGGCACTGGTGTTCTGTGTGTTAGTTCTGTGCCAGTCAGGGGTGCTTGGTCCTTGCTGTGCCACCTGTTCATACCTTGCAGTCCCCTTTGACAGGAGGGCAGGATATTGGCAGAAAGTGGACGGGGGGCTTGGTGGAACCATCTCACAGGTGTGCTCATTAGCTGTGTGTTTGTGAGTGTGAATGTCTGTTTCTGCAATTCAGACTTACCACCTGCTCTTTGGAGCACTTTGAATGTTTCAGACACTCGGCCCAGAACTGTCTGTTCCACCACATGACCTTAATGCATGGAGAATAGACATTTCCATGCTAGACGTTCTATAACCAGTTGTTCAACATGTATATGTTACTGTGTTTGTGTGGAGACACAGTTAACAGAGATCTTTGATGTTTAGAAAGGTGCAATAAATACCAAACATGGCCTCATGGGACTCAATTTGTATCAAATGTTATGAAGGTTAAAGTAAGCTTAAAAATCAGTAGTTGTTGCATATGACTGGATTAACTGCAGAATCTGAAATCTGTATTATCTGGCTGGGGAACATAGCTAGCAATTTTCTATTTTAGAATTTTCATAAAAGGTTTGTATGGTCAAATTTGGAAATTTCCACTAGTTACTTGTTTATAAGTTGCATTGTCTTTAAGGTCTAATACTATAATCAAGGAGGATAGTTGTATTTCATATTGTATAATTCTTTAGAATTTGTAGAAAATAAAAACATTTTGAAATTGATTTAAATAGCAAAAGTTTAATGTGATTGGTTAAGAATTAGCTGGACTAAATAGGACTGCAATTTAATTTAATTTAATTGAAAGATCACACCTAAACAAAATAGAAAGAAATTAAATCAAATGTGTTCTTTCTCATTCAAATTAAGTATTAGCTGCCATTAATTCATGACTCCTGATCTATTGCTGAAGTAAAACTATGTCAAATTATATGACAAATTTTGTATTTTATATAGCCAGCCAATAGTAAAATCATCTTTGCTAATAGCTATATACTGTATAAACATCATATTTTGCTGTACCAGACAACTTTAGTCTTTTAGCCATCTTGTGTAAATAATTTAAGAAACAGCTCACTGAAATGCTAAAGTATGATTGCTTATCAAGAAAGAAAAGACATAATGTATGCACCTTCCATAGTAGTGACCTCTTTTAAATAATTTTAAGGGTGGTGGGTATGTGAGGTTACCATATGTTTCTTGTGTGTGTTAAGTTTTAAAAAAGATCAGCCGTGGTGTGAGTTTTTTTTTTTTTTTTTCTTTTTTTTTTTTTTTTTACCACAGGCCTTGTTAAACAATCTTATTCGTATTGAAAATAATGGAAAACATTGTCAAAGGAAGAATTAGTAAGTCAAGGTGGAGGATATGTGATACGGTGTGTGTTTAGATGGATTCCAGATCTGACATGGAAAATGAGAGGAGTTTATGTAAGGAGGTGAAGAGGGGAGTGTGAAGTCTTGGACACGCTTATTGCCATGTGTGAAAAATGAGACAGTATGAGTTACTCGATGCCCAGGCAGTCAAACCCAGAAAATGATTTGCTTTTGATGTATTAAACTGATTTGTAACAACATAAGTGGTGGTGAAATGGAAACCATTAAGCCTGAATATAGTGTGAGTGCTGAGAGGGCACACATTTGCAAATTTAAAGTCCCCATGAAATGGCTTGAAAGTCGTGATTTGATTCTTTATGACGAATCAAGCAGTCTGAGTGATGGCATATTGGAAAGCTTGACTGACACATGGGCCCACAACCTTCGAGATACAACACAGCCTCATAAACTTACAAAAGAACTTGGCATTAGCATATAGAATTAGTGAAAAATGTATAACAGCCACTTAGAAGGACACTTCTTTTCTCAACACTGACACCACCCATCACTGTAGACCTTAACTAAAACTTGTCCAGTTGCATAAAAGTCCTTACTTACAAAAATCTGGATTAGAAACTAACATGAGTGTATGGTGACCAGTTGTATTTTCTTTGCTAACTATAAATGATAGTGACTATACTGAAAATTACTGGATCACTTAAACACTTTCAACTATAGACACAGACTCCATAAAATCATACTTTGTCCAAATGTCTTTAAACATGCTTTTGCTTGTTCAATGTTGCCTTTTCTGAAGAAATGCCTTCAATTCATTAATCAGACTAAAGATGACTAAATGAAATAATTTTTCTTTTTTTAGCTAGAAGGGCTGTAGACCACTATTGTCAAATCCAATACATGTCCAATATCAAAACTAGCAGATATTGAGACAAACTGGAGAAGGATCAAATATTTTCAAAATAAAAGAGAGACAGAGTCAAGATTAAGACCATAAAATGAGTATCAAAGACAACAATTTACTTTAACTACTTTAGCTAATTTGTTTACTGCACCAATGTTTAACTGCAAGCAAAAGGAAAGATATCTTATACACTATATTTTTACAAACTCTTAGTCAAGACCAATACTGTAAAGCAAATGCAAGTGTCAACATGTCTAGGACAATACAACATATCTCAAGACTAGACTCTTCTTTTCTTGCCCTGGTAGCTAGTCTTTGTTTCTAATTAGCTGCATATGGGTAAATCACCATTGGACTGGTAATATAACTTGCTGATTCTATGTCCAAAGCCACCATCTGCCATGATACTTGTATTTTGGAGCTATGCCTCCATTACCCCTGTAAGTATTCTATAAAGCATTTTATTAGATGAATACATGAAAAGTCATTATGGAATAATATATGATCTGCACTCAATATAATGCAAACTGATGCTCAAACTGATTTGGGATTGAGATGTGGCCATAATCATAGTCATTCCTGCTTCACACACCTAAAAAAATAATTTCTTTCATTGATGAAAAAACACATTTGGACCACAATGGAAAAAAAAAAAAAAACTTTTGAAATGAATGCTGACATGTGAAGATTTCTTTGTTCGTTTATCATTAGAAGTGTCTTGCCAGTTGATCCAATTAATTTTCCCTTTCAAAAAAACTTCCTCTCATGGGACATGTCTGTGTGAGTTTGTGTGTATGTGTGTGTTGTGCGGAGAAAGACACTCTTGAACCCATGGCCGCCTGTGTTTGTATCTTCATAATTAGTCCAGGGAATTCAGTGAGATCTTGTTTTGAGGGCGACTAAAGGTACCAGATGGACTTGGAGAGGGGGAGGGAGTTGGGCACAGCAAGACAGGCAAACAAGAAAACAGGCGGAAAAGAAAAGAGACGAGCGATGGATACGACAAAGGGAGGAGGGGAAAAAAACAACAAGCGCATCACTGCCAAGATGGACATACTCCCTCATCCCTCCTCCTTCTCCTCTCTGCTAATCCCCTCATCACTCCATCACACTCGTTCTGTCCGTCTCAGGGAATGCCAAGCAGCCTGGTAAAGGCAGCTAGTGTCCTTTTTAGGGAGAGAGACATAATCTGCGATAAAACCCACCCAGGCCTCGCTTGACCCATAAATATCCTGTTTGTGTTGGTGACATCTCCCTCTCCTAGTCACTAAGTACACACTGAAAGTAGCTTAAGAAAGAATACAGAAATGAATTTGCATCTTATGTGCATATTTAATGTTGTTGCTACTTCCTACTTGATTGAAATCAATGTTTTTCCCCAATTAATCTCAATAGATTCATTTCCTGAATAAGCAAGAAGGTCAGTGACTTTGTGGTAGCATAAGCAATAAAAGAAATACAATTTCTGATTACATTTAAATAGATAACAACATGTGTTTTTATTTGGTTAAAAAACTAAAATATAAAACAGAAACAGTTATTAATAAGTCTGGTGTTGTTAGTGCTTATAGCTTGTACTATATTTTTATTTATATCCATATCTAATAAGTGGGTACCATCTGCTCCACACAGCTCCAGGGTTCCCAGTTTGATCCTAGCCTCAGGTTTATATTTGTACATACTTTTACCAAATGGGTTTCCTTCAGGTTCTCTGGTTTCCTCTACCCTTCACAAAGCAACCCAGAAGGTAAACTTGCTACTCTAGATTTCCAATAGAAGTGAATGAGTGTATTAACATGTTTGTAAGGTGTCCTAGTGTTATGTTCAGAGTATTTTCCTGGCACATGTCTAGTTTGCTTTAAGGCCCTGGATCAACTGTAACTCTAAAGTTGAAAAAATAATCAAATGAATATAGTCAGGAATAATTTGTATAGTGCTTTATGAAATGATTGAACTGTGCATTGTAAATATATTTATAGGGTTAATTATGAATAAAAACTAGTTTGTTGTTTAACATGTGAAATTTGCTGTTGTGGCAGAAAGGGAATAAAGTGAATTTTATTTATACAGTTTATGTCTGCTTTTTTTTTTTGTAAAATTGATAAAGGTAAAATAAAGATGAGAAGACAAAACATTGGCATGAAAAGATCCTGTTATGACCTTTATCTTTGTCTGTAGCATCTCTTCATTATTCTTAGTAAAGCTTGCACTTTTTGGCTTTGCATAGCACTTCATAGAGAATAAATAAATATATACAGTAAATGACTTTTTATTCTTGAATCCTGAATAAAAGTCTTGAATATGCAAGAAAAAGATATATAAAAAAAGGAAAATAGGATGATTGAAAGACTTGTCAGGGAAGAAGAGAGTCTAAAGTATCTGCAAAACCCCCACTATCCCAGTGGAGAAAGACACACTGAGGTGTAACGAAGAACTAAACGAGGGCAGATTACATCGGCAGCATCTCAGAGACGTGACAGAGCCATCGACTTGGAGAGAAGCGAGAGAGTAGACATGTAGGAAGATGAAGAGAGGGAGGGGAGAGCTTCTCTCCAGCCCAGGTTGACAAGCGCCTGGCTCTTGGGCCATACGGCCCTGTCTTTTGCACCAGCTGCACCCGCCGCCTGACACTTTGACACGGGCACAGCGGTGACAAATAGCCAGGGCCTTCACCCGCTGCCACGCTGTCTGCCCGCCGCTAAATCAGGCCAGCGCTAGTGTAACGCGGCCCTGCTGACAGGTCTTCTGTCACAGCATGGCGCTCATCAGGGGCTCCACGGGTGGCTTAACCCTACAGAAGGGGCTTGGACAGCACTCGTTTCTCTCTCTCTCCATCGTTTCTCTCTCTTAGTGTTTTTTTTTCTTTGAAAGACATACTGAGGCTGAGAGCTCGAGAAGTCCCAGCTGAGCAGGTTGTCAGTTCTCTGTGTGTGTGCGTGTGTGTGGATGGGTGGATGTGAACTTAAGTCTGGGATATAGAAGCAAGTAGGAGTCTTCCATGATCACTTTCTCATAGTAAATAGTATGTTAAAATTGTATGACACAGTTCAGAATCGTAGCTTGGACAGCTCAGACAATTTACTAATCTTCTTCATAGATCTTTCACCATCATTTTGAACATAGAGGTAGTTTTTAAAAAATCGACAGAGATTTAGAGCGATAATTCAAATTCTTTAAGAAAGAGTGATCCAGGTTTTCTTGTAAACCTGTGCTAAATTTGAAGCCTTACTTTGTCAATGTAGGCCATTAGTTTCCACTATCCAACTACTGTGGTCATATAATGGGGTTTGATGGTGCATAGGAGAGCATTGCTACTTCTAGTATATCAGACTCTGTTATGAGCTTGAGTTACAGTCTGTGTGGATGCTGTCTCAATGTGATTTCTCTGGGTACTTCTCACATTCCAAAACCATGGCAATAGGTGAATAGGCTAATAGAAAATTATCCCATTTAAATGTGTGTGCATGGTACCCTGTGATGGACTGGAGTCCCAACAGTGCACTTTATTACCACCTCATGCCCAATGTTTCTGGCAAAGGCTCTGACCCCCACAACCCTGAGCAGGATATACAGCTGCTGAATATGGGTGAGTGAATGAGTTTGTCATGCTGTCTGCAGAATGTCTTGCTTTGTTGATTTGTATATACCCCAGACTTTATCCACCATCTTTGTTGGTGACAAACTTAGCATTTTCACTCTATTCGCTCTGTTTGAGTGACCCAAAAAAGTATATTAGCCTGTGGTTTATATATCTTAAACATCTTTCATCTCTTCCTGTGTTTATGTGAGTACATTATGCAGGATCAAATAGCATAAGTACTCAGTTTCTGCTTCTTTTCATGAGCCCAATCTCTTTCTCAAACCCAGATACTAGAGATTTATGCCTATAGCTGCTGCTTTTATAATAAAATAATACAGACTGTTCTATGCTCATTCCAGGATTTAAATTACTCATAATTAACATAATTTTCACATACTTAGTAATGTCTGACTACTGTACAACAACATTATACTATAATGGTTTATAATTTAACCGTATGCTGTCAGACAAAGTTTGGTTCCCGGTTTCTCTCTGCTCTGGGAGGTTTTCCTTATCCTATTCACCTCTGAATTACTCATCAAAGATCCAAATCTACAACCAGATTTCAGTAAAGTGGCTTTCTGACAATATTGTTAAGTGTGCTATTAAAAAAACTACATTAAAGAATGTTCAGGATCCTCCGAGACCCAAGCTGGGGGGCAAAATAGGATTTTCACTGTATACATTTGAGAAAAGAATGGTATCGGTGTCAATGTGTCATTCTCATTCCAGCAAAATTTTCCTTTGAGAGCTTTCTAAAGTCAGTGTAGTTGTATCTGTCAGTACAGGTGTGTCACTAAGTTCACTCTTTTTACTCGTAGACATGTTTGTGGTGCTATTCAGCATCTGTCTATATAGTACACTGACGTCAGATAGTGTGCGTGGTGTGTAGTCTACATCGTTGTGAGCAATGTCTGCTTTAACTGTGTGTCACTGATTAATCTCATCCAGCTTGACCTCCACCTCACTTTGAGGAGCCCCCATACACATTACTCCAGCGCACAGTAAACTTCACCTGATTAATGCTGAGACAGAGAGGAGGCCATGTGTCAAATAGATCTGTTTCTTAGCAAACCATATAGATTATCTATCATTCTGTCCCTTGAACTTATGACATCTAGCACACTCTCGCTTTTTTTTTTTTTTTTTTTATGGTCTCCATCATACTCCCACTACTAGGCCTGGAGAGACCAGCTGCATTTAACAATATGTTTAATAGATAAGTCTCAGTATGCTTGACTTTTCTTTCACCGCCCCATTCCTTCGTTTATCTTTTTCTCTTTTCCTTTTCCCATTTCTCTCTCTCTCTCTCTCTCTCTCTCTCTCTCTCTCTCTCTCTCTCTCTCTCTCTCTCTCTCTCTCTCTCTCTCTATCTCTGTCGCTCCCCTCCTCCTCTTCCTCCTCCATATCTCTAGCAGCTGAAATGGAATTGGATCAAAGACGGGAGGGAGGAAGCGAGAGAGAGGGAGAGAGAGAGAGAGAGAGAGAGGAAGAGAAATCGTTCTCGCCGGGTTTTGTTGAAATATTTATAGGTCAGGGTTGACTGGCTAAATTGAATATCTATGCCGATCTGGCTCGGCTGTTTAACTTGTGCTTAGGCAAATATGTTTCCTAGGTGATAACCTTTTATGTACCAGTCTGACTTCATTGAAATGCATGAAGACAGAAACGTGTCACACTTCACGGGGTGCTTCGAGGCCGTCCGCCACCGTCTCGATTATTCAAATGATAATTGACCCCCACCTGTAGCCGCCTGTTTTTTTCCTCCACTCGATCACTTCATTGGCTGTTAAGATATGGAAGAGAAATACAGTCCTGTCATTTACATTACAAACCACCGCTGAATGTCAAATACCTCCAGCGTGTTTATCGAAAGAAGAATGAGCAGAGGAATATACAGGCAATTATTATTACCGCGCTCTTTAATAATTTAAACACGGGTTCCCTGTTTAAGTTTATGCTAGCATTGCTTTCGGGGGGCTCTCAAGTCACTGTGTCTCTCATAACACATGAGCTGAGATTCAAAATCCTCAATATGTATCTTTCTTTGTGAATATAATTTGAATGCAATGGCAGGCTGTCAGATGGCGATGAATTTGCAAACAGCACCAAGACGAGGAAATGACACTATAAAAGGATGCAGGTGTAATATTATACATTATAAATTATAGCGAGACCAAGGCCCACAATGGCAATTATTCAGCATTGCCACTAAATTACACACACATGCATATCCACCAAGTCTCTAAAGAGTTATTTGTTTGTTCTGTAATTTAAAGCTTGTTGAGGGGGAAAAAAATAATAGTAATACTAACTCATTTATGATGCATGAATTATCTAAGTAGGTGCTGGTGGGTTTTTTTGTTTAGAATTTGAATAATTTGAAATAATTCATTAATTGTGTAATACATCCCCGTTATTAAATGTGATTGACCATGTGCTTTGATAACCCTCTTCATTTTCTATACAAACAAATGCCCTCAGTTTAGCTCCTAATGAGCAGGGAAACGCTGAATGTCCTCCCGTTTCATTACCGCCCACATTAAGAGGGAGCTCTAATGAAAGACATTGAAGTGCTTGCTCTCTCTCTCTCTCTTTCTCTCTCTCTCTCTCTCTCTCTCTCTCTCTCTCTCTCTCTCTCTCTCTCTCTCTCTCTCTCTCTCTCTCTCTCTCTCCTCTCTGTGTGCATCTCTTGCTCTCTCTGCCCTGCTGCCTATTTGCTCAGAGCCAGCCAAAGCTCTGAAATTAGAAGTGTTTAATTATGAAAATGGTTACCGTGGAGAATTTTAAACACACTCCCTCCCCAGATCATTAGTTACAGCGCCTGAGAAGTAGAAGATGAAGAAGAAGAAGAAGGGGGGAAAAATCGAGCAGTAGAGACTATGGGAGAAAGAAAAGAGGAATAACAAATACATTCACTGGTGAAAGGAATTTCAAGCCTATAACTGCTAAAAGGTTGTACACTGAAAATCAATTTAATGAAACTTCCCTAAGTTCCCTGTGCAGACTCAAGGTATGCAAGTAAGCGAATTTTTAAATTGCGCATGAATGGCAGGAGAAAGCGCTGACTTTGACTGCACATCAGGACTCTCCTTGACTTCTGTGTTATCCTTCAAGTGGCAGGGTCAAAGGTCACTCCCTGTTTTAAATCAGCTTGTGTTTCACATAACTGATCTCTCTCTCTGTCTGCCTGTGTGAGTGTGTGCGAGTGTGTAATGGAGTGCCTAGCTGATAAGCAGCGGTTAGTGAGGAATGAGATGGAGAATGTTCACTCAGGTTAAGAGATTAAAGCAGAAGTGGCTGTCTGTCAGCGAATCAGTTGCAAGTGACCCGGATGCCCATGTGTTTTGCGACCGAGAGGATCCCTGTGTTTGTGTTAGTGCTGAAACAAAGTGAGAATGGACACTCTCCATGCCTGCATGCAGCACTTATGGCTGTTGAAATGAAGAAAACTGAAAATAAACATCCATAGAAAAAAAATTGAATCTGTGGAAACATGGGACTTTTTTCCAGTCTGATCTGTCTGCTTGATGAAGCCTCATGTGGAGAAGGTCCTCCTGGGTGGGTGAATATGGCACACACATGTGTGGACACCAGCACACACTGAGACCCAGACAGCTGACACATGGGATGTGTTACTGTATGCTCCCTTGTGCCCTGCTGAGAAGAAGCTGAAAATGAGTGTGGTGCAGTATAGGTGTGTCAGCATATGTGAGTGTGTATGAACACCTATATGTAAATTATAAGAATGGGATACGAACATGTTTTTTCTTATTATTTTATATCATTAATGGTTTGGTGTGATAGCTTGGGACAAATTGGTTTTATGTAACGTTATTTTTTTCTTTTACTATTATCATAATATTTAAATCAAATATTTATTAAAGAACTACACATGGTATATGTAGTTACTTATAATGTTGTAAAACATCCCAGAATAAAAGTAAGCTCTATCACCATCCTCTATTTTCTCTCACCTGAAGTTAATACAAAAAACATGCAGGCCCTGAGAACCTGGAAAGCACAACCTTATCTGTCCCTAAATTAGTTCTTGTGGATCAAATCCATGTGTCCAAGTTGTTACAATATAAATTATAACATATTAGACATATTGAAATGAGTATCCTACTGTTATGGATAACAAAACAACACTTTTTGACCAATCAGATTTGAGTATTCAACATCAACTTGAGTTTTAAGTTTGTCAATTGCTGAGGGAAATGTTGGGAATGGTTATGCTGGTGCTTTCAGCCAGCTGTTTAAGTGTATGTAGACAGGCATAATATGTTAAAACATGCCGTGTGTGTGTGTGTGTGTGTGTGTGTTTGAGTTGGGAGGTCAGTGAGAGAGGGTACAGCTGGACCAGCTCTGCCCACATTCCTCACCTGGGATTCCCATTAGTTAGATTGATCGTTTCCTTCTTCTCCCCTTTGATTCATGCATTAGACACTAGCCTAATGAGTCTTACTGCCTTATGGCACAGGGCATCTGTGCATCTGCATGTTCTCACACACACACACACACACACACACACACACACACACACACACACACACACACACACACACACACACACACACACGTACATACTGTATTTGATTTCTCAGAATCTGTCTACACTGTAGGGAAAATTGAAATGTGCTGCATTGTGTGTGAAAATGTGTTAACGCTCCAGGTCTCTGGATATCGTCACCGAGACGTATTACCTTC